>NW_006782167.1:220489-232895 GCF_000442215.2 Lipotes vexillifer
TTGGGTTACAAATTTGGGGATTAACTTGAGAACACAGGAGATAGGAAAAGGAAGATCGAAATGTCAGTTGCATTTCTTAAAGCTGATTGGAGAAAGTGATTTTAGATCTGTGGCCAAAGGGACTTATAGTCTCTCCTCTTGATTTTGACAGAATCACGGGCAGAGTCACGGTACACCTGCACATCTCCACCTGAGGTTGGACTCCTACCACCTGGCAGGTAAGGAGACACGGTGCATACTTTTTATAGCTTATGAATTTGACCAGACAGGAGTAGGGGCTGAGCCAGGCAAGCTCAGTTCCCTCCTTCAGGAACAAATATCAGATAAAGCACTGCTCTTAGGTGAAAAAGTTAGTAGAGGTGGAGCGAAAAGCTAGGAGTGTTATCCTCACAGAGTTCCTCTTCACTGAAAGCATGAGACTTAGTAGGGAGGTTGATCCCCTTAATAGATAACCAACATTTGGTCTCTGGAAACTTCCCTCCCTCCTCCTCTTTCTTCTCCTTTTTTTCTCTCTCTCATGTAACACATTTAACTAGGACAACTCTTGATCTTGGTTTCTTTTCATTAATTTTTCCAGCTACATGGAGAAAACCTTTTCATTGCTAGCTTTTGGTATTTCCATGAATCACGGATTCTTTCCTCTGATACATCTTTTTTTTTCTTGGCGGTACGCGGGCCTCTCACTGTTGTGGCCTCTCCCGTTGCGGAGCACAGGCTCCGGACGCGCAGGCTCAGCGGCCGTGGCTCACGGGCCCAGCCGCTCTGCGGCACGTGGGATCCTCCCGGACCTGGGCACGAGCCCGTGTCCCCTGCATCGGCAGGCGGACTCTCAACCACTGCGCCACCAGGGAAGCCCTGATACATCTTTGATTACTGTCTTTATTCTATTAGTTTTGATCTGTCCTCTGATTCATTATCATTTCTCTTACAATTTTCAGCTCTTCGTTTTAAAAATATGTTGATTTCCGTAGGTTTTTTTCATCCCCTCTCATACCTTCATTTTCCTCCTAAAATTCATGTCTCCAGCCCAGACTTCTGTCCTAAGCTCCAGATACATATATCCAATTGTTGTCAAGTTCAATGTATCAAAAAGAAGTTCTTTTTTAAAATTATTATTTTTTAAATTTATTTTTAAAAATTGAAGCATAGTTGATTTACAATATTGTGTTAGTTTCAAGTATACAGCAAAATGGTTTGGTTATACATATATAGGTATATGTCTATATTCTTTTTTCTATTCTTTTTCATTATAGTTTATTACAAGATATTGAATATAGTTCCCTGTGCTGTACAATTTATCCCTCCCCCACCTTTCCCTTTGGTAACCATAAGTTTGTTTTCTATGTCTGTGACTCTGTTTCTGCTTTGTAAATAAGTTTATTTGTACTATTTTTTAGATTCCATATATAAGTGATATCATATGATATTTGCTTTTCCCTGCCTGACTGACTTCACTTAGTATGATAATCTCTAGGTCCATCCACATTGCTGCAAATGGTATTATTTCATTCTTTTTTTATGGCTGAGTAATATCTGTTGTATATATATGTCCTACATCTTCTTTATCCATTCATCGGTCAAGGGATACTTAGGTTGCTTCCGTGTCTTGCCTACTGTGAATAGTGCTGCTATGAATATTGGTGTGAGTGTATCTCAAAAAGAAGTTCTTATCTTCCTCTTAAAACTTGTTCCTTCTCCTGACTTACAGCCTATATACCCTTTAAACCACGTGGATTGAAAAAATCATGTCTTCCTTTTAGGATTCATTGAGAAGATTAGATGAGATAATGCAGGTGGTTGCTGCTTAGCTGTCAAGAAAAATGGGGACATAAAAGTCTTCTTGCAGAATGTGAGCCTGCATTAGACTGTAAAGCACAGCTGTTATCCTAGGACTCCTTCACTTCCTGTGTTATGTTCAGTGCTTTCCTTTTATTCTTGGTAGATTCCTAAGAAAGACTGAAAGGCAAGGAAAAGTTGAGTCCTTATATGCGTCTTAAAACATCTGTATTGTTTCTCATATTCAATTTATGATTTAGATGGGTATAAAATTCCAGGCAGTAAGTTATGGCAGTAAGACTTCCCCCAGAATTCTGAAGGTTTTGCTCCATTATAATTCCAGTGTCTGATGTTGCTTATAAGAGGCTTGTTGTGTTTCTGATTTCTTTTCCTTAGCATATAACCCATTATTTTTTCCTTTCTGGGTACTTTTATTTTTTAATTTATTTTTTAGTGTAGTTATATACCAATTTTACTTTAAAAAAAAAAACAAGTCTGGGTGGGCAGGGGAGTTGCCACACGGGGTGGAAAGAAGCATAAGAGTAGATCAGGTGGTTTCAAAGATCCTCAGAGAAGCGCTCAGAAACTCTATTCCAACCAGGTCCTCATTCCCTCTGGGTAGTTTTAGAGCCCTTTCTTTATCCCTGGGGTTCTGAACTTTCCAAACACTGTGCCTCATTTGGCTTTTTAGTATTCATCTTGCAGAGTATCTTATGGGCCCCTTCAATCTGGATACTTATTGGCTTTCACTTCTGAAAAGTACTTTCCTATTATTTCCTTTGATGATTTCCTTTTCTTTATTTCCCCTGTTGTTTGAAAGTCCAATTATTTAGATATTGTAATTTCTGAAAAAAAACTTTTCCTTCCTCCACTCTTTACTACCTCTTGATCTTTTGGTCCATTTCTGGACTGTTTCCCCAACTTTATATTCCATTATTGAATTTTTGTTATCAAATGTTTTGATTTTCAACAGTTTTCTCTTTGTTTTTGAAATGACCATTTGGGTAGTGTGCTGTTCTTTTTGTAATACGCAGTGTGTAGGGGCGGTATCTCCTTTCCCTCCACTAAAGAGTCTATTTACAGATTTTTCTTCTACTCCTTCAGTCGTGTCTGAATCATCCAGGTTTCTTATTTATATTTATTTGTTTTGCTCTTTTTCTTTCAGAGGGCTTTCTCAAGTGTCTGGTTGTCCTTTGCTGGCCATGTCTTTTTAAGGTGGCAAAAATATACTTAATGTAGGATTTACCATTTTAACTATTTCTTTTTCAGTATACAGTTCAGCGGAATTAAGTAAATTTACATTGTTGGGCGACCATCCCTACTATCCATCTCCAGAACTTTTCCATCATCCCAAACTGAAATTACGTACCTATTAAACCGTAACTCCCTATTTCCCCCTCCCCCAGCTCCTGGTAACCATTATTCGACTTTGTTTTGTGATGAATTTGACTATTCTAAGTACTTCAGGTGAGTGGAATCGTACAATGTTTGTCCTCTTGCATCTGGCTTATTTCACTTAACATAATGACTTTAAGGTTCATCCATGTTGTAGCAGGTGTCAGAATGTTATACCTCATAAAGGCTGAATAATAACCCATACCACATTTTGTTTATCCATTCATCCGCTGATGGACACCTGGGTCGCTTCCATGTTTTACTTCTGTGAATGACGCTGCTGTGAACGTGGGTGTACATATATCTGTTTGAGTCCTTGCTTTCAATTCTTTTCATGTATTTTTGAAAGTGAGACAGTAAAAAAATTATTTGAGACTCTGTGTGTACCTGTGTGTGCTGCTTGTCTGGGAGCTCCCAGTGGATGAAAGGGTGTCAAAATCACTGTCTGTTAGAGGATCCCAGGAAGAGAATATCCGTTCAAAGGTGTATCTGTGCGGGACAGGCTTTCTCTACATAGGGCAGGAGTATTGGAACATTTACAGCATACAACACAGCACTCCATGCCTACAGCTTACGGCGTGAATGGTGTGTGGGTGACATTCTTTCTCACCTTCCAGGTGTAATTTCCCTATACTTTGGTATTTCTTTGATACTTGTGACTATGATTTGGGAGGCCAGGGATGGGATGTGGAGGGAGAGAGATGTATAATTATATGTTTGTGCTCAAGTTGCCTGGATTCTTGGAAATTCCTTTAATATATATATTTTCAGTCAGCCCTGGAAGTAGAGATCATATTTTATGAGCACCAGCTACTTATATAACTGTGTAGATAGTTCAGGATTAAGCAAATGTCAGCTCCATCTTGGAATGTAATGAAGACGCCTACAGGGAACAGAGTGGAAGGTGGTCTCCAGGAGGCTGGGATTCTGGCTTAGGTCCAGCCTTCACCCCTGTGGTCTGTTTTCAGAGGCTCTGCTCTGGCCTTTGCAGCCAGCAAGCTCTCCAGTCCAGTAGGTTTCCTATGAAAAAATTCACTTTTGAATTTTTATTTAAGTGGTCTTTTTTTAAAGTAAGAATAACTTCCATTGGAGCTTTTCTCACAGACAGGGTCATGATATCGTTACCTCGATGCCTGCTTTTGAGCAAAGCACAAGGATGAGGACAGGAGGGGTAGGGGGCAGAGCCTGAGCAGCTGGTGTTTGTTTCAGCCTCTTCCTGGGCCGCTTCAGAGCCATCACAGAATAGGGATGCGGCATCACCATTCCCTGCACAGCCCCGGTGCGAGGCTTGAGGTGTGATGTGCGGATATGGTGGTGTGTTTGCACTGGCTTTTATTTATTTATTTATGTAAAAATTTTTCCTTTTTTTTTTTTTTTAATAGATTTTATTTATTTATTTATTTATTTATTGGCTGCGTTGGATCTTCCGTGGCTGTGCGTGGGCTTCTCTAGCTGCCGAGGGCTGCTCACTGCGGCGGCTTCTCTTGTTGCGGAGCACGGGCTCCAGGCACTCAGGCTTCAGTAGTTGTGGCACGTGGGCTTAGTAGTTGTGGCTCGCGGGCTCTAGAGTGCAGGCTCAGTCGTTGCTCTGCGCGTGTGGGATCTTTCCGGACCAGGGCTCGAACCCATGTCCCCTGCATTGGCAGGCGGATTCTTAACCACTGCGAGCCACCAGGGAAGCCCCTGCGCTGGCTTTTAAATGATGCTCTTTCTAATCTCACTTTTCTGCTGCTGGGGAGTTTATGTGAAATCAGTGCATGTCTGCTTCAGTTTTGCTCCCATTGATGTTATCGGTATTCATTTATTTACTTCACACCTTTTTAGATGGATGATGTAAGATTTGTCAGTTTCTTTCTTGACGTCTTGCACTTTTGTCAGCAGAACGCCATCTGCCATCATTCCATAGTGGTGCTGGTGGATGTGTTTCAGAAACTGGTTGATGTCCTGTGAACCAGATTTGCACAAGCCTCTGCAGTTTCTGCTAATGAGTGGAAGATGGTTCCCAGGGCCTGCTTTCACGGACAGCGATGGTTAAACCTCCAGAGGTCTGATAACCTAATGTGGACACAGGTGGAAGCAAACTCTGCAGACAGGCAGGAGAACTTTTGACAGTGTCTCTGCTTCCTTCATCCTTTAGAACCAACCAGAAATCTGACATTTCCTCCAGGAAATGTCAAATATTTCCCCATCAGGTGCTTCTTCACAATTCTTTCTTTTTGATTGCATTTTATTTTTCACTCAGATAAAATTTACCAACAGTGAATGCACAGATCTTAGCCTCATACTCTGATGGGTTTTTTTTTTGTTTGTTTTTTGTTTTTTGCGGTACGCTGGCCTCTCACTGTTGTGGCCTCTCCCGTTGCAGAGCACAGGCTCCGGACGCGCAGGCTCAGCGGCCATGGCTCACGGGCCCAGCCGTTCCACGGCATGTGGGATCTTCCCGGACCGGGGCACGAACCCGTGTCCCCTGCATTGGCAGGCGGACTCGCAACCACTGTGCCACCAGGGAAGCCCTCTGATGGGTTTTGACAACTGTGTCTACTCATGTAACCCACACCCCAGCAAGACAGAGAACATCTCCATGTCAGCGAGTTCTTTGTGTCCCACCCAGTCAATCCATGCCTCACAGCCATCACCGCTCTGATTTCTGTCACCAGAGATCCGTGTTGCTGGGTCTAGAGTTTCACATAAATGCAACCGTCCATTGTAATCCTGCACTGCCCATCCCTCTGTGTCTGGCTTCTTTTGCTCACCCATGTAATAGCGTATATTAGCAGTTTGTTCTCTTTATTGCTGAGCCCTCGTCCACAATATTTTTTATCGTGGGATATACTACTTAAAAGGAAAACCCTTTCTCTACCCACAGAGTAGTTCTGCCACCAAATGGCTGGGTTCTCCCCTCCCATTAAACAGTTCTGACACCAGCTACCCAGACTCAGTACCAACTCTGTAAGGACCCAGTCCCACAAGACTGTCCCCCATGTCAGACACCAATTGCAAGTCCCAGGTGGTCACTCGTACTTCTGACCAACCATGTATAAATCAGGGGTTCCCACGACCCTCTCCTCAGGTTTGATAATTTGTTAGAGTGGATAACAGAACTCAGGGAGACACTTATTTACATTCACCAGTTTATTATAAAGGATATGATAAAGGGCACCGATGAACAGAAAACATCCTGCTAAGTGAAAGAAGCCAGGCCCGAATGGCCACGTAATGGATGACTCAACCTGCATGAAATATCAGGAATAGGCAAATCTCTGCAGAGAGAAGGCAGCTTAGAGGCTGCAGGGACTTGGGGGAGGGGAGAACGGGGCGTGACTGCTTAATGAGTGGGGTTTCCATGAAATGTTCTGGACAGTGCTGTGAGTGTACTAAATGCCACTGGATTGTATGTCTACTTTAAAATGGTTAAAATGGCGAATATCATGCCATGTGCATTTTACCACACACACACACAATATCCACCCCATTGCATAGGTGGGAAAACTGCGTCTCAGATATGCAAAGGCTTAATTCAGGTTCACACACAGAGAGAGCATCAGAGCTAGGGATTAATCCATCTGATTAGGCCAGCTGTGTGCTAAGTGCTGAGAATACAGAAAATATAGAAATGAAGGGCGCAGACCTCTCCCTTTGCCTCCCCACTGAGCCTCCTTTCCTGGGCTTTACTGGTTTTCCCCTCTGCTTGGACTGGGCTAGCAGGTGCAGGGCAAGCTCTGCACCTGTAAGCCACGCCATCGCCACTGTGTTCCTGGTGACAAGGCGCTCAGGCTGGTCGACTCCAGGCTGAGCTGGCGTGGTGGCACCAGGCACACGGAGACTCAGGCTGCTCTGGGCTTTGGCCCCAACCCTTCTGGATAGGACACAGCTCTGCCATGCCCTCCAGCCCCTATCCCTCCTCTGCCAGCTGGAGGGCTCTCTCCTGTCAGCAGGTGGTCACCCTGGAAGTCTTTGTTCTACTAATCCTAATTCTCTTGTAGGAATGGAAAGGCTGCCTCTGAAATTAGGCCGCCTGCCATGAGAGAAAGTTGGGTGGGCATTTGCTCAACAGCAGACATCCACTGCTCAGTGCTTCTGTCCTGAAAGCTTTTTTGTCCTCTCACCGCTCTTGGGCTCAGTGACTTAATCCTTCTGGATTTTTGTGCCCGGTACCCTTAACTCCTGGAGCCTTGTGAGGCTATAAATCACTGAGAATCCTGCAGAAAGGAAGCAGAAGGGCAGAGTGCGAAGTTGAAATAACTAAGTCTTTATCACCAAGTCCCACCCGCCATTCCGTCCCAACTCTTTTCCGTCTTATTCCGTCTGAATTTTGCTGCGTATGTATCACCTCCCTTCCAGTCTGTCCTCCGGGCCTGTGAAGTTGTCTCCAAGGGCTGGACTCAGCATGAGAAGAGAGGAGTTGGGATTTATCTACAAGGGACCACTCTGCCTTTGAAGGTCAAGAGTCTTCCAACTGGGACAAAGGGGCAGGGGCTTGGAAGAAGGGTCCCCCTTTGTGCTTGGGCCCTTGGTTCCCTCTCCCAGACAGGCGGGGTCCCGTCCACGTTCCTCGGTGCCACTCTCATCTTTTTCCCACGTACTCACACTCAGCAAAGGAGGAATCTTCCTGCAGTATAGAGCTCACTCCCCGAGACGAGACCCAGTGGGCAAGGTGCTTTATAGCTCAACGTCTAGATATCAGAGAGGAGCTGGACGTGTCTTCCTCTGTTCAGGTAAACCAGAAAGCTCTGATGAGACAAGCTAATAAGCTCATGGAGTTTATTGGGCGGAGAAGTGTGAGACTGTTCTAGTGTCATAGACTCACGCGGAGACCAAACCTGATAGACTGTGCGTGAAAATGTCCAAGCCAGTCCTAGCCTTTAGTTCACACCCAGCGATATTGGTCCCTTTGTTTATTTCCCGATGGATGTATGGATTCTATCAATGCTAGGTAGACAGAAGCTGGCTCTGTTCAGGGGGAAATCCCATGGATAAATTGATTTCCTCCTGACCCAGAAAGAGGGACTTTCTGGGTGCAGCAGTTTGTACATCTTAATTTCCCTGCTCCTGGAGGCCAAAGATCCAGTGAGTCCTTTCTGAAGGTGACTTCTTTGCTCTTTCTTAAAATGCCCAAGCCACACAGGCTCCTCTCAGATTTCTAAGTGAGGGGTAAGCTGCTCTGAGTACGAGCCCAGGCACCCCTCGCCGCACGTGAAAATTTGATCCGTGCACCAAAGACTGTCTTGCTTAATGCAGTCGGGCCCTTTGTCCGCAAGAGCTAATACCCTCTTGGGAAATGCTGTGACTTAAGCTAAAATGTCAGGGAAGGAGAGGGTAGAGAGGGGATGCAGACCTCTGCCATCCAACCTCCTTTCTCCAGCCACTTAATAACTTGGCTAAAAGCCACAATCATTACAGAGCCATCAGCCAGGCTCCAGCCCCTTGCTGTCTTCCCAAGCAATCAACAAGATTCAGTGAGCCACCAGTTGGAATTTGTGTCACTTAAAAAGTGTGGTTTCTTAGACCGATTACAGAGACCTGGGCACTTTGATTAGCTTCCGTTTGGAGACCAGGAGGCTGTGGATGGAGCCAGCTGGTTAGGCCTTCCAAGTGCGTACCTAGAAAATGTAGGCACTTAGCACACGGCCCGCTCATCTCCACGTTGTCCTCACTAAACGCAGCTCTTCCGTCATTTCATAGCACTTTTTGTTTGATGGAGCTGTGATTGAGAGGAAGGAGAGCCGTCAGAGCCTCTTAAATGTCGCCGAGCTTTTTACATTCATTATTTTCGTAACAACTTCACAAAGTAGTTATGATTATGCCTCATTTTGCACACGAGGAAAATGAGGCAAGGCCACCGTCTGCCTCAGCGGGAGTTGCGAGTAAGCCCCGTGCGCACGGCATCTAGGATCTCACCTTCCCAGGACACCTGTCAACCATCGACAGGGCCTGGGGAGGAGGTTTCAGATTCTGGAGTAAGACCTAGCTTCCCCAAACCTCCTCCTGTCCGGTGACAGAATCCAGAGTTAGCCCCTGACACCCAAACTTTTCTGGGTTTCAACACTTTTGGCCCCGCTACTACTGTCTTGAGTCCTTCACGCTGATCTCATGTCTTCCTTTTCTCTGTTCATGTCCACCATATACAAAGCCCCAGATTCCCAGATCTTACCTCTGGCTCGTGGAATCCCTGAAGCGGCCCCACAACGCTACTGTATTGCGACTGTATCTCCCACCCCTGCCCGACTCATGGAGACCGTCTCCTGTAACTTCCGGAATTCTAGGTTCATCTCAGCAAAGTCCTCTATGTCCTCAGCATCTTGTCTGGGTCAGAGGGGTCCCCTCATTCTTCTGGCTCTAATGGGAGCCTGGCTCTCGCTGAGGCCAGTTCCCTTTGCAGCTCCCTCACTGGTGACCGTGTCCCTCCCGTCCTCTCCCTTGAGCCTCTGGGCCTCCTGGTTTCTCGTGTCTGCTTCCAGACCAGCCTCCCTTCCACAGTCACTAAGACCCTCGCTTTATTCTCCTGCTGTCAGGCTACATCAGTCCCGACCCTTTAGCGCCACTTTCCTCTGCCAGCTCCTCTGGTCTCGCCTCTCTTTTCTTGACAGTTTTGTGTCCTGGGTGGCTATTTCACTCTCTCCAGCACCAGTCCCATCTTAATTCTTGGTGATTTCCACATACTTTCTGGTAATCCTCTTAGTTCGTAAATTCCCCTCCTCCTCCAAGCTTATACTCCACTCTCCTTTGGCAGTTCACCCTCATGGCCTTGTCATGACCAATCATTGCCACGTTCCATAATCCCTACTTCATACACCTCTCTCTGACCACCACCTGTTTTCCAACCCACTCCATCTAAACAGTATGTGATTCTGGCGATTGTTCAGTCTCACAGGGACGCTCAATCCATTGATCCCACCACTTTTACCCTGCTCATACCCTTTAGATGTCACTGCTTCCCTCCCATCTGGTTTGAATTCCATGGTTGAACATTATTTTTACTCCCTTGCGTGTGCCCTTGACAACCTTGTCATTTTTACTTTGTGTTACTGTCCCTGCTCTATGCCCGCACCCGTCAGCTGACTATGACTGCGAGATAAAACCACAAAGCTGAATCTCTTTTGTTTTGATGCATAACTACAAGCTTAGCGCTGCCAGCAGTCCTATCGTATTTCCCTGGTCACTCACTCGCCTTCTCTCCAAGATTCTATTTTACGCCTTCTCTTACCTCGAAATCTCCCAAACTTTCTCACCTCTCCACGCTCTCACACAGGACCTTGCTTCCTCTCTCACTGGGAAAATAAAGCAATAGGAAGAGGGTTTTGTCAGGCTCCCACCACCAAATCTACTCACTCCCCAGCATCCGTACCGTATGCTCTGCCTCCTTGCCTTAGGCCTTCCAAGTGCGTACCTAGAAAAAGTAGGCACTTAGCACACGGCCCGTGTGTATAGAGGACCTGCCCGTGAGCCCACACTTGCCAATCATGCCCTCGCACATTCATCCTGTCCCTTCCCCACTACCCTGTGACATCACACCAGCAACCTGGCCCCTCTCTTTCCAGCCTCACTCTCCCCGCTTTCTACTGGATCGTTTTCATTAGTAGACAAACCTACTGTAATTTGTTCTATCTTAATGAGAAAGCCTCCTGTTGACCCCATGTTCCCTACCAGCTACCACCTACTTTCTCTGTTCCCTTTTGGATTTGGCAATAACCTTGACCAGAACATTTTTGTTGGAATGATTGGGGCAAAGCCTAATTGGAGTGGGTGTAAGAGAGAAAAGGAGAAGAGACGTTGGAGCCAGTGAGTCTAGACTATTCTTTCAAGGAGTTTCCTGCAAAGGGGAGCAGCAGACCTCTCTTACACCAGCAGTCAAAGTTAGTTGAAATTTAGTGAGTTAAAGTTACAGGAAATGAAGCCAGGAAAGTAGGTTAATATTGATCTGCCGCTCACTAGAAGCCAGGCATGTTCACAGGACCGAGTGGCAGATGATTGTAGAGAGATACAGGAGTTTGTCCCTTGTCTCAAAGAGCTCTGGCCGAGCAGGAGAGACAGTGAGGTGAACAGGATAGACTGGGCAGGCTGGGGACTTGATGGCTGCTAACAACCAGACAGGGGCCTTGCTCTGTCTTTATTGGCCCGAGGACCTCAATTTGCAGACACTTGACTCTTTCAACTCTCACCCCGTTTCCTTCTTAACCTCACCTGAGCTGGACCACATTTTGTCAGACAGACCATGTGTGGGACTCACCTAAGGGCAGACCTGGCCCTGTGTGAGACGCAACAGCCTCCTTCCTCCAGCTCTTAGGGCTCCGGTGTTGGATTCTTACGGTGCGATTGGCTGCGCTGGTCTCCTGGTGCTGTCTCACGGGAGGCCAACCAACCAACTCCAGCCGCCCTCTGAGGCTGTTAAGAATATCCTTCTCCATCCAAGGAATGGGATCAGCTCCTCTATACCTGTCAGTCTCAACCCCACACCTGCTGCAACACAGACAGATGCTGTCGACACACCTGCGCCCACCCTACATCCTGGCTTCAACTGTCCAACTCCCTCGCTCCCTTCAGAAGCATATCGGAATACAAGTGACTGGGTGTAATAACAAAGTCATTCCAAGGAGAACTTTGGTGCTGCTCTGATTAGTTTTAAAAGTAAAGTCCTCGTAAGCACTGATTCTCTAACCGCCATTAGTGACTTATTAGTAGCATCCGACATTACAAGGAGTCAGGACAATCCCTGCAGTTGAAAAGTGCAATTGCACAGGCAGCTACGTGCGAGCAGGGGCCAGGCGGATTGCTCGAGTGGGTGCAAGGGCTGGCTGAGGACTGTGGCAAACTTGAGAGCCTGTGTCCGTCAGCAGGGGCAGAGGACCTCTCTCCTCCAGTCTGTCTCTACAGCTCAGATAGGACCCATCTTCTGCGTTTTCAAAAGAAACTGGGAGTTCACATTTTAAGGGGAACCTTCTGATTTTTAAATACTGAAATGTAGTTCAAAACCTCCAGAAACACTGTGCATGACAAACAAAATACAGCTGCAATATGAGTTTGGTCCGTGGGCAGATATCCTGCTCTCCTACGTCTGGGTCTGTGCTTTCCCAGCTTGGCCTCCTCGCTGTCTCTCCAGCTCTGTGTCGGTCTGAGACCTCGCACAGCTGCCCTCCCAGGCCCATGTTTCAGCGCCATGCCCTGGAAACCGGGCGTCGGCCCTGCTGTCAGAGGAGGGGCTCCTACGTCGCCGGAAGCAGAGAGACACGGGGGGGGG
>NW_006782167.1:232986-234485 GCF_000442215.2 Lipotes vexillifer
GGGCGGGGAGAGTGAAGGTGGTGCTTTTCATAACTAACAGCCTCAGGCACCACTTGCCCCATGAGGGACGTGGTGGAAGGCTGGATCACGGTGACATCTCCAGAGCGCGGAGGGACCAACTGAGGAACCGCCGGCTCAGTTCTGCCATGAGCTTCAGGATGTCTTGTGATCCGAGTGCCGGCTGATGGTGGCACCTGTGTCAGCATAACAGCCTCTGCAGGTGTGGGGACACCAGCTGGTGTGGCCTGGGGCTCCATGCTGCTGGGGGGGGGGGCCAGCTGGCCCGGGAGGCAGGGAGTCCAGTGGCCAGGGCCTCAAGATGCATCTCCAAGGCCAGCTGCATTTCACCTGGAGTCACAGGGACACAGAATGGGGCCAGAGGGGCTTCGGAGAGGGTGGCTCACCTACCCCCTACACCTCCACCACTGTCCTGCCGCCACCAGCCGACACATCGGCTGGGACCGAGCGGGCACTGAGGTTTGCTTTTATTTGTGGGGGAGACTGTTTTGCGTTGGGGAGCAGGCCTGCACATCAAACTGCTCTTCTCTTTTAAAGAAAGAGAAAACAGTAAGGCGTTGATGGGTTTGCTGAGAAACGGAATCTCTGGTCCCTAAACGGGAACACCACGAGCTCAGGGAATATTCCCTGTGAAATCACGAGGTTCAGCACAGTGGCTGGCACATAGTTCAAGAAATATTGTTGAATGGACAAAAGAAAGAAAGGAAGGGAGGGAGGGAGGGAGGGAGGGAGGAGGAAAGGGAGGAAGGAAAAGAAAGAAAGGAAAGAAGAGAGGGAAAGGGCGAGGGAGGGAAGCAGGGTAGGGGTGGGGTCTGTGGGAGTTGACCCCAGATGTGAAGCCCTGTGGAACGAATGATAAAGACTGTTTTGTTTCGAGAGGGGGGCTGTTGAATAGCAGCTCAGGCCATTCTCTTATACCAGCGACACAGAGAAAGGGGGAAGGGAAAGCCTGCACAGAATTATATATATATTTTTTTACTGCTGAGCAATTAGGCAGTTTCCTTTCTGTTAAAATCCATAGTTTCCCTCCCATCTGGAAAGAAGTGGTTTTAGTAACGTGGCAGTTTCGATTTTGAGCCAGAGAAGTCATTTAGGAACAGAAAAATGAAACGCTTCTTTAAGAATGACCATACCATTTCAAGCCCCAAATGATCATATTAAGGGTTTAGTTAATAATTACACCTGCTCCGAAAAGGGGAGTAAAAGGCAGAATGACTTGTCACGCAGTCCTGCTGAGTGGCCAACCAGTGGGTGCTGTGAAGTCGGCTTTCTCTTCGAGGCGGTGGGCGCTGGTTCCTGAGCGTTGCCTCAGCTCCCCGCAACGTGGATATCTCTGGAGCTGAATGAATAGAGGGCCTGCGTTTCTCTGGCTACTGAACTCAAAGCACAGACCGGGTTCTCTCCACTTCACCTCACTCACGGGTACCACAACTCCAGAAGCAGTCATGGCACCATTTATCAGCAAGCTTCGTGCACTCTTT
>NW_006782167.1:234495-234883 GCF_000442215.2 Lipotes vexillifer
GGGACTGGCATTCTGTCCTGGGAAGGAGAGTATCATATTCTTTTCTTCTCATGCAAAGCCCTCAGCGATCTGCCCCTTCTCTTCATCCAGCGGATGCTGTGGGGTTATCTTCCACTTGCCCCCGAAGCAGTCCTCCAGGCAACCCGCAGTGAACCTAAGGGCTGCTGTAGGAGGGAACTATTTTCTCCGTCTTCTCATCGCGAGCGCGCTTCCAGCCCTCTCCAGCCCCCTCGCCGTTTCTTCTCCGCGGAGGAAGAGCCACATGCCCAGACGCTAACAGTGGAGAAAGTCTGCCTGTGTAGTTCAGTCTCCTTCTCGCTTCTCTCTTGGATCCTGGCTTGTGTCCATCCTTTTTTCCTCCGTGCCCTGCCCCCCCCCCCCCTCCCCA
>NW_006782167.1:234893-249062 GCF_000442215.2 Lipotes vexillifer
GTGTGTGATGGGAAGAGTGGGGGAGAAGGAGACCTAGAGTTGAACTGGAAGGTACTTTCCATGGGGCAGGGGTAATTATTATGGATTAAGGGCCATGTGAGTCACAACTAATAGACTTAATGTCCTGGTTCCCATCTGAATTTGTCTCAGGTGATTCAGACTTTGAAGGAGAGGGGAACACAACATTTCAGATTCAGAAAGAGAAAAGGGAAGCGATAGAGTCAAAGGAAGTATGGACAAGGGCTTAGAAGGAAAACCAGGAGAAGCTGCCGGAACTAGTCTGTGTGGACAGTAGGAGAGCACGCTGCCTGAGGGATCGCGGAGGGGTTCTTGGTAAATATGGAGGCACCATTCGTCTTTTTCTTTCTTTCAATCAACAATTTGTATTTATTTATTTATTTTTGGCATGCGAGATCTCAGTTCTCTGACTAGGGATCGAACCCGGGCCTCCTGCAGTGGAGGCGCTGAGTCCCAGTCACTGGACCCCCAGGGAAATCCCCACCATTTGTCTTTTGCATCACTGAGATCGCTGGGCTGGGTACGCATGTTGATTGTTGAACACTCCTCCCCAAACTTCATTTCTCTCTGACCTTCCTTCCTCCCTGCTCACCCTTTACTCTTAGGCTATACCCTTAAATCGTTGGTTCTCAGTAAATGGGGACACTCAAGGCTTCTAAGTAAAAATTTCAGGGAATGTCTATTTTCCTTCATTAGCAGCAAACTAAACACATTTTCATGGTCCTGCAGTTCAGGGGCTGCTGGGCCGGTGTTTACACATGTGGTGAGCAATGCTTCCCTCGCTCTCCCTCTGAATGCACTCCACCACCCTTCCTCTGGCCAGTCAGGGTGCATTGGAAATACCTGCAAAGCTTTCAGAAGCTACAGATGCTTTGGGCCCCGCCCCAGTCCATCTAAATCAGAATCTCTGGTGGTGGAGCATTGCAGGCATTGGCATTCTCTAAAAGCCTCCCAGGATTTTCTGATGGATGTCAGGACTGTGAACTACTGATCTAGGCAGACACAAGCCCCCTGAGCCATTAACCTTCACCAAGTTAAATAACCAGTCCTCCCTAAATGGAAAATTCCTGCAAATCTGGAGACGTCAGTAGTGTTAGAGGCAGTGATTTCTTTTTCTGTCCCAGAGTCTTCCAGCTGTAGGATAAGCTGAAGTATCCTTTATCAGAATGGATGAACTCAGGGAGGGCTGGGGCAGTGATGTCTGGGCTTGTCTGCTGGGCCCCCTCGACCTCTGGCTGCTTGGGCAGCTCATCCTCTCTAAAGAAGGCAGTGTTGCTACCTAGAATCAGGATGGGAATTCCAGCCAATCTTGGGCAGTGAAGTCCCAGGGGAACGGCTTCTGCCGTGTGCACACCACTGTGAAGATCCCTCTGGGCCAACACTTCATATCTGCCTGCATTTGCTCTCACATACTTTAGACCCCCGTCTTCACCTGGAGAGAGGTCAAAAGTGACATGCTGGGTATTGTGAATCTGCTTCAGTCATGGTGGGTTAAGTTTCACTGGGAGAAGATTTCAGGGTTCAGCACCGTCCTTTATAACGTAACCAATTCTAAGCCCCAGTGAATCAAAGACTTGTTAAGCTCTGCCAATGGGCTCGGCCCCCACCCGTGCCCTTCAGTCACTCAAAGTCAAGGTTCAGACGTTTGTCTTTATTCCTTCTGTTCAAATAGGACATTCCCCACTCTCCGGTCTTGCGGGCACCTGTCCAGGTGAGCACTGGAGCCCACAGGTAGGGTTGTTAAGGCTTCCTAGGCAAGAGGGCAAGCTCACCTTTTCTCCTGAGCTACACCAGCCTTTTCGCCCACAAGAGTTGCCAGTGTTCTGCTTTTACAGTGAACTTGTCCTATGCTCAAGACAAGTTGTAATTCATCAAATCCACTCATACTCTTGCGTTTTACTCAGACAAAGAATGCGGCAGAGAGGTCATTAAATCTTTTTCTAGGGGTGAAATACATAGAAAGGCTGTGTGATTCCTCAGTGCACTCCAAGAATATAAGTAAATTTGCTATGCTTGATCTCACTGTTAGGAAGCCAAATCTGCCACCCCTTTATATTACACAAAAGATATATTCAGCACACACAGCCCCTAATAGTCCCTGCTGCTCCCAACAATAGGAGTTGAGCTTCCTGCTTTAGCTCATATTTTTCTGAATAAGAGGAAATGTATGGACAATTTTCTGCCTCTTCCTCCTGTGTCTGGAATTTTAACCACATCTGCAGAAAGCTTTTCAGTGTTTCTCCCCCAGAGTTCAGAGTTTCTACTGGGCCATCACATTTTTCCACATTTGATGGTACAGGAAGTCCCACTTTTAGATACAGTGCAGATGTGGAAACTGTGTCTTAGAAGCGACTTGCTTTCAGGTGAAATTATAATGGCATGTTTGACGATTTTGGCTTTGTTTATTTGGACATTAAAGAAATAATCATAATGGCTTTTGTTTACTGAGCACCTAATACGTGCTAGGTTCTGTGCAAGAGCCCTCACTGCATTAGTTCATGGAATTCTCACGATAAACTTGCAAGAGGAACATTATGATCTCAACTTACAGACGGTAAGTCAATATTAAGAGGGATCAGGTTTTACGCTCAAGATCAGACTTGGAACTAACTCAGTCAATTTATGAACTCATTTGATTGAAAAGTTCATGTGGAAAAAATAAAACACATAAGAATAACCAGGACAAATCTGAAAAAAAAAAACCACATGATCGTAGAGGGGCTCTACCACGTGTCTGGTGTATATCAGTAAGAGGAATATTGACTAATACTTTGAAATGTTATCTCACCACCAACAGCAATGGAAAAGGGAGCACGTCTCTTCCCATCTCTGAATTTCAGTTGTGTCATCTCTAAAATGAGAGTGTTAGAATTAATCCAGTCCAAGGGTGCTCACAGCATTCCGTGCCCCCGTTCCCACTTCAAGCCCTGCCGCAGGAGGGCAGAAACCCAGCTCGAGGGAAAGGGGCCGGATTCCAAAGTTGTCCGTTGTGTGTAACCACCTATTAGGTCTCCCTCTACAACAGGCTGACTCTTCTGTGGCTGGATCTCCACTTCCATTGCTTGGTCTTCCTGTCTGTTCAAGAACCAACACTATACTGCTTTCATTATTTTCATTACTGAGGCTTTTTTTTTTTTTTTTTTGGTACCTGGTCATGTTTTGCTTTTTTAGAGTTGTCCTTGCTATTCTCATATGCTTTATTTTTCCACATGAACTTTTCAGTCAAATGAGTTATGTCCCCAAATGTCAGTAGTGGCAAGGCTGCGAAACCCTGTGCTGGAGAAGGAGAGTGGAAGGGTGGCAAGAAGAGTTTAGGAGAGCAGAAGGGAGAGAGACGCAGTGGGAAGCAGGGGCCCCCTGGCCCCTAAAGTGGGGGGCGGCTTTGAGAGAAAGAATATCTTCTCCTGCTAGGAAACGCACTTTCCTTTACTCCAGTTATATTTCTGATAAGAGAGGACTTCTGTCTTGACTAAGAATTGATGGAAAATTAATCTTCCGCTAAACAAAATTATTCATCTGAGGGGATGGGGAGAATGTTCCACACACTAGCTTATGGCTCCAAACATTTCAAGTCTTGTTTTTCCTCCACTGTCCTTGTACTTTGTGCTTTGTCTGTTGTGACATGCAGCGCATGTTCATATGGTGGCCCTGCACCCCGTTGTACAAAGTCAGGACCTGGGTGATGCCACAGTGGACAACACAGCGCCACAGTGGGCAACAGGGAAGCCGTTCCCATATCAGGATGGCTAGCAACAACTTTACTGTATATGGAAGTGATTGTAAACCACGTACTTATATCCCACAAAACCCCAAATGTAGTCCCAACTCAGCTTACCCTTAATTGTCTCCCCACTTGTACTCATGGCCATCCCAGTGCCACCAGATATGAGAGGAGTTGTGGAGAAGTCAGGGTAGAAAGAAACAGTGGTCTTAACCAACTGAGCTAAAAATATTTGACTTTTGAAAATTTCACGATGACAAGCGACTATGTAAAACTATCACTAGGTTCCTCCCAGGAACTTAGAAGGGGCCTGTGGGTGAGGGACAGGTGAGGGACATTGGAGCTTAAAATTAGTTAGCATCACAGTAAACACACCTTGGAGGTAGTCTCTCCTACCCCACTCCTCTGGTCCTATGTCACGTAAGAAGGTATCTGTGAACAAGGGAGAGTGGCATTTTAGTTTGAAACTTTCAACCAGGAGTCCAGGCTGTGCGGAGGATGTACACACAAGACCTAGACCACGTCTTAGATTTGCCCATTCACCACAGGTGATAGAAAAAGTTTCTCCAGATTTCTCTTGGTCCTGAGTTGAGGCGTCTGAAGCGCCACCGAGAGTGGAGTCTGTCAGGATTGCCGGAGATCACCGTGGTGGGGCCCCAGGGCGACACAGCAGTGGCATTCAAGGCAGGTGCAGCCGCAGTCAGATATAAAGGATGGACAGTGCCTGAGGCTCTCTTGGCAGAGGAGAGTGGAGATTGTGCCGTAATGAGAAGTGGGCTTTGCCCCAGTTTCCTGGCACAGAGTCTCCCAAAACCCTTGGGATCCTGAGTGACCAGCTTCAGAAGAACATCTTTTCCTATTCATAATGAGGCCCTTTCAACCACACCTGAGTTTATGCTGATAAAGTGGCCCTTGGAGGAGGGAGGGGCCTGGTTGCCAGAGGAACCAACGACTGATTAGTGGGTGGGAATTTTCAGCCCCACGCCGGGACCTCCAGGGGGTGGAGAGGGGCTGGGGATTGAGTTACTCACCACCGGCCAGTGATCTGACCAATCATGCCTGTGTAGCGGTACTGCCATAAAAACTTGAAACGGAGGGGTTCAGGGAGCTTCTGGGTTGCTGAACACATGGACGTGCTGGGAGGGTGTTGCCCTGGAGACGCCGTGGGCCTCCACGCACACCTCCCCCCTTGTACCTTGCCCTGTGCATCTCTTCCACTTGGGTGTTCCAAGTCTGCATCCTTTACAATAAACAGGTATAAATGAATAAATGAAGAGCTCTCCTGAGTTCTGTACGCCACTCTAGCGAACTGTCAACCCCCTGATTTACAGCTGGCTTTTCAGGAGTATGGGAGGCCTGGACTTGTGATTGGCACCTGAAGTGGGGCCAGTCTTACGGGACTGAGCCCTTAACCTTGGGGTCTGGGCTAACTCTGGGTGGTTAGTGTCAGAAGTGTTGTGAGTATAGAAAGGAAACAGTTTTTCCCATCTAGGGATCGTACAAGGGTCTAGCCTGATGAGGCCCGTGGAAATTAATCTTCCCTAGGAGAACTTGCTGGCTTCCAGTGGCCAGGGCCAGGCCCCTGGTCGGTGCTAAGAGCGCAGATAGAGGACCAGCCTGCAGGAGACTAAGACTGACCGAGTCCCCTCACCGTCACCAATATAAGGCAGGTCACAAAGATGACCTCTCTGCTGTTGCTCAGCTGTGGCTGGCGTGGCCACACAATGCCCCAGGGAGTTTAGAGTTGGTTGGGGAAAATGAAAGGAAGTTACGGAGAGGAAGGGCTTTGTTATATTTTAAATCAGACTGGGAATGAGTTAACGATCTTAGATTTGATTTTTAAAAATCATATTGGAATACAAAAACTCTGAATGAACTATATTTTTTTACCTGCTCCAGGGAAGACTGGGTGCTCAGCCCTAGAAATTAAAGAAGCTTCTTTCTTTCTTTCTTCCTTTCTTTCTTTCTTTCTTTGTTTTTTTCTTTCTTTCTTTCTTCCTTCCTTTCTTTCTTTCTTTGTTTTTGTTTCTTTCTTTCTTTCCTTTCTTTCTTTCCTTTTTTTTCTTTCTTCCTTCCTTCCTTCCTTTCTTTTTTTCTTTCTTTCTTCCTTCCTTCCTTCCTTTTTCTTTCTTTCTTTCTTCCTTCCTTTTTCTTTCTTTCCTTCTTTCTTTCTTTCTTTCTCTCTTTTTCTTTCTTTCTTTCTTTCTTTCCTTCCTTCCTTCCTTCCTTCCTTTCTTTCTTTCTTTCTCTTTCTCTCTTTCTTTCTTTTCTTCCTTCCTTCCCTCCCTCCCTCCCTCCTTCCTTCCTTCCTTCCTTCTTTCTTTTCATATTGAAGCCTGGGGGTCTTCAAACATTGATTATATCTGTTAAGTAACAAGCTGCCATTGTGCTACAGGTATTTCTTACTTAATGCCTTCTTCCTGCTGTCTCCCTGGCCCTTAGCTGAGTTCCTCCGTGGAGACTGAGGGGGTTGAGGAAGCGGGAGGGGTGATGTTGGAGTCCTAGGTGTGCAGGCTTGGTGAATGCCGCGGTGGGCAGCACCGGAGAACTGCATGTTGTGACCTCGTCCCAGGAGGGGGTGACGTCCTCACCCAGTGCTGGGCTCTGCCTGGAGCAGATCCTTCTCCCCATCACCACTGCTCGCCTCAAGCCCTGCCCTGAAACAAAGGTGAGGGTGGGCAGGACTCGAAGCCTCTTGTCACTGGGAGGGGAGGCTGCTCTCTGCAGACCAAAGAGTAGACTCTTTGGGTCTAAGCCACTTCTTCCAAGCAGGAAATGAGCCTCTCACATGGGGATTTATGTTCTTCAGAATTCAATATAACATAGCAATTCCAGCTCTTCTCTGATGGGAGGGTTTTAAGAAATTGTGCCCACTTGCACCTCAAGAAAAATGCAGGTGGGTTGCATGATGAACGCTGAGTGCTGAGAGACATGGGTCCTACCTCCAGAAAAAATCAGATTTTCTCTGGCAGTGTCCAGGCAGAGCAATTGCATTGGCTTTGAGAGGAAGCGGGAAGGCCTTCTTAGGACAGGACCAAGATTCCTGAATAGGAGTCTCTCCGTGGGCTCAGAAAGGAGAGACTTGGTGGGGTTCAGAAACAGGGAGAACAGGTGAACACACTGTATTTTCTTTGGGAGTCTATATGACTCTTGCCCCCCAGCCAGAGCCTCTGGTCCAGAAACAGAGTTTCTATTCTGCTCGCTGCCTGGAGATCAGAGCCGAAGGCAAGGTGGGAGGAACGGTTTTATTTCACTGAATGAATATACTTTCTAATTTCCTGTCACCCTGGGGCCTTTGGGGAACGTTGCAAGCAGTCGGAGGGAGTCGTATGGATTCTGGAAGCTTAGCGTGCTGTACGCATCAGGCACAGCAGAGCATACCACCCTTTCCCTCTGCAAGGAGCTGGGGGAGCACCTGCAGCCCTGGGATTTGGCTACTGAGATGGGTGGAGAACACTCATGCTTTACAAGTGAATCTTAAGACAGTGGAGTGGAAAAAATTGCCCGGCTGTGCCTTGCGCCTGCCAAGGATTTGTATGTAGAAGACAGGCTGGCAGCTCCAGGGGAAGTGGCTGAGTGTGTCAGTATGAGAGGGGGGCTCGGATCAGGGAATGGGGAGAACGGGGGGTGATTCCCGGCTCCATCCTCTGTTGCTCTGGGAGCTGAGGCCAATGTCTACACCTCTTGTACCTTGGTTCCCTCATCTGTGTGCTTTATCCATTCAACCCATGTTTACTGAGCCCTTGTCTTTGCCGGGCCTTGCCAAGTGTCAGGGACACGGAGAAATGAGGCACAGCTCTTGGCTTCCAGGTGTGCCCCCACTGGTGGGTCAGACGACACAACTTCTGAGACCTTGCTAGTCATATACTATTTGCTTTGTGCTTTGATGTAAAAACCCTCCTGAGAATATACCCTCGCTCTCCAGGTGTTTGGTCCCAGTGCTCCCTTCTTTATCCTTCCAGAGCCCCCTGCCAACCCCATCAGATTCCCAGGGACAGGGATCCCTGCTCTTCCCATCTCCCACCGACTGTGTTTCCTTCATGCCATTGCCGAGTCTTGTGCGCGCTGACGGGACAAACTAATTCCAGCCAGGGTGTTTGTTATTGATTTGCACGTTTACACATGTAATCTGCCATTCCTTTCAGGTGACAGTTGCCTATTAACTGCAATGTCTAGCACACTGACCCCAATATTGATTGCAAGAAGGATTTGACGGTGCTTGAAAACTCTTTAATTACAGAGAAGAAGTAAAGGGAAGGGAAGTGTCAGAGACTAATATGATGGATTCAAGTCTGAGTGATTAAAGAAGAATGGCAGTATTAGCTGCTATGGGGAATTGAGTGGGAGAATCACTGTTTTAAAAATAAATATTTATTACCCAAGTAATAAATGCAAATATTATTCTGAGTGATACACGAAAACTTTACAGTTATTATTGATTACTTCCCAATTCCCTTCTTAGAGATAAACATTGTTATTATTTTGATATGTATTTTTCTAGGCCTTTCTCTTTACACTTTAGAACAGTGGTCTAACATAGAAAGCATTATATGAGTTGACAGTTATTGTTCTTTTTATTTGCAGCATGGGATTCCACAGTCGGGATCTACCATAGTTGATTTATACATTACCCTCTATTGATATACTATTGGGTAGTTTCCATTTTTGCCACTGTAAATAATGCGCTAATGAAGACACTTGTACCTGCCGCCTGTATATGTGTTCAAGTGTTTCTCTGAACGGGGCATGCATATTAAAAATTTTGGTATTTACTGTCACATTGCCATTTGGGTGTGTCACCTCCAAAGCAGCAGTGCCCACCTACCTGGGGAAGTGGTGTTTGTGAGTAGAGGATGGATTCAACCTGGGAGTGTCAGCACACAGCAGCTCGACTTGAATACCGTGTAGGTGTTGGAGAGAAGATGGGGTGAAGGTTTAAGGCTGGAGATGCAGAGTTTTAGCAGCAACTCCACAATCTCTCTGAGAGAGTGGGGAGTAATGAGAGCAGGGGATTGAATGATTTGTTGGAGAGGAGAAAACTTCCACCACTATTATGTGGAAAGAGATGGGAGAAAGGCTCTAAGTTCGGGCGATCGACCATCCTGCTTTGCGGAGACTGAGGGAGTTCCCAGAACATGGGACTTTCAGTGGGAAAACTGGGGGAATTCCAGGCAAACCTGGATGAATTGATCACCATACCGAGTGAAGGGATCGTTTTCTAGGAGGAGGGACACTTTCCTCTAAAATTGTAGGGAAGGAGGCCTGATTCGTGTGACTTTAGGCAGCTAGAAATGCACAGATTGTGGAGGGGGAGGCCCAGCTTCTCGGCTAGAGGAGGTTTTTGAAGCAGCGTGTAGTGGTTCAAGGTCCGGCAACATGCAGTGATTTGGTCCCAAGCAACAGCACATGGCTGCAGCTGCTGTTAACCGGAGGGACTATACTGAAAGACGATTAGACATTCAAAGGAGGGAAGGCTGAGGAGTTGGCCCCAGCAATCCCGGCAGGCAGAGAGCGGAAGTGTGGCTGCCGTTCTGTGGCAGAGAGAGCCTGGTCCAAACAGTGGTCCAGGAATTGCCAACGCTTTCAGTTAAGTTCAGGGAGGGAACGCCTGTCTGGCCTGGCCCGTACCTGACCAGAAGAGGGTGGGCGTTCTGGTTACAGCCCTCCATGATGAATCTGGGAGGAAAGAGGTGCCTCCTTAAAAGGAAATTAGAGTGTTAGGACACGGAAATTGATGCCAGTCAGCCAAAAACATTAGTAAAGTTCCACTATCAGTCCCCCAAAATTGGAGCTCACTTCCTGGACACTCCATATGCCACATGTATATGTTCATGTACATTTACATGAATATATTATATGCATAGTAGGTGCTCAGTACACACTTGTTGGGTGTATAAATGGATCAAAACTCCTGCAGAGGCGCACACACTCCAATGAGCAGCCAGCAAGATGAGCTGTTATCCCCATACAAACGAGGGGCAACCACTGCCCGCGGAAACCAACAGACTCGGTCTTCACTGCGCTGGTCCCACAGAGAGTCTATAACACATCTCAGACTTGCTGATGTAACTCTGCCCCATAGATATGGGTCACTTTATATAACTGACATCTTTCCAAGAATATGTCTTTAAGCCTATTTTTTGGAAAAAGTCAAATTTTAGATTTAGTGGGGAAACTTACTATTTATAGGACTGTCACAGCAAATTCTTTTATAGTATATTATTTGCTTTATGAATCTGGGTTTTATTTGTAGATTAGACTTGTTTAAAGCAGAATAAACCCCCTGTTGGGGGTAGGCTAATCTGAGTTACTTTTTAAAAAAGCCCTTAACTTCTTATACCAAATTTCAGATACACACACCACCACTAATTGCTGACAGTGTGTTTCTGAGTGGAGGCCCTGAAGGGCCACTTTGGAAACTCTCTGAAACCCACTGGTAATTGGTGGTATCCATCTTTATTCCAATGATTAACGTTCCAAAGTCCTTAAAATCAGTTTGTTCTTGTAATTCCCTTGAATAGGATTTGTGCAATCTATTTTACTTTGCAAACCCTTTTGTTGCAAGGAATGCAAGCATGAACTTTACTACCAACTGAGAGGCCTGACTAACAAGGTTAAGGGGTAGTTTCAAGTAGCAGTCCATTAACTTTCCAGTCCCAGGGCCTGGGCTGCTTCTTGGGGACCACTGGGTCTGAGCTGGGGTGAGCCACCCTGGGCTCCCATTAAGGAGTAGGTGTCTGAAGTCAAGTCTCCCTCGGCTAGTATTTCATTCCTCTTTTTCCTGTGGGTTAGTTTCTGTTGCTGCTCGTGAAGATTCTGCATTTCCTTACATACAGATGGGATATCTAGTGATTCTATCCTGCATTCCTTTTGATGTCACATTGTTTACTTTCACCATCCCTGGATAAGTAGGATTTGTGTCATTTGGCATTTGTCTTGTCTTTTGTTGCTTGCTTTGGAAGATTCTGCGTGGATCCAGAAAATAGTCTCAGTGCCAAGATTCTGGATCCCTCCAGACTTTTCCAGCGCTTACGGTTGGGTGCTATAATATGCCACGAGGTGCTTAAAAAACCCATAACAGGAAGATGAGATTATTGGATGGGGAATATATCTCCAAATTTGGGACATTGGACCGACATAAACCTTTGTCAAGATAGATTTCTGATTGTTGGACTTGAAGTGTCCCATTACTTACTTCTAAGTTGCTGACCAAGGGGCCAACAGTTTTAACAGTTCTCTATTCAGGCTGGTTTCTGCCTGTCATGTGTCATCCTGGTGGCTTCAGGGACCAGGCCCCTGTAGCAGGAAGAGGTCTCATCATGCAACACTACTGACAGCTAAACTCAGAGAGAGCAAATACCTTGCAGAAATGTTGCAACTACTCCCGCCAGAGCCCTTGCCTGACATTACATGACATTCTTTCTTGATAAACCTAAATATGGCTTCCCAGACCTCAACTCCAGGGAGCCCCACTGATTGTGGATGGGTCTCTGAATTAAAACCTAATTCAACCCTGGTTTAGACATAGGGGCTTTAAGGATGCCAACATCTAGCAGAAGGTAGGTTCTGATGACCTTGAGTGTTTTTATGATTCTATAACTTGGTGAAGCAAGGTCCATGTGAGTCCTGCTTTACATGAAAAGAAAGCACATCTGTTTGTATGTGCCACGCTCTGCCTGAGCCTCATATTTTTCCAGCTTGTCTCAGTGAAGCTGTGCGGAGCCCAGGGTGACCTTGCCCGGGTCGGCTCTTCTGTGTTAGGTGCTTATACTACAGACCCATCTGCTACTAACTGCAGCTGTCACTCAGAGTGAGCTCACCAGCTGATCAAAGTCCTCCACTTCCTGAATAGAAAATGAAATCTGAAAAGTAAGGCCATGATGCTGACACCTTTCGGCTAAAGCCTTTTGTGAGGGGGAAATGTCAGCATTGGTGGGTCTCATTTTCATATCCTGCCTGAGCCCTGGCAGCCCAGCTGGCAGCTGGCAGCCACTGAGAGGCACCAGGAATGTGGAAAATCAGAGCTCTCTCTGGCCACCAGAGAGTTAAACCCCAAAGGGCCTGTATGGAATGATTACTTGGAATGCTGCAAGGGGCTTTTTATTCTCTTTCAGGTTAGCTTTGCTGATATCCAGGGGCTAAGTATAACTGTAAGCATGTGAATTTCAGGAAATATGTTTCCTTCAATTACCCAGCTGGACACTTTAGTTCACCAGAGCCTGCGATCACACAAAAGCTGCCAGGGAATTGTTGTGATTTAGATAATTTCTAATCTCCTCTCTGCTTAACCTGCAGGGGTCATGGGCAGCCTCAAAGACCAGGGGGTGGGGAGAGGGAGGTGGAGGGCATCTGTTCTCATCAGCCCAGAGAGGCAGGGCCTTGGCCCAGGCTCAGAGACTGATGCTGGGTTCAAGCAGAGAGGCTAAAAGCTATTGTGGAGGGTGAAGGTGTGTGTGTGGGGTGGAAGGGGGCGGGTAGTGGGGGGTGGTGTGGGAGTGAGAGGGTCTGGAAAGATGGAGAGTGGAACAGCCACAGGGACGGCAGAATAGAGCTGCTACCCAGCTTGGGGGCTAAGGGGCAGAAGACCCCCAGTGAGGACTCAGATCTGAGTCCTTGATCTTATACCCAACGCCTCCTCTGCAAATTCCAGAGGAGCTGTCCCTAGTCAACAGAGACCACCATTTGAATGTATTATTTATCAGTGTAACTTGGTAGACCACTTGCCATCACAGTATCACCTGTGATGTCTGCTTAGCTAAGCTCATTAACCGCGCAGAAGGGTCCTCCTGAAGTTACTTGGTGGAGGGTTAATGACCAAGGGACTCTTGGTCTTCGTGGAAAAACTGCAAAGGGCAGTGAGGAAGTAGGTAGAGGTAGACCTATTGTTTGGGGGCTGAGGTGGCATATGCTGTGACCTTGAAAGCTCTCCCTGGGTGCTCATGGGCTCCAGACCTATTGGGATTCTAGAGTCATGGAGAAACAGGAGTTCCTCCTATAAAGGCAGCCTTTGTCTCTCATCTTCGCTGATGTCTTCTAGATGCTTGGCATCTGTTTCCATTCCCAAGGGTCCTCTGATTTCTTTAGAGGAAGTGTTTCTTCCTTGTTAGATACAGTCTAATGGAAACCTCATCAGGGTCCAGCCATCCCATGACCCAATCTAGGCCAAGTAGGTGATTCCTCCTTGGCAAAGAGACAGGACTCCTGAAAATGGCTGCTGTTCCCCTGCACCCCAGTGGCAGGATCCTGGCCAGGCGTTCTTTTTATGGGACCAGTGTGGTGATGGACCCTGCTCTGGATCTTCTCTGGTTTCTGCCACTCTCAAGCCTGGCCTTCCCAACTCCCTTTAATCCTATATGACCTCAATATCCCTTGAGCCTAGCTTAGCCAGAGTTGGATTCTGTTTCCTACACCTAGGAAACTGGCTCACCCAAAAGATCTGGATCTGGTCCTATCAGTGAGGGCTTTTATTCATTTATCACAGTTTTTATTCGTTCCAGGGCAGGGACTTTGTAGATACAGAATCCTTCATGTTTTTTTGGTTGATTTTTTAACACAGGGGAAACTGAGAGGTGAGACTTGGGCTGACTGGCCCACGGTCCCGTGGCTGGCTAGTGACAGAGCAGGGACTCGAACTCAGGACTTCGGTGGAGACCCTGTTCTTCCTGCTACAAGCCCACATATTCCTCAGCCGAACATTTTGGCAACTTTGTGGCCAGGCAGGCCCTCTGCTCTGCCGCAGGGAGCAGTTAGAGGTGCCTGGGGTCAACAGTGTGGCATGGCAGTGTGGGCTGGTTGGGACATGGGTACAGAGGGAGGAGGGACAGCATTGGCAGGGTTTGGGGAGGGAAGGGAATGCGATTCATAACCACCTTTATCTGCCCTTCTGCTTGGTAGAAGGCTCACGTCTGCAACCGTTAGGAGTTGCACATAATAAGAGTCCATTAATATAAATGGGAAATAAATAAGCAATAACCACAACATGCACATTCCAGGATCACCTTGGAGAAAAGTCCTTTGGGTCCCCCGGGGGGTTATGGAGGGAGGTGACTGGGGTCTGCCCCAGAGATGCACCCCCCACCCCCACTCTGCCTTCTGAATTGAACTCATCCCCGGTCCCCCAAGGCCCCGCAGCTGCTGTTTCCCACTCTCACTTCAGGTTCTTGGCAGGAACCTGCCCTCTGACACTCACCAGGGCCCTGGATGGGCTTTCCTCCTGTGAATAACCCAACTAACGAGGGTGACATTTCCACTTCCCCTCCTGTTGGCTTTGTTATCCTGCAACTTCCGGGCCTGGTCTCCAGGCATACCTAATAAAAGGACTGGCGGTGCTTTTACCAATAGTTCTGTTTGGAGCTGAGTATTGTGTCTCTGTGACAAAAAAAAAAAAAAAAAAAAAAATAAAAAAACCTCTTTTTGCCTATCCCAAAGGC
>NW_006782167.1:249142-257035 GCF_000442215.2 Lipotes vexillifer
AAAAAAAAAAAAAAAAAAAATTAAAATAGCCTCTTTGTGCCTATCCCAGAGGCCTATATTCCGTATGGTAATGAAGCCCACATCCAGTATGTGATGACACAGGGTAATAGTGGGTGGTTTTCATGAGAACCCTGACTGCATTCAGTTGTTCAGCTGATTTATTTATTAAACATGAGCTGTGCCTCGTGTGTTGCTTGGTACCATGTTAGGAGATGAAGGGGTGGGGTTGAGTGAGAAGGCAAGGCCCCTGCTCTCAGGGCACCTGGTTGTACTGGACCTCTGGTGTTTGTGTCTATTTCTCCTTCTTTTGATGATCACACTTTCATTTCCTCTTGAGGGACTCCCCCCCCACCCCCCTACCGTCCCATTTCTTACCCACAGGGATTTGGAGGAAGGGACTGATTTCACTCCCTGGCTCCAGGGCTGGGCGGGTGATTTCACTTTTTCCAATTCACAGTGATTGGTTCAGGGAGGGAGCATGACCCAAGTCAGCCCCAGAGAGAGTCGGTCCTAGAACTTTTGCTAGAATTCTTGACACCTAGGAGTTTGCCTTCTGCCAGCCTTGCTAAAAGGCAGGGTGGAGGCCTGGAGATTCTGAGGGCCGTCCTTGCTACCATCTGGCGGGGAGCCTGCTGGAGGACGAAGCCAGAACAAAGGAGAACAGGACTGAGTGTTGAGACGGGTCAGATTTCTGAATGCATCATTTGAGCGCCTAGATCCAGGGGTGACAGATCTACCCAGGAATTTTGCAATTACACAAGCTAATCAATTGCCTTTTTTTCCTTAAACCAATTAGAGATGGGTTTCTGTCTTTTGAAATAAAAATAGTCCTTATTAATGATACCATAGTAAAGTAGGGGAACAAGAGGAGTTGATCACTTGTTATAACATGTTGTGACAATAAAAAGGCACGGAAATGTCATGAGAGTAGAGGGAGGGGATCCTCGCCCAATCTGCGGGATTTGGGAGAAAGATCTCAGTAAAAGGGGCTACTTGGGCTTAGTCATAAAGGATGAGTGGGAATTATCCAGGAACATGGTACATTCTGGGAAGAAGGAAGAACATGGATTAAAAACAAGCTAAAATCCATTGAACACGCTATTTTTTTTTAAGTGGCATTATATATTAGAGAGATTTGGACCTGAAATGGTTTACTTAAAAAAAGGCTTTCATGTTCATAAAGGGAGACTCTAATTTTATAGATTGATGAACATGGGGCAGCTTGTTCCTTCACCATGCCGTATAACTGTGGCTGCGTTGATGAGTTAACTATTCCCAGACACACCCGTCTAATTCTGCAAGAATTCTGGAAGGGAAACATGCCCACGGGAGAGGATCGAATCTACAGCCGTGGTCCACAAGCCTGGATATTCACCAGATACATCACTTAGGAGAGTGAAAACACAGACATGTGGGCCCCCACCTCTGACCGAATGAAACTCAGAGCAGGGTCTAGTGTTTCATTAAAGTTCCTCAGGTCATTCTGGTTGTGTAGCCAGTTTTGGGGTACGTGGAATCTAAAGAGAGGAGAAAAGACAATGATAGAAAGCACCAAGATTTGGAAATCAAGCATGTCTGGGACTCCAGTTCATCATTTTTATTAGCCACACTGCAGTTTACTATCTCATTTGAAAAACAGAAATAATTCCATTCATTTAACGTGTATGGTTATTTATGGGATGTTTCCTAGGCACCAGTTGCTGTATTACGTGCTTGGGATATATCAGCGAACAAAACAGATGAAACTCTCTGCCCAACAGAGACAGACTGTGAAAATAATTAAATGAGTAAGTTGTAGGTATGGTGGAAGTTCAGTGCCATGAGCAAAAGGAAAAGAATAGAAGTACAAGGGAGATCAAGAGTGCTAGGGGATGTAGGGTGAGCAGATGTCACATTACACAGGGCTGGTCAGGGTGGGCTCACTGAGCAGGCGATCTGAGCAAGGACGGACTTGAAGGAAGAGAGAGGATTAGCTAAGTCACTGTCTTGGGCTAGAGCATCACAAGCAGAGGATGGGATACTGAGTTTCAGAGAGTCAAGTCAGGGATGACTCCACATTTTTGGCCTGAGAAATTGGAAGGATACCTTATGTTGAGATGGGGAATGGGTTTGCAGATGAAGCAGGTTTTTTTGAGGGGGGGAGATCAGCAATTCACTTTAGGACATGGTAAGTGTGAGATATCTATTAGACCTCCAAGTGGAGATGCCGAGGATACAATTGAATATATGGATTTGGAGTTTGGAAGAGAGGTCTTCCCGGAGATACAAATTTGAGATTCAATATAGATGAATTTTGAAAGCCTTGGAACTCTAAGAACCCAACAAGTGAGTGGGTACAGATACAGAAGACAGTAGGACCAAGACCTGCCCCCTGGAACTCTCCAATCTGAAGAGGTCAGACAGAAGATGAAGAGCCAGCAAAGGAGACTAAGAAGACCAACCAGTGAGGTGTTCTAGAAGCAAAGGAATGGGATATTTTAAGGAGGAGTGTACTCTGAGAGTCAGTATTCTCATCTGTAAAATAATCCAGCCTACTCACGGGGTGATTGAAAGGATCATATCAGATAACTTAACGTAAAGCACACGATGCCGTGCCTGGCACATGACAAGACCTACCCTTGTCATTCATGGTTAGTAGTCTACATTATCCTTCCAGACCCCAACCTTGTATAATTTCTGGTGAGTGAATTTCTACCAGAAAAAACCTATTTCATGCAAATATGAGCCTGGGGAGACCTCTTTTATCCCCTTGATCTACTAATGCAGCTGCTTGTTTTTTTTTCCTTTACTTTTTTAATCCTCCAGTAAATAAAGATTTTTCTGGTTGATTACTGTGTTACTTTACTAGGGCTGTCATAATACAGTACCACAAACTGAGTTGCTTAAATGACAGAAATTTACCTTCTCATGGTTCTGGAGGCTGGAAGTCCAAGATCAAGGCGTCAGCCCGGTTGGGTTCTTCTGAGGGCTGTGAGGGAAGGATCTGGTCCATGCCTCGCTCCTTGGCTTGTAGATGGATGTCTTCTCTTTATGTTTCTTCACATGGAGTCTTCCCCCTATGAAAACCACTGTGTCTCAACGTCCCCTTTTTATAAGAAACATGAATTTTGAGGGGACACAATTCAGCCTGTAGCAATTACCTTGCCAGTAACTTCTTTCTGCTGCTACTTACTTCGCTCTCTGCCAATGCTTCGTTTGAAAGATCTCCAAATTCTCTGTAAAACTCAGCTACTTGCTCCCCATCCCTTTTCCTTTCTCAGAAGTTTGGGGGCTGATTTATCTTCTGCTCTTGAGCTACTGTTACCTTTTCTGAGTCCTTGATCTATCGAGGGGAAATTTTATCACTAGTTGGCTGTTCTTATATTTTTGCTGTGTCTGTCTTGGCTTTTGAATGAATTCCAAAAATAATCCTTTGTAACCTGTAATTTTATCTCCATGTTGTCTTTTGATTTTCTCCACATTGCTGGAACCATGACAGAAGACTCTCAGCATAATTCCAATCGGCATGTATTTATGACAGATCCAAAAAGGCTATTTATCCTTAGGCAGATGCGTCTGTAACTTTGAATCTCTCAGTACTTTTGGACATAGCAGGGAATTCACAGATTAAACTGGCTTTGGAATGCTATATATATTAGTTTACTTTATTTCAGTTCAACAAATATTTATGGAGCATCTACTATGCTTCAAAACCTGGGAATATAACAGTTCGTTAGACGTAGTCGCTGACTGCTAGAAGCTCATGGTCGAGCAGAGAAGACACATGCAGATCCCTTATTAAGACAGTGTGACTAGTAATACGCAAATGTTTGGCAAAAAATACTAGGGGAGCTAATGCCGCTAAAGGTTTGAATTTTACTTCATTTTAGAGAGTACCTTGAAAGTTCTTTTTTCTTGACGTTTCATCATGGCTGTTGGTCCAGAGTATTAATGATAATTTGACTTGACTTCATGGCTTCCCAGTGTTTTTCAGATCCCTTTAAAATCCTCAGAGTAGACTATGGGGGCCTGGTCCCCTGCCTGAGCTTGAGTTGCCCTATTCCTAGGACAATTTTTCTTACAACGCTGGTGGTCTTTCATTAGGCCACGTCTACATACTTTCTCCCTCTTCAAGATCTGAGCACTGGCTTCTGCCTGGAACATCTTTGCCCAGCCCACTAGGCCAATCCCTCTGCTTCCTATGGCCTTCAGATTAAAAGTCACTCCTTAAAGAAGAGCTTTCCTGCGTTCCCCAAATCTCCTTCCTTGTGTCACAGTCACATCCTGAGATCATTTGATCTTCCACCTTTATGGCTGCAGACACATTTTCTGAAAATTATGTTTGGATGTAGCTTACAAAATGTGGATTCTCTGCTACATTTATATTCGTCCTGGTTTTTTATAGTAGACACTAAATTAAGATAAAGAAGACAAAGGTAGTCGCCTGAAAATAAGTTAACACTTTGAAAGCATTACCCTTGCACTTCGAGTAGGCATAACTAAGCAAGTGATAGTATCCGTTTGGGATGACATGGGTCCCAGGCAGCAAATAAGTTTTATCTCACGTCGGTTCTGAAAGATTGTTGGTGGCTGCCTGGGGGGTTCTGTTGAAGATTCTGCATGAGTCACTCTCTTGCTTCAGAGTGAAAAAAATGTCCTAATTGGTTAGCAGTATCTCCTTGTGGGCATAGAGAAGAGAGGCAGCACATGTCTAGATGGCCTGGGAACTGGATTAACTTGCTAGATGAATGAAAAAATCTTTGTATTTTCAGCAGATGCTGAACAAAATTTTTTCCTCGTTATTTTATAGTTTTGCATAATTTACAAACAGTAAAATCCACACTTCAGCAGGGTAGAGTTCTGAGTGTTTTGACAAACGTATACAGTCATGTAACCCCTACCACACAATCACAATACATAGGAGTTTCATTATGCCTCGAACTCCCCTGTGCCCTTCGGTAATCAACTCTTCATCTCACTCGTAGCTCTTGGTAACCACTGATCTGTTTGCTAATCCTTACAGTTTTGCTTTTGCAAGAATCTTATACAAATGGAATCAAAAGTATGTGGGCTTTTGAGTCTGGCTTTTTTTTCACTCAGCATAACGCCTGTTGAGTCATTCATATTGTTGCATGTGAACTGAGTTTTAATGCAAGTTTGTCCAAAAAAAAAAATCTATCAATGAAATAGATTTTCATTTACCTATTTAAGTATTTATTCAACAAATAAATGATCGTTAACATGCTTAGAAATACAAAGAAATGTCAATAAGCATGATCTTTTCCCTTTCCAAATATCTACCTGTCATCTGTCTATTATTTATGTATTTTTTAATCCATATCTCAAGGTAAGTTATATGAGTGCTTAAAGACAGTAGGTTCTGAAGGAGTTCAGAGGAGGGGGGAAATTCATTTACAATTTGGAGGTGTTTTCATAAATTATACAGCATTGCAGTGAGCTTTGGGGCGTGGCTAGGACATTCCTTCAGGAAATGTCAGACATCACTCGGAAGTTATCCGAGTGATACTCGGAAGCAACTCGGAAGCAACTCGGAAGTTGCTTCTCAGGGGTTAATCAAACCTTTCTTATGTCTAGCCCAACGTATAGCTATGCACAAGCAGGAAAAAGAATGGTGTGGAAGCTGAGATTTTATCTTTTTTAACTCTAACATTGACTAACCATATACTAGTCATAAAGTTCAATGCAAGGTGCTCTGGGAAATATAAAAAATAAACAACACAATACTCTTACCTACTTGATTTATTACTTATTTATACCCCCACTTCTCTTTATTCTCGCCCCATTTTTCCATTTTCTCTCTTCCTATCTTGTTTCATAAACAGAGGACAGCTTCCAAAAATGCATGGGAAATAAATCAGTGAAAATGTTGGGACAAAGAGGTAATATGGGTCAGAAAACAGTCCCGAGGTACATTTACCTACCTCTCAGGAATGTATGCCAAATGGTTTTGCAGGGATACCAGAGATGGGCCGCAGATTGGGCTGTACATTTTCTGGAGACTCAAGTAAATAGAGAAATAGACTCAGTTAAAAGATCCATATTGCCCACAAGATAAAGACAAACCAGTTCTTAAAGGTTTTCATCTTGCTGACCTGAGAAGAATTTCCTCCCTTGGGTTTTCACAAAGAAAGCACTTTTTTTTTTTTTTTTTTTTTTTTTTTTGGCGGTACGCGGGCCTCTCACTGTCGTGGCCTCTCCCGCTGCGGAGCACAGGCTCCGGACACGCAGGCTCAGCAGCCATGGCTCACGGGCCCAGCCGCTCCGCGGCATGTGGGGTCTTCCCGGACCGGGGCACGAACCCGCATCCCCTGCATCGGCAGGCGGACTCTCAACCACTGCGCCACCAGGGAAGACCAAGAAAACACTTTTTGATCCAGAGAATAACATCCTGGACTCCATCCCAGCAATAAATATAAGAGCAAAGTTTGCTGGGTTGCTTCTTACAGCATCCCTCAATGCAAGCCGATATCGGAACAACAAGCAAAGTTCAATTCTGTGAAGTAAATTTGACAACAGTCAGAATGATGCCATCCAGATACACAGCTCTCAGATGGTGTGATTAGATCCAAGGGTAAAATTTATCATTTCTAGAGAACAGATGAATAGCATGCCCTTCAGGCACTCCCCCATAAATATCTATTCTCATAAATAGGATTTTGATAGGATTCGGACAACGGAGAGTTATCTGACTAGTAACTGGAGTACGTCTTATTCAGTGTTTCCATTAAGAGCTGGTGTGTGCATTTGGACAGTGATCAGGCAGAAGGTAGGATAAGATTGTTTGTTAAAAATCAAGGAGACTATTTAAAGCATGTTTAAACAGAGGTTATTCTTCTTTGGCACTTATTCTAGAACAGGGCAGTATGCTAAGAGCTTTAAATGTATCCTGTTATTTCAATAGTCTATAGCATTCCTATGTGCTAACTTCTATTTTTATCCCCAATTACAGAAAAGCAAACTAACATTTAGGGGAGTTCAGCGATTTACTCAGGATTACACAGCTTGTAAGTAACAGAGCCAGGATTCAAAACCAGGTCTCTCTGGAAGCAGAGACTGCATGAATCTTTGTTCTTGTTTTTTGTTTAAAAACATTTTAGACACGAAGGATGTAAGTTATATATTAAACTCCCATGTTACTATTGCCCAGCTTTTGACATACAATATTAGGAATAAAGTTTATACCCCTGCACACTCTTCCCTGGTCTCATTCTCCTGTTGCCTATACCCACCTCCAAAGATAGCCACTATTCTTGAAACTGGTATCATTCCCATGCATGGCTTGGGACGAAGAGTCACTCTTACATCTCATGTGACTTTGCTGTGTCCTGCCTGACCTTCAGGTGAGAAATCAGTTTATAATTATCTAGAAAATAACCCTAATTTACATAGAAACACAAGGTATTTTGCATAGTTTAATGAGTTTTCCAAGAATGTAACTGCTATGGAGTTTTGTTTTGTTTTGTTTTTTAAACACTTTGGTTCAGAATGTTACCAAGTATTCACCATTTTGGAAAATCATGTCACCAACAGCAATTCCCCTGGTAGCACTTAAGTTGTCCATTCAACATGCCTGTTGTCAGTCTGCCTTAGTAACTGCTGTATTTGTGATGGTTCTGCTAGTTTGGAGTATTTCCCATGGAGAGGGGGAAAATATTTGCAATCAAATATGATTGCAAATCATAATTGTGAGAATATATATACAGGTATATAAAGAACTCCTACAGCTCAACAACAGCAACAACCAAACAACCCTATTAAAAATGGGCAAAGGGGGGCTTCCCTGGTGGCGCAGTGGTTGAGAGTCCTCCTGCCGACGCAGGGGACGCGGGTTCGTGCCCCGGTCCGGGAAGATCCCACATGCCGCAGAGCGGCTGGGCCCGTGAGCCATAGCCG
>NW_006782167.1:258461-284845 GCF_000442215.2 Lipotes vexillifer
GTCCGGGAAGATCCCACATGCCGCAGAGCGGCTGGGCCCGTGAGCCATGGCCGCTGAGCCTGCGCGTCCCGAGCCAAAAAAAAAAAAAAGGGCAAAGGACATTTGCATAGACATTTCTCCAAAGAAGAGACCAACAAGCACATGAAAAGATGCTCAGCATCGTTAATCATTAGGGAAGTGCAAGTCAAAACCACAGTGAGATATCACATCATACCCATTAGGATGGCTATCATCAAAAAAGCAGAAAATAAGTGTTGGTGAGAATGTGGAGAAACTGGAACTCTTGTGCATTGCTGTTGGGAATGTAAAATGATGTAGCCACTGCAGAAAATGGTATGTTGGTTCCTCAAAAAAATTGAACAGAATTACCAATAATCCAGCAATTCCACTCCTGGGTACATACCTAAAAGAATTGAAAGCAGGGACTCAAACAGACATTTCTACACCCATGTTCACAACAGCATTATTCACAAGGCCAAAGAAGAAAAGCAACTCGGGTGTCCATCAATAGATGAATGGATATACAATGGAAGAGTATTCAGGCTTAAAAAGGAAGGAAATTCTGACATGTACAATATGGATGAACCTTGAAACATAATGCTAAATGAAATAAACCAGTCTCAAATGAATAAATATTGTTTGGTCCCACTTAAATGCGGTAGTTACACCAGTCAAATTCATAGAGACAAGAAAGTAGAATGGTGGTTGCCAGGGGCTGGGGGAGGGAGGAATGGAAGATTGTTGTTTAATGGGTGTGGAGTTTCAGGCTGCGAAGTTGAAAACGTTCTGGAGATGGACAGTGGTGATGGTTGCACCACAGTCTGAACGTACTCGGTGCCACTGAAAATAGTTAAAATGGTATGTTTTATGTTATACATATTTTACCACAATAAACAATTACACTTTCTTAGAAAAAACGTAAAGTCCTTACATATTGAAATGATATTTTATTATACTCTGTTTCCTTTTAAAATTACAGTTAGGTATCATGTTGATTTTTTAAATCTATCCTTTACTTATTTATTTATTTTTGGCCGCACTGCGTGGCTTGAGGGATCTTAGTTCCCCGAGCAGGGATTGAACCCATGCACTCAGCATTGAAAGCACGGAGTCCTAACCGCTGGATCGCCAGGGAATTCCTTCCTGTTGGTTTTTTTTTAATGACTTTGTAAATATCTTTAATGGAAGAATCAGGTAGTGTTCTAGAATTACCTTTCCTTCTTCGTAGATTTAATGCCCTTCAAAGGAAAATGTTTCTACCCCCAAGGGAAAGCAAAATTCCCTTCTTATTCTCCATCACTTACTCAAAATCGTGCCACAATTTAGTTTGCTTCACAGCAGAGCCTTGATTCTCCGGTTTATGTTGACTTCTTGAAATTATGTGTGTAGGTAAGTTGTATTATTTATGAATTTCATAAGGATACTAACGAGGGTGTTATAAACTATTTATTATCAAAAGAACACATTTGACCTGATAGGATTGCGAACTATCACTCTAGGACAGATGGTTGGGAGTGGAATTTCTGATAGCAGTGCATGCACATCTTCAAATTTACTTGGAAAAAACCAGTTTTTATAGAAATTTTAAAAAATCAAGCTGCCTGCAGTGTTTTAGAGGGCCTGTTTATTGTTTCACACCCTCACCAACACTTGGCATCCTCTGATTTCTGCTGATCTATGTGAAGGATGTGAGTCGGGTTTCAGTTTCATTTCTTAACTATGAAAAATCAATAGACCCAGCCCCATTTATTGACTGATAATCAGCCCTCATTAATTCACAAATCTATGATTATTACATATAAAGTTGCCTTACACATGTAGATTTGTTTCTAGCCTTTCTGTTTCGTCCCGTTGTTCTATTCAAGTATCCTATGGAAATACCCATCTGTCCTAATTATCATAGCTTTATAATAAGTCTTTATAAAACTGATTTTTTTTTTCACCACTAATATATATTTCCTCCAAAACAGTCTAATATTTAGCAACGTAGCTTTATGGCAAGCCTCTGGGATAAATTAGTTGTAAATTACACACGGGTAAATCGCTCTTGGAATTTTGAATAAAAGTGTTGGAGATAATCCAAATAAGAGGACGCAAATCTGCCAAAGGTGATGATTTTTATTTGAAAGCAATGAATGTCAAGCTTTCTTTTTTGATTTGGCAATGATTAGATTACCAAACTGTCCACTGAGACCACTTTTAGTAGTTGATGTTATAACAAGATCAATGTGTATAAAAGTACCCTTCTAAAGTGGGTGGCTTTGAAAATACCCGTCTCCTATTGAGCAGGGGTTGGCCAACACAGTGCTGACCAGTGCCCACGGACTCCGTTTCTCTTCTGCACTCACAAAACACTTGAGCCCAGTTTTAACGAAAGAAATAACCCTTCTTCCTGTGATCAGGTAGGAGATGAAGGTGGTGACCACGTGCTGATTTTTTCAAATTACACGTGATTCCTACAAATGGTGGTAAAGAAAGAGCTGGTGATGAGTGGCTTCTGGGCCCATAATGATCAGTTAGTTTGCCATAATTAGGACACTTATCATAGCTTTTTGATGCTTAACCAGAAAGAGAAGTGATCCTGTTTGAAGGCAAAGGGAATGCTTATTTGACCCTTGAACAAATGAATTTCCTCTACAGTAAGTAAGCCACAGAGAGTGTCACAATTACAATAAGCTGCATTGCCCCTGTGCCTTGGGGTACATGGAATATATTCTATTTAATCATAATAATATGGTAAATGAATGAATATATATATGAACACCTGACTCTCCATCACTTTATCTCCCTTAATGCTGTCTTTGCTCACAAGATAACACACTTCAGGGGAAAACTGCAAACACTATCCAGTGAGGACTGCCTCAGTAAAACTTCCAGGATCTTTGTCGCGCAGTCCACAGATGTTTTGGCACTTTCAGTGGTAAAATTAATACGAGGGAAAAAAACCTCTTTTTATTTGTGAAAAATATGCATTTCACAAAAAGGAAATGTGTGGCTTATGATTTTTCTTAGAAATTCTGTTCCTTTATAAGTCATGAAAACCTTGAAGCCTGTACGAGCACCACAAGGAGAGTATGCCTCAGTCCATCTTGGCTAAAATGCCATTCACGGAATAAAGTTATCTCACCACTGGAGCTTCATGGTATTTGTGATTACAGTCGGCCTTCTGTATTCGTGGGTTCCGCACCTGCGGATCCAACCAACCACGGATCGAAAATATTTGGAAAAAATTCCAGAAAGTTCCAAAAAGCAAAACTTGAATTTGCTGCATGTAAGCAACTATTTAAATGACATTTACATTGTATGCAGTATTAGAAGAATCTTGAGATGATTTAAAGTGTATGGGAGGATGCACATAGGTTAGTTACATCAAATACTATGCCATTTCATATAAGAAATTTGAACATCTGCAGATTTTGGTATCCTGGGGGGTCCTGGAACCAATCCCCTACAGATCCTGAGGGACAGCTGTATTTACGTTCATTACGTTTACCTTCTGTGGTCATGTTGTGTTGCGTTTATCCCATATAAACAAAAGTGGATTAGTGACTCATATAGTGATTCACTGAGGTATAAAAATAGTATAAAGAGACTTCCAGTTTTAGCTCTAATGTGTCAAGAGTCTGGAAATTGTCACCGTCATCCTTAAAAAAAGAAAAAGATAGACAAATGAGGAAATCAGTGAGTTTCCCTGGATCCATCAAAGAGCGGAGATCTCAGGGCAAACTGCCATCCTGAAACCTGGTGAGTCAGGTACGTCCTGGGAGACACAGTAACTGAGATCTGCTTCCTTGGAGCAGGAGTTGTGAGCCATAGACTGGCAGGAATATTTAAATGATCAGTTTGACACATTGTTGGAGGTTGAGCGTGGACTCACTGTGAGTGTGAGAGATTCATGGGGGCCACCATCCTAAGGCTCCCCTACACTTTCATGGGTCTTCCTGGGAATCTTGCCAGATTTCTCATGGTGAAGATCCAACAAAGATCCCTCATGACCCTCCCAGAAGGAGGGAAAGATAAGTCACAAAGGCCCACTCTCCAGGGAAAAGGACTGTGCCTGAACACAGTTCTGAAATCTGAGGGGAAAAGAATTTCTCACCACTCCAGCCCCCTGAGGGAAGCAAAAAGCCAAGACAGGATAGGGCTCTAAGGAAACAGAATGTTGTGATTAAAGAAAGGAGTCAAGGTGACTGGGCAGGAGGGGAGGGGTGGGGCTGGGGGATGCCCTGCTATAGGAAGAGGAATAGAAATATTTGTGAAGACCCAGCCCCAGGGCAGCCCCACTAAGAGGCTGAGATCTAACTGGGAGATTACACAGTGCCTTTCTCCTTTCCCCTAAACCCTACTGCCACATTAGTAGGGCTCCAGCATCATAACCATGAGTTAACAGGTGCAAGACGCGGCATCTGTACATAGCCAAGAGAGGAGACAAAAAACAAGAACCCTAGAGGAATTTGAAGTCTCTGGTACCTGAAACTACAACAAATGCTGAACACAGCCCGACACTCCTAGCCAGCTTAACAAAACCTAAAGACCTATCTACCTGATACCACATGTCTGGCTTTCAAAAAAAAAGCCAAAGGAAATAACCACTGTCTGAATAGACAGTGATCCTGAAAACCAGGCTCGGATATGAATTATCAGGTAAAGAATTTGAAACAACTATAATTGGAAACTTTAAGGGAAAGAAAAATCAAAGGAAAGTGCTAGAAATAAAAAACACTCTAACAGGGATGATGGGTTCATCAGTAGGCTTGACACAATAGATAAACATATCAGTGAGCTTGAAGGTAGGGTAAGGGGACTTAGCTGCTGACTTAAGTAACTGGAGATTAGTGGTATCTGTAAGATTAAAGGCAAAGAAATGATATATAAACACTGTATTCTAGTTGGTGAAGTTTTTGTTTCCCCACAAGGGTACAGATGAACAACTCTGTAGCCACTACACATGCATACTGGAACTGAACAATTAAAGACATGGATGGTGGCTGGTGGGAGCCAGGGCTTCCACTGTTGGAATGGGAGACTACAGACAAGCATGAGGAGCATGCCAGAATGACCCATGTGGCATTGGGTTAGAGTTCGAGACACCGTGTTTAGCTTAATATATTTGCAGACGGGTACATATCACAATAGTTATACATACGCATATATACATAGTTTAGTATACATACTTATCTTTCCTCCCTCTGTCCGGTGAGAAGGCCTGGAAGCAATGACACTTCAGTGACACTGCGCACTCTCAGTGCCCATATCTCGGTTTCTAACACCATTCTCCAATAAAAGGAGTAAAGCCTCCTTAAAGAAATGGCTGCTTCTTAGCTGTAGCAAGAAATATCCAAGATGATGCTGTGGCATCTTGCAGTGCTGGAAAATGAGGAATTGCTCAAAGAAACCACAATGAAATGGGTATGTCAAAGGCACAGGAGCCAAACAAAAGGGCCCCCAGTGGCCAAAGCTGGAACAATTTGAGTGAAAAATAAATAAAGGAACATTGAATTATCACTCAAAGTATAAAGTAAACATCCATGAGCCCGTTCTGATATAAATACATGATTGGAGAAATAGATAAATAGGAGACAATAGACAATCTTTTGTGCAGAAGAAATTCCAGATAACTTATGTGGATAGTCTCCGTAAAAGGAGATGGGACATGAGTTCCCACATTTTAAGTACAGGCTGTGCATCGCGACTTCCTCCTAAAGAGTACAGTAGGAAAAGGGGAGGAAAAGGAGTAACTTTACGGTGGAAACGCCTGGAAACACTCCCTCAGCCAGATGATCAAGGTTAACAACCACAGTGATAAGTGATGTCACGTTAATTGCATGAATTCTGGATATGGTGTGATGAGAATAGCACTTTACCTCTGTGGACTTCCTCCCCCAAACCCATAACCCTGGTATAATTATGAGAAACGCATCAGACAAACCCCAATTGAGGGACATTTTACAAATTACCTGACCGGTACTCTTTAAAATTGTCAGGGTCATAAAAGACAAGCAAAGCCTAAGAAACTTGACACCAACAAGAGGAGCCTAAGGAGGCATGACAACGAAATGTAATGTGGCAAAACCTAAGGAAATCTGAATAAAGTATGCACTTTAGTTAACAATTATGAATCAACATTGGTTCATTAGTTGGGCCAAATGTACCATAGCAACGAAAGATGTTGGCAATAGGGGGAAATCGGGTGTGTAGTATATGGGAACTGCCTGTACAGTCTTCACAACTTTTCTGTAAATCTAAAGCTATTCTTAGAAAAGCTTATTAAAAATAGTAATGAAAAGAATAATAGAAATACTATAGGTCTCAAAATAATGTCATAAAAGTAAATAGTAAACAAGACTCTATGAATTCAATAATTGTGAACAAGCCACCGAAAAATGAAAAGGTGAACAAGAAGTATGATGGTGACTCTCTGAAAGTAGGATTTTATTGCACTGGCACTCCAGTGGATTCCAATCTCCTGTGCTCCATCTAAGGTCTGTCACAAATTGTGGTATGAAGCCATCGAAGCTTTTGTGTCATTTTCAAACAAAGCCTATGGCCTTTCACTAAATTAATTGAATGTTTAAAGAACAAGCACAAATGAATATATTCCAGTCTGATGTATGTGGAGCTTATTTCTAAAGGGGAATAAAAAAGGCTAACATTACAGAGGCATCATTCAAGGCTGCATCTCTGATAGCAAACACAGGTACAAGTCACACCATTGCTGAGAATCTTGTAAAACCAGATGCAAAAGTAATGACAAATCTTATGCTCACAGAGAGAAAGCAGAACAAACTACTGGCAGCATTCCTTCCGGAGAAGATACTCCTGTGGTTGTAGGTTCTCAATGGATAACACATGGAACCACTACTATTCTCTCGCTTGTAAGCCAAGTGACATTTACATTATAGTTGCACAAAACCACTGATCTGCTGAGTATAAATAGATTCTTGGCCTATGCATGTTATGTAGGAGGGAGATATGTTCAACATCTTTTCCTATTGATTACTGAAAACTCATGTTATGGAAGATATAATTTTTATTGAATTAATCATGACTTTGTGAGCCCTGCTGGAGACTGCAGAGTGTGCCAGGGTCAGGTAGGGTCAGTGGCTGCAGCCAGGTCAGATCCTTGTCCTTAACTAAGACAGGCCACACTTGGATGTCAACCCAGGTGTCTGCCACGCTTGGATGTTAGCCACTGACAGCCTTTGGTGATCAATAACATTCCCTCTAACCTTGATTCAAGGTTGAAGGAAATTGTATAAATTATGCAGGTTATAAAATTAATGCAATTTGGGGTTATGTCTTTGCAGCAAGCTGTACGATGGCATGAGCCGTGACAACGATACTCTTTCCTAACGTGTGCTAGTCACAGAGAGAAAGATGTTCACAGAAGCTTTTTTGTTTTGTTTTTGTTATATTGGCTAATTAGTTTTGCAAAGGTAATTTTTGCACGTGTTGAAAAATTTGAACTGTCCAAGAGGGTATATAGAGAAGAGTCTGCATTCCTCTCCCTGGTCTCCCTTCCCTAGAGGCAACCACTACCATTACTGCCATTTCCTTCCTATAAGTTGTTGGCATGAAGGAAGAGGTAAAGGCTTGTTGCTTGTGACTTCTTGTTAAATATATCAGGTGGAACATATTTTTTAAATCACATTTCCCTCCTGAAACCCCTCAGAAGTAAAAATACAGGGGTCAATAAGGCATGGAACCCAAAGAACAAAGAGATTGGGAAAGAAAATAGCAGTAGCACGAATTTTGAAAGTCAGAGAGCAAATGGCGGATAGCAAATTGGCCAGGACCGTTAGCTTTGCAGAACTCCAGAATCTCAGAAACGGAGGCGTCAGACACATCCGAAAGTGGGAATGCAGTGAAAGCTGAAAATCGGAGATACAGTTAAAGTTCTGTGTAAGATGCAGTTAGGTTAAGGCTCCCTCCCAGATCTCTGCTGCCAGGTGACACCATCCAACATTCTGGAAGAACATTAGGGGTTTCCTTCTTAGAGAGTTGAACCAGAGGGATTCTGGACTCAGAGAGTCTAAGAGTAGCTGTGGATAGGGTATCTTACTGAAAATAGGGGAAAAAATAGAAACATATATATTGAATGATCAGATCATTCCCCTTGGCTTGTGGAAGGCTGCCAGTCAGGCTACACTTTCAGGAAGTAGATAGCAAAATCATTTCTTAGGAACGTGGCTTGACCAAGAAGAAAGATATTCTGAAATCCATAGTTGAGAATCTCTTAACCAAACAACATTAACCAGATTGCCTTTGTCAAAAGCTCTACTCAGGCACACAGATTCCTATTAGGTTAGTAGTGCCTCGGTACTGAGGACAGCCAAGACCTGAAGAAAAAAACCTCTTTCATGAGGGACGTGATAGAGCAGAAAAGAAGACCCTCAGAGGAAGCAGAAACAACCTTGGCAGAAGAACTGAACCTTAGAAATCCTTTTTTTTTTAATGTCTATGGACACATAAGAAAAATATTGTACAGTAAAACAGAAACAGGATGCTATTTTTAAAGAAAGGAATGTCAAGTGAGAAAAGTTTTGGGGAGTTAAAAATATGATAGAAGATGAAAAACTCACCATAGATTTTGGAAGATGATGTTGAGAGACTCACTCACAAATAGAGTAAAAAGATAAAAAGAAACAAGAAATATAGGGGATCGGTTGGCAGGGTTAAGAATAGCAGAGGACAGAGAAAATGGATGGAGGGATTTTCGGAAGAGTTTTCCACATCTGAGGTGTATGCTTTCCCAGATTGAAAAGGCAAGCTCAGTATCTATCTCAATGGATCTTTACAAAAGAAAAAAGAAAAGATCTACCGTCATGTAATTTCAGAACACACGGGAAAGGGAGAGGATGCTATAAGGTGAGACGGAGGGAGGGAGGGAGGGAGAAAGGAGAGAGCAAACAAACAACATTGTTGATGTAAAATACACTTTCTTTTTTAACTGTGTGGGGAAAATTGTGGTAACTTAAAAATTTTAGTAAACATCATTGGCTTGAATGTCGACCCAACTTACTCATTAGAAGGTCTATGCTGGATGTCATTTACTCGGTAGAAACACTGCATCCTATCGGTCAGCATCATTTCTGATGGGCCACGTGTCTGTTCTGATTGGTTGCCGGCTTTTGTTTTCCTTCACGTTGTTTCTTTCCATGGATAACATAAACTTAGCTCTAGTAGAGAGGCTCCCACTAATAGGTCAGAGTTTATCAGCAGCATTTGGCAATTTATACGGTCAGAACAACCACCCCTCCCACTTTTTTCAGGTGCCAGGATTTACAGTGGTGATGTGGAAAGCAGAGATAGCAGTGGCTCCTTTCCTGCTTGGGAACTTTACAAATTATTACTCCCCTTTTTTTCCCTCCTCACTTGGTAGTTATATTAAGTCTCTGGGGAAATGAAAAGCCAGTCTTCTTTGAAAATCAGATGGAGAAATTCTGTCCTAATGCACTAACAGCTCTCGCCTCCCTTTCTGAATGATTCCAGACCCTCCGATCCCCTCTGGAGGGTTTGAGATAGAGGCGGCAGGGAATCATACATCTGGTTTATTACCCTTGGGAGACTTGGCCATCAGAGGCTCCCATGTGAAACAATCCTATGTAGGAAAACAAATGAGATTCTGCTTGGTGAAGCTCAGTTGAGCAGTGAAGTGGTGGGACTGAGCAGATGTAGGGCTTGGTGTGCTGAGGGCTTAGTGGGAGTGCCTATGGAAGGGATGGTAGAAAGACGATGCTCAGATATTTGAATACTTAGCATGTAGAGGGGGAGTCAAGCCCCCTTTTATGGTCTGACTCCAAAAGGCAGAAGCGGGTCTTACAGGTGGATGTAAACTCAGTGGGCAGCAGAGCGGAGCTAAGAGCATGGCCTCTGGAGTCAGGTAGCCTGGGATGGAGTCCCAGCATCACTGCTTACCAGCTGTTGAGTTTGACCTAAGACCAGTTACTCAAACTATCTGGACTCCAGTATCTTCATCTGTCAATTGGGGTAATATTAGCATCCACTTACAAAATTATTCTAAGGATGACATCAGCGAACATATGTGAAAGATTACAACAGTGCTGGGCACGTAGTAGGCATTCCTGTGTTTTGGGGCTTAGAAGTGGCACTCCCTGAGAGGCAGCACAAAGCACAAGGTATGGAAGATGATTCTGACATCTGCTGCTCTCTGAAAATTTTGTTATCGTTGCAGTGGTCAAGCCGAAGCTGGCTGACAGCTTCATGGGGGTGGGAGAATGGGAGGGTTTGTGCAAAGCACAGGAGGTAGGGTTAGAGAACTTTTCTAGTCCTTTCCACCTCCACTTGACGTGCTCAGGTCTGAGCCACGTGGTCTTAAGCTGGTTTAGCTGGGCTTGGTGCGCCGGCTTTCGGTCTGCCCCGTGCTCAGAGCCACTTATCAGAGGATCACCTGAGCTGCTACTCACTGCATGGCCATCATGGGGTCTAGTCCTTGTACGCTTTGCTCATCTACATCGTGGGATGCAGACTCAGGAATGGAAAACAAGAACGATGTTTTTCCTTCAGTTCGCGCTCAGAGCAGAGCCAGCGGGTGTCCTGTGGGACATGAGAAACTCCAAATTTGGGGATGAAATCCATATTTAGAAAACAACAAAAACAAAAAACTTTGAGCAAGTTGCAAGGAAGGAACTGTGTGCCTCTCGGTGCTAGGAAGCATAAAGGCGCAAAGTACAATGTATTTTGACACAACCGACTCACAGGCACAAGCCCACACCGTCTGCTGGGCTCCATCTCTCGCACCCCAGCTGCCTGCAGGTAGGAAAATGCTCTTATGGCTGAAGACAGGCCAGCCGCAGGCGCCGGGCTCCTTGGCCTCCCATCGAAAGCCTGGCAGCCATGCGATGGCTACGTTCAAGTGAATTTCATTCAGTGTCTCGATACACAAAAATAACCATGTTATAATGGCTGCTGGTGGTAGCATTCTTTACTTTTAATTGCAAAACCAATGTGACCACATTAGAGAAAGTTTTCAGAACTGAAGGAAACACATCAAATGAAATATCACAGGTCTCATACAATTTCTAAAATTTGTCTTTATTCTCTATCTTTTTTTTTTTCCCTGTGCTAATGAATATTTACACAGTTGTAACCAGCCTTTTTACTTAACGTTATAACATAAGAATGTTCCCAGGTTTCATCTTAAGTCTTATCACATACATTTTTTTTTAAAGCTACCCAGTACTATCTTCTATGCACTCACTGTATTTTTTTTTTTTTTTTTGTGGTACATGGACCTCTCACTGTTGTGGCCTCTCCCATTGCGGAGCACAGGCTCCGGACGCACAGGCTCAGCAGCCATGGCTCACGGGCCCAGCCGCTCCGCTGCATGTGGGATCTTCCCGGACCGGGGCACGAACCCGTGTCCCCTGCATCGGCAGGCGGACTCTCAACCACTGCGCCACCAGGGAAGCCCATCGCACTCACTGTATTTTAAATTACTGATTACGTACTGTTGGACTTTAAATTGCTATCAGTTTTGCAGTGTGGTAGTATTGTTAGTTTTAGCTCTTCCTGTTTTGTTTTGTTTTTTAATCATTTACTTACATTAAGTGGGATTCCTGGATCAAAGAGTATAAATGTTTTTATTACTCTTAACATTTTTTTACTTAAAGAGCGATGCCCTTCCACCTAAATAGTGCGTTTAATATGTGTTTATCTCTTTTTTCTCCTCAGATCCCACTACCCTAGCAGAGGGAAAAGAGCACAGTGCATGTTTGGAAGACCCAAGGTAGAGACTGAACTGAACGAGGTAAGCTGCAGCCTGGTGGCGAGACGTGCGGCGAGGCCCAGCCGAGCCAGAAAAAGCAAACATCGGAAAGAAACGAGAGGCCATCACAGAACACGACAGCCTCTTGCGAAGGTACCATAATCTACTTAACCTTTCCCTGACGTGCAGTGTTGTGATGGTTAATTTTATGCGTCAACTTGACTGGGTCACGAGGTCCCCAGGTATTTGGCTAAACATTATTTCTGGGTGCGTCTGTGAGGGTGTTTCCAGAAGAGATTAGCGTTTGGCTCAGTAGACGGTGTGAGAGAATAGAAAATAATAGAACATATATATATATATATATGTATGTATTGGTCTTTGTGCCCTAAACCCTTTAGAGCTCCTAAAACCCGTGTAAGTTGCTAAGTGATAAGAACACCAAGAGCATTTATTATTCCATATTTGTCTTTGATCTTGTCTCTGACACAGGGGCTCCTAAAGCTTGTAAATTTCTAAGTCATCAGAGCACTAGGCTCGTCTTCTGTTCTATTGAGGTGACGCTGGGTGCGCTCCTGGCTGGGGGCCTGGTCACCGGGAAGTCCAAGCCATGGTTAGAAGCTTGGATTTTCAGTCCTCTCCCCGGGCCCGCGCCCCGTCCTCTAGAGAGGGGAGAGGGGCCGGAAATAGAGTTAATAACTGATCACGCCTGTGTGAGGAATCCTCCATAAAAATCCCACCTGTAGGGGGTTTGGGAGCTTCCAGGTTGGCAAACACATCCAATCCAGGAGGGAGATGCACCCCAGCCCTACGGGGACAGAGCCCTGTGCCCGGGACCCTCCCGGACCCCGCCCTAGGTGTCTCTTCATCTCATTGTTCATCTGTGTCCTTTATGATGCCCTTTGTTAAACTAGTAAATGTAAGTCAGTGTTTCCCCGAGTTCTGTGAGCTGCTCTAGTAAATTCATCGAATCTGAAGAGGGGGTCATGGGAACCTCCGATTTGTAGCCGATTGGTCAGAAGCCCAGGTGACAAACTGGACTTGTGGTTGACATCTAATGTGTGGTCAGTTGGCATCTGATGTGGGGCGGGGAGCAGTCTTGTAGGACAGAGTCCTTCACCTGTGGGATCGGACGCCATCTCCAGGTAGGTAGTGTCAGAATCGAGTTAAATTGTAGGACACCCCGCTGGGGTTGTGAATTGTTTGGTGGGAGGAAATGCACATCTCTGGTGACCAGAAGTGCTGTGAGTGTCCTGTGTGAGGAGTAGAGGAGACACACAGGAGGAAGGCTGAGTTTTTTCTAACTCAGGAGGAGGACTGGGTCGTTTTTCTAATGCACTGAATAAAGCAGACGGTGCTCCCCAGTGTGGATGGGCGTGACCCAGTCTGTTGTGGGCCTGTATTCAGGCTCTGTCCATCTATCCTATTGATTTGGTTTATCTTTTTTTTTTGTATTATAAGCAATGTTTCAGTGACTACCCCTGAACATGCCAAGAGTGGACTTACTGGGCCGTGCTCTTCAAGGGTTTTCTCAAGGTTCCCGATACACACTGTCAAGTTGTTTTGAGAAGGCCCACCCCTCTCACACTGCTGCACACTGAGAGGTGGTGTCAGCATCCTTGAGTGGGCAGTGTTTCACACGAGAGCGCTGGCACCATCAGAACCCTGACACTCCCCACTCCTCTCCACTTTGGGGTCCTTGGTTCTGCCTGCCCGTGGGGCTTTTCCAGTGCCTCTCATTTTTATCACCCCTCAGATAACCCGCTTTCCTCCCTCCTTCCCCAAATGTGTTTCATCAGGAGTCCAAACCCAACTCGTAAATTAGGTAGCTATAGGATTTGGGGCCCGTCATTTAAATTCATTGGAATCCATTTCTCTCATTTGCCAAGTGAGAGGATTTTACTACATAATCTCTAAGGTCCTCTCAGCTACAGTTTTATTTATAATATTGAATAATTGAAAATAACCTAAATGTTCAACAATAAGGTTTGGTTAAGTAAGTCATGATATATCCAGATGATAGAATACCAAGCAGTAATTTTTTAAATGTATTTTTATTATATCGCGTGAGAACAACTCATGTTCACCGTGCTAAGTGACAGCAGCATGACACTGTGCGATTCCAGATTTGTATGTACAAATCTTAATGTATAAAATTAAACAGAAACATACCATAAGACTAACAGCAGTTCTCTGTATGATTGTATTATTGGTAATATACAATCATAAAAATGCATTTTCTTTCATAGTGATAATCATATACTGAAGTAGGATCAGCTTAAAGCTCCTTGGCCTCTGTGCAGGTTTTCTTGACCTTTAGGCAGGGTTAGGCCCTTTGTCCTGAGCTCCCACTGTATCTAGAGCCAGCCTTTGTTACAGCCAACACTACCCTGCATCGTAACTGCCAGCCAACATGTCTGCTTCCTACTGAATTCTGAGGCTCCTGACGGCAGAGTTCTTGCCTTGTTTATCACTATAGCATGGCGCCTGGCACTTAGAACATGCCAGGCACATGTTGACTAAATGTTGAAACAATTTCTGTTGGAACTATAGACTAAAGTAATCAGATTTAATTCAGAGGCTTGGTATTGCCCACTCCTTTTCAGGTTCCACAGTCAGTAACACGGGCATCTCAGATAATATTTTTCCTCAAAGCTTTGTCTACAACTTGGGTAAATTGTGCTGCTTGGGTGTCTGGGTGGGAAAATTCCTTTGAGGGATATGGAGACATCGGACAACTCTACCTAGTGGCATCCATCATTTGCGCATGCATCTACCCTCCCTTACTGTGATTCCTTGCTCACCATGCAACTTCCAAGTTGTAATTTGGCTTCCTGTGGAAATGTCAAAACAGTAAATGTGCTAGCTGGTCTGGAGGGCATAAGAGACTGTTCCCTCTGGCAGTTGTGTTTCTCATGGTAAATTAATGAATTGGCAAAATTTGGATTCTGTTGACCCAATGAGGTGCCGCCACCCTGTGAAAGTCCCTTGGCATGCTTCATAGCATCTATCTTATCTCCAGCAATAGTGGAGAATCAGAGGGGAGGGCTCATTGTCCGGAATGCTAGGGAAAGGATACCCAGGATGGAAGGGAAGCTGCCGAGGTAAACTTCGGACACAACTGGACAGCTGTGGACAAACCTTCAGGTTTGGGTACAAGAAAGTTTTGGTATGGATTAATTCTACACGTGACGAGGAGACCAGGACAAACTATGCTATGATCCATTATAGTTACACATTAACAGAAAAGGCACTAAGATGTCCTTAGCCATTTACTCTCTAAATTGTTTCTCCTTGTGTCTGTAACTAATCTAATTGACATTCATGTTTAGCTACTATATATATATGTCTATATATATGTATATATATAGTTTTTAACAGAAAAGGCTTTTATTTATTTATTTTCAATTTTTGAATTTTATTTTATTTTTTTATACAGCAGGTTCTTATTAGTTATCTATTTTATATATATTAGTGTATACATGTCAATCCCAATCTCCCAATTCATCACACCACCACCACCCACCCCGCCGCTGCTTCCCCCCCTTGGTGTCTGTACGTTTGTTCTCTACATCTGTGCCTCTATTTCTGCCCTGCAAACTGGTTCACCTGTACCATTATTTTATGGTTCCACATATATGCGTTAATATACGATATTTGTTTTTCTCTTTCTGACTTACTTCACTCTGTATGACAGTCTCTAGATCCATCCACATCTCAACAAATGACCCAACTTCGTTCCTTTTTATGGCTGAGTAATATTCCATTGTATATATGTACCACATCTTCTTTTTTATTTATTTGTTTATTTTTAACATCGTTATTGGAGTATAACTGCTTTACAGTGGTGTGTTAGTTTCTGCTTTATAACAAACTATATCAGCTCTATGTATACATATATCCCCATATCTCCTTCCTCTTGCGTCTCCCTCCCACCCTCCCTATCCCACCCCTCTAGGTGGTCACAAAGCACCTAGGCAAATAGGATCATGGCACTCCCATGTGTGAAAATTGCCTTTGGCTCTATGTGAGTACCACATAAAGTCTAAATTCCTGAGCTGGTATAGAAGGGCTTTCACAATCTGACACCATTCCCCATCATATGGCCCATGTCCTAGACACACTGCAGTCCTCAAATGAGCTTCCTGCCTCATCGTGCTTCTGTGTCTTTGCACCCCCTATTATTCTGCCTGGAATGCTTCCCCCCTGCCTCTTTGGAAATTTTGTTTGCATCCTTCAAAACCAAGATATTCCATCATGTCAGCAAACATAGTTTCTTGCTCCCTCCTTTGGGTTTTCGCAGTCCTTTAAACAAACCTATTATCTAGCAATTACCCTCGGTATTATAAATACCTGTTTGCGCATGTTCATTTCTTACTAGACTATGAACTTCTTGAGAGCAGAGGCCTGCCATTCATCTCTGTGGAGCCAGTGCTTAGCTCAGAGTCTGACTCATCATAGATCCTTAATTCAAGTTTATTGAATTTATTAATTAAGCCATAACCAAGGCATCCCATCCATTTAATTGCAAATGAAGTCACAAAGATGGAATTAACAGCCTCATTTTTTTTTCTTCCAGTTTTATTGAGATATAGTTGACGTACAGCATTGTATAAGTTTGAGGTATACGGCATAATGCTTTGATTTACATAAATCATGCAGTGATTATAAGTTTAGTGAACATCTATCATCACACAGATACAAAATTAAAGACACAGAAAAAATTAAAATTAAATTTTTTTTCTTGTGCTGAAACTCTTAGGCTTTACTCTCTTAACAACTTTCATATATAACCTACAGCAGTGTTATATTACGTCGTACATTATATACCTAGTACTTATTTATCTTATAAATGGACGTTTGTTCCTTTTGACTGCCTTCATCCAATTCCCCCTCCTCTCAAGCCCCCTCCTCTGATAACCACAAATCTGATCTCTTTTTCTATGAGCTTGTTTTGTTTGTTTGTTTGTTTGTTTGTTTAATGCAGTATGCGGGCCTCTCACTGTTGTGGCCTCTCCCGCTGCGCAGCACAGGCTCCGGATGTGCTCCGGACGCGCAGTCTCAGCGGCCATGGCTCACGGGCCCAGCCGCTCCGCGGCATGTGGGATCTTCCCAGACCGGGGCACAAACCCGTGTCTCCTGCATCGGCAGGCGGACTCTCAACCACTGAGCCACCAGGGAAGCCCTATGAGTTTGTTTTTGAAGTGAGATTGACCTACAACATTATATGTTATGCACCAGCCTCATTTTTATCAGCCTCCTGATAAAGAGATGACAAACACTGAGTGCTTCTCACAATGCCAGCTCATGCAGAGCACAGAAAAGCATCCAAAGGCATTGGCCCTGGCCTTGAGTAGATTATAATAGAGTGGGAAAGATAAGACTTCCATTCATAAAACAAATGGAGGACAACATTAAGAACGCTGGAAAGCCATGCTGGTTGTAGCAGGCATCTGAACTGCTGGGGCTTGAGGCCAGGAGGAATGCGAGCAGGTCCTCCCTCACAGCCTGCCGTCCTTCCTAGTAGCACGGTTGGCAGGTAGGGTCACTTGGAGTCTGGTGAGGGAGGCGGGAGGGAGACACTGCAATGCGTGTGCTCAGAAAAGTTTTCCATATGAAGCTAGATCAAACGTACTATTGAGGAATATGTGGTTTGGGGATTGGTAAAGAAGAGGGTTGGGAGGAAAGCGTTTGAGAAGGTGAAACGAGGTGGGAAAATGCTGGATATTGGAGTTCAGAGGCACAGGCGATCTGAATCAGATCTTTAGGCACGACAGCTGTTTGAAGAATTCCGTTGTGCTGTGTAGCCAGAGATAGCAATAAAAACAATAAAATCTGTTCTTCTCTTTTGCTTTACCATCTACACAACGTTTTTGGATCCTTGAAATAGTCATTGGGTCCTTATGACAGTCCTGTCTGGTGTGCTGGGTGCTTAGAGGTTGAGTCTTCCTTGACTTCATCACACCACACCCCATCTTAGGCTAAGACAGAAACCCTCCTCCGTGCTCCAGAGGGCCCCTGAGCTTCCCTCTGGCATGGCATGTTCACATGCTATGTTTATTCGTTTATTCCTGGGGAAAATAGGCACCATGTCTTATCTGTGCCCAGTACCTGGAATAAAATAGGAGTTTGGTGAATGTCTGCTGCATGAGTGATTGAATGCATGGATATAATACAATGCATGGCAATCCTACTTGCTATTATGTTATCTCTGTCAAGTGTCTCATTCTCCACCTGAGTTCACAAGCTACTCAACAAGTCCCCAGCAGTAAACCCAAAGATCACACCCCATCTCAGAATCCCCAGCCCGCCAAACGTTGAATGGACAGAGTTGCCCAGGGATCAGCTGGAGCTATCCCTCCTCCAGGCGTGGAGTTACTATAGGCTGAATAATAAAGATAACAGAGCTTTGAGCCTGGCATGGCATGCCTGCTAGAGCACAGAAACAGACATGACCCAGCAGCCCCAGGCTCTGCTGATAACAAAGCCTTTCTGAGCAATGGTCCTTCAAAGCAACAAATCAAGACAGACAGCCTGCCAAAAACATGCTGACCCAGCAGACTCAGAATCCCGTACCCGCTGAGAAACAGCCCTCCCAGCCCATCCATCACTTAGACAACTCAAATTAGATGGTGAGAACATCAAAGAAGCAGAGTATGCCTCTGTGGCTGTAGGAAAGCTCCTGGGCAACCTTGCCCCACATACTCCCCGCCCTGCCTCTCAGGGAGCCTGAGGAATAAATACCTTCATCTGCCTGTCAGATTTCTACCCATCCTCCAAGGCTCAGCTCCAATGCCACCTCCTCTGTGATGCCTTCACCCATCTCAGAACAGCATATTGGTAGGTCAGGAGTAGGTTTTGATGTTGTTCAGGGCAAGAGTCTCTGCACTGCCCATATTCTCATCTTCTGATCCATCACCTCTTCCCCTAAAGAGGTACATATAAGGGGAAGCTCTATGGGGAACAAAGAACCCCTTGGTACCCAACGCCCCAATGCAGAGCTCTCTGAAAGAGCAGAATTGAATGATTAAACTTGAAACTCAGATTGGGCTTCCGTCTCCTCCCAGAGCCAGCACCCTAGTCCTGGGTCTTAGCACCTCTCAACATGGCAAGGTTGAGTGCTCAGGTGTGTGGGAGGGAGGAGACTTTGTCAGTCTCAGGCAGGCTCCCAGTTCACTCGTCAATCCTGCCACATGGGAGGGGCGGGCGGCAGAGGGGAGAGGTTGTTTGATTGATTACTGCTTATTCTTTTCAAGTCGGTTGACCCCACTCATATATAACTATGGCTTGGTTAGTGGCTTGGACTGTGATCAATCATAATAGCAAAGGGTAGTGTGGGGCACCTTCCTTTCAAATGTGACTTTAACTCTAACCACTGATCGCACATCCATGGAATCAGATTTTTAAAGTGACTCTCCAGCACTCAACATCCGTGTTCTGATCTGAATCCACAAATGCCTCGTGAACCATCTAGGAGGAGGGAGAATGTGCAATCTCTCCATCCTGTCCTTGACCAGAGCATTTAAGACAATTTATCCTATTTCGTGTGCTTCAGTGTACAAAGAACAGGTTCTGCTGCTATAACAAAAATTCTTGATTTGGGGGCAGGGCAGTCTAAGATGGTTAAACAGCAGGTGTGCCCCACCTGCAATAATATTTCCCTGCCTCTACAGTTACAGGCATGCCCCACCCCCAGCAGTCTCCTACAGCCTTGCTAAAGCCAGTGAGTGACCAGACAGGGGATGCCCCTTGATCACCTGGCCCTGGCAGCCAGCGGGGCTTGCGTTCCTGGGCCCCCTGGGGCTATAACAATTGGAAAAACAGTTCTGGGCAGACTGCCACACATTGGGCACTGCACAAACAGCAGACTGAAGCACAACTCCAGTCTGCTTGTGAAAAAGGTCTATTTACTTGTCCTGGAGCTTCAACCTGAGAAAGTAAAATTATCTATAATTACAGTAATTAGTTAAGGGATACACAAAGTAAAAAAGATGTAAAATATGACATCAAAAATGTAAAGCATGGGAAGAGGGACTAAAAATATAGAGTTTTTAAGATGTGTTCAAACTTAAGTTATCGACTTAAAATAGACTGGTATATGTATAGGCTGTTATGTGTGAACCTCATGGTAACCACAAAGCAGAAACCTATAGTAGATACAAAAAAAAGATAACGAGAAAGGAATCGAAAGATAACACTAAAGAAAGTCATCAAACCACAAGGGAAGAAAGCAAGAGAAAAAGAAAAGAACAGAGAAGAACTAGAAAAACAACCAGAAAACAACACAATAGCAATAAGTATATACCTATCAATAATTACTTTAAATGTAAATGGACTAAATTCTCCAATCAAAAGACATAGAGTGGTTGAATGGATTAAAAAAAGACATAGAGTTGTTGAATGGATTAAAAAAAACAAACAAACAAGATTCATCTATACGTTGCCTACAAGAGACCAACTTCAGAGGTAAGAACACACACAGACTGAAAGCAAAGGCATGGAAAAAGGTATTTTCTGCAAATGGGACATAAAGAGAAGAGAACTCTCCTACACTGTTGGTGGGACTGTAAATTGGTGCAGCCACTATGGAAAACAGTATGGAAGTTCCTCAAAAAGTTAAGAATGGAACTATCATGTGATCCAGCTCTTCCACTTCTGGGTATTACCTGAAAAATATAAGAACAGTAATTCAAAAAGATAAACACACTCCTATGTTCATTGCAGCGTTATTTACAATAGGCAAGTTGTGGAAATAACTTAATTATCCATTAGTGGATGAATGGATAAAGAAGATGTGGCATGAAATCCTGCCATTTACAACAACATGGATGGACCTTGAGGGTATTATACTAAGTGAAACAAATCAGACAAAGAAAGACAGATACCATATGATTTCACTTGTATGTAGAATCTAAAAAAATTGAAACAACCAAACAAAACAAAATTCATAGATATAGAGAACAGATTATTGGGTAGGGAACAGACTGTTGGTTACCAGAGGAGAAGGGGGTTGGGGGAAGGCAGAAATGGGTAAAGGGGGTCAATTTATGGTAATAAATGGTAACTAGAATTATAGTGGGGATCACTTTGTAGCATATATAAATATCAAATTATTATGTTGTACACCTGAAACTAATATAATGTTATATACCAATTTTTACCTCAAATAACTATTTTGACAGGCTGTAGTATCTCCTCAGATACTTTAGTTGAGAAAGAGTGGAGACCAAGGTTTTACATCCATTGGGGTGGCTGGGTCTTCTGGCATTGGTGAAGGAGACGTTAACCGTGATGTGGCAGCCAGGGCCTCTTAGCCATGGGTTGCCATAGAGACAGTCCTGTGATACTCGGTACTATAGGCAACCTTACCAGGCAGCCTCTCCTTGCTCAGCCTATAGCAGGCATGATGCTGGAGATGGCCACCCTGGTCTTTTCTTTTCCCATTTAGAGACCTCAGAAACTGCTGCCCTGAGGATCCATGTGAAAGAACTTCTATACTTCTGGTACATTTTCCTGCTCTTTTGCCCTTTTTCTGGGAAACAAGCAAAGCAAAACAAAACAAGAGCTCTGTTTTAGAAAAAAAAAAAAAAATACTCAGAGGGGACCTGCAGTTGGTGAGCTGCACAGAGGAGCATTGCCCAGACTGGGGTTAGACAGGGCCCATCTCTATTCTGAGATCTTTCTTCCTTGTCAGATGATCACTTATCCAAACCTTCCCAGACTCAGAAGTGGACCCCTGACCTGGCTGTCTTGCCAGCTGTCAGAGCACGCCATTAAAATGCTCTTCCTAATTCTAACGAAAACAAAGATAATATGTTCTAACACAATGCTAAACACTTTAAATACTTTACCTCCATTTTATAGATGAGAAAATTGGGATACAGAACGTCCAGTGACACGCCTAAGGTCATACAGCTGGTTGACTCCAAAGTTCATGCAGTAGCTACTCTGCTGTTCTATCTCTGATGCTTGGCTGAAACTAACCTGCCCTGTGACTTCTCCTCATTGGTCCTTATTCATTCTCTGGAGCAATAGAGGATGAATTTCCTTCTGTTTCACAGTCTTGTCCCTTGGAGAAAACATTCATGATAGCCTCCAGTGAACTGAAAGCTCTGTGGGCAATTGTGAGAAATGGTTATGCTCAGAAGGCAGCGTTTTGCCTCTCCTCGTTCCCTTCTTTTCCACGGTAAACATTGCTGTTTATCCTTAAAATATATAATAAGAGTTCCTGCTCATTATTCCCAACAAATGCATTGATCTCAGCGTCTTTCCAGAAAAAGGCAGACAACCCTTGATTGCTGCGCCTCCAGCCACCCACTCCATTACCCAGCATCGGGCCAGCAGGGATGACATCTGTCCCTCACCACACCATCAGCTTACACACCGTCTGGCAGCCACTGAGGGAGGAACAACCTAGGAGGCTGCACTCAGTCCCTTGGTCCCAAGAGTGGTGTCAGTCACAACATGTCATCTGTCTTCAAGCAGACTTTGGGAAGACAATTTGGTGGCAGTTTAGTGGCAGACAGGATACACCTTTGGGTATTGACTAATTGTCAGGCATGGGTTGAATTCCCCGGATACTCACCTCTCCTTCTGCACTGTGCCCTCAAAGAACAAACCCACAATCAAAGGATGACGGTGATTTTTCTCATCCCATTGGATCATTTTGTAGGTAAGGAAACTGAGACCCAGAAAGATGAGACTATGTTACCCAACAGAGGCAGCGCCAGGAACCAGATGCAGGTCTGTCTGAATCCAAAGTCTACCTTCTTAACCACCACGCCATAAGGCATACTGGTCATCCGAGTCTCTGGCATGGACCAAGCACCCTGACTCTGGGAAATCTCTAAAACGGATATTGTAAAGTACCATATAGAATTGGTGTGAGTGCTACATGGGATATAATTCGTTATGTTCCTAGCACAGTGCCAAAGCATGGAGTAGCTTCTCCATCAGAGGTACCCAGTGTCGTCAGCAGGGGCTGGGACCCATATCTCTCTCGTGTTTCTCTCGTAGGGCCTCTGTACATCTGCCTCACTGGCGCTCCTTATCACAGCAGGGGCAGGGATGGCACTGTTTGGGGCAGAGAACAAGGCAACAGCCAAAGCTTGGCCCTCAGTGAGCTTGCAGTTCAGCAGAAGACAAACGGGCAACACCCATCTTCTCTGCAGCATTTGATGCAGCTGTGTGATCCCTCCTTCTTGAAGACCCTTACTCTCGTGGTTCCTGAGAGAGCACTGTCACTCTTTTTCCTTCCTACACAGCCATGAACTCTTTGGCTGACTCTTCATTCTCCCCTGGATCTCTTCATGTTGGGGCCCTCAGGGCTCTTCCCTCTCATCTCCAAAGAGACCTTATTCTAGGTGACGTCATCAGGTCTCGTGATGCTAAATGCCAAGTGGACGCTGATACCCTGAGGTTTTTCTCTTCAGCCTTAACCCCTTCCTAAGCTCCAAGCTCTAATATCCAACAAACTACATGATGTTTCCCATCTGGTATTTCCTGGACTTCTTAAACTGAACATTTCCCAAACCGAACTGTGATTCCCCATGCCAAACCGATTTCTCTCCCCGACTCCCATCACACTTACCTTTGGCTCCCACAATTGATTCGTTCAGTGTGTGCGTATTGAGTGTCATCATTATGCCAAGCATTATATTCTAAGCAGCAGAGAACAAGATAAAGTAAAAAAGACTAAGTCCCTTTTTTCATAAAGCATATAGTTTAGTAGGAGAGCCAGAAAAGAACCAATAATTCATTTAATAAATAACATACTGTACTTTTAGGGACCAATACTTGCCCCTCCCTCTACATCCCATGTTGCTGAGGCCAAAGTGTTTAAAGTCATTCTTGACTCCTGCCTTTCCCTTACCTTCTCTCTCTCTCTCTCTTTCTGTTTTTTGTTTGTTTGTTTGTTTGTTTGTTTGTTTTTGGCTATGCAGCTTGTGGTATCTTAGTTCCCTGACCGGGGATTGAACTCAGGCCCTCGGCAGTGAAAGCACTGAGTCCTAACCACTGGACCACCAGGGAATTCCCTCCTTTACCTTCTCTGTTCAATCTACTGGTGCGTTCTATCAGCTCTACCCCCCAAATACTTCTATTTTGAATAGAGTTCTTAGTGGTGAGGTGTTGATAATGGATAGGATAAGGAATGATCACAGAACAGGTCATATGCTATGTCTGGAGAAAAAAAAAGGAATAAGTTGGAAAAAAAGTATTCTTCCATTCTTTAGAGAAACACAGGGAACAGTGATCCACCTCCAAACACACTCACTTTGGTTTGCAGGGCAATTCATGTTCTTGCTGCCTTTGGATTTTGTATTTCTCCAGGACTCCATTCTTTGTGGTGGGGCACCTATGATTCCGTATCTTGCTGCAGTGGGGTGGTGGTACTTGTCTTGCCATTGTATTCACGCCAAGAAAGATCTCAGATTGTTCTATAAAGCCTGACAGAAGCACAGGTGCAGGCGGATACCGTTCCATGCCCCACCCGTCCTCACTGATATATCTCTGCCCCATCCTGTGAGTCAGACCCTTAGAAGTGTCTTGCAATGTTCAAAGGAAGGCTTTCCTCGTGGGGTAAGCTAGATGGAACCCCAAAATAAAAATGGCAGGCATAGCAGGTGTCACTTCTGCAGGGTGGTCATGCAATGATCTGTTGGACACTGCTGGACATAGAAATGGGGGGCAGGAATGGCGTTTCTCCATTGTCCTCACACAAATGGAGACTGGGGATCTGCAGGGTCTCCCCTGGCGCCCACGTTGTTCCCGAGTCCTGGCAGTTTTCAGAGCTTTCTCAGTGGCGTGGGGTGAACGTTGGCAAGATACTCACGTCGACTGCTCACCTTTCTGCCCCACTGGGTCTCATCCAGACTCTACTTCTCGTTTTTCCCTTTGCCCAGCCTGGCATTGAGGGTGGATGCAGGAGGGCCTTGCTCTCCCAGTCTGTGCAAAATCTGTCGCTGGAGTCCCACAGTTCTCCCCTTCCTCCTGAGACCTCACGTTCCAAAGCTCAACAGCAAGACTTAACCACTTTGTCAGTCTCCCGAGGCAACTCTGTAGAATGTCTAGCTGGCCGAATGATGAAATACGTATGAGAAAAACACATCAAAATAACACATCAGAATCCCTCCACAACGATTGTTGTCGTGGAGGAAGGTCCAAAATGGTGAGGCAAGCTGCATCTATAAATCTAAGACTCGTGGAGTTTATAGAGTCCCCATGTGCTAATCTCCCTTAATCTTCTCATCAGTGCTGTGAATTAGTTACAGTTAATATAGACAGATGAGAGATAAAAGCTAGTGCTTAAATGCGGGTTTTCTGCTTAAGTTTAGCGCATTATTCAATCCCAGGGGAAAATCCAGGTGAGAATGGACGACTACCAGTTCTAATAGATCTCCAGTCTGGGCCATCTGAATTTCCCTCAAAGAGCCAACTTAAGGTCTTTCTGCCTCCCTCCCAGATGTGGACAGCTCATCAGGGAACTCGTAGGCTTACTGCGCTTACTCATCGCCCCGAGTGAGCCCTGGCCTGTTGTTTTCTACCATTCTCTGGGGAGAGCGGCGTGATTTGAAGTCAAGACGGGAAGATGGGTCTTTAGAAAGTGGCGGGGAAGCGCAAGCAGGCTTCCAGGCGACTTGGAGGGGGGTGGGAACGAGTTGCACACTTGAGCTTTAAAGAGCAGAAAACAGACGCGAGGTGTTCAAAGCATGAGCAGCGTCAAGGGCTTCGTGCTGATGCTTCTCCTAATTTGTTTTTAATTAGACATTTTTCAAGGGGCTGGGGGGAACCTGAAATGCTTCTATGAGGATCTGAATTTTAACCCATCTGCTGGGAGCCCTTTAAGGACACTGTGGCCTTCCATCCTTCTAGTCATTCTTTTCCTAGACAGAAATGGAGCTGAGGGGAATCTGGAGCGGACCTTCTCAGCTTTGGGTGGAGAGAGGCTATTTTTTGTTTCTCTTGATTGCAGCGTGGTAGGGTGTAGGGGCAGGAATGGAGGCCTGCAGTTTATATAATTTGGGGAGCCCTCTTTAAGAAGAAGAAAAAAATTGGTAGAAGAACCAATATTTACTTAGAATGAGAAAACAGTCAACACAAATTTCTAGAGCCTTGGGAACTTAGCTACCTTTTATTTTTTTAAGTCTCTTCAGACAATTTACAAAAAACGAAAAGAACAGCTTAAATAGAAACACTTTCGGATGACACCCTGGTGTCCCCACTCCTCCTGGAACATTCTGCATCCCCCAGAGACTCCCAGCATTACAGGGTCTCTACAGGGGTGGGGGACCCTGAAACTTAAGCCCCGTTAGCTTCGTGGGGAATCGCTGCGGGGAGGAGGTGGGACAGGCATCAGTGAGGGTGGCTGACAGCGGGTCGCAGGGAAGAGGATGGCATGGGGGGTAATTACCCTTCCCCCCACCTTGGGAGCATCCCTGGGTTGTGGGGAGGCAGCCACCCCACAACTGATCCCATATCAAGCAGGTTGGGCAGCTCCGCTCAGCAGTCTGGGGACCCACCAGCAGGCTCAGCTGGCCGAGGGCATCTTTCAAGGCTCCTCCCTCTTCATTCCAGGCTTCAAGTGGTGGCCAAGGAAGGCTCCAGATTGGAGCATTTTAAGCTTGTCTCCTGTGTGGATCCCTTTGGGAATATAGACTCT
>NW_006782167.1:284901-291271 GCF_000442215.2 Lipotes vexillifer
GGATCCCTTTGGAAATATAGCCTCTTTCCCCAGAGTCCCCTGGGAACTTCCCTCCGTGTTCGTGTTTCTTCCCAGAGGGAATGAGACTTCTGCTCTCTCTACCCATCTGGCGTAGGTCTGGGTGAGGGGACTCCATCTCTCTGCCAACCCCACCTACAGACTTCTCACAGAGGCGAGAGGTGTTGCCAATCTGACGGCCCCCCATTTTTTTTTTACTGTTTCAATATAATTTTATTAGCAGTTATTACATCAGAATTCACATTTACAGGATCCAAAGGACTATCTTAGAAAATTCTAAAGTATATGTAGTTAGATTTTAACAGTAAGATAGAACATATTCTCATTATAGCACAGCCCTTAAAAAGTCAAGAATAATACTGAGAATTAAGTACAGTTCTATCAAGAGCTAGAAATGAATTCTGTGTGCATAGTTTGACTTAAAACAAAGTTCCATGGAAGTATAATACGTCTATGGATGTGAATTTCAGTGGCAAACATCATTAACTTCCAAACAACTGACACCAAAGGAATTTCCAATCAAAGCACAAGCGTGGTGGCTTTCGTTCAATGTAGAGCTGTGATGATTCTATAAAGAGACCCTGAATCCTTAAGTCTTGTAACATGATTTTATGCTGTGACACTAATACAAAACACATCAACTCCAATGCGTAGATTCTGACGCATCATGACAAAAAGATGGCCTTTTTCTATATCAGTGTGTTTAATGACTGCCCTGACAGGACCCAAGATCACTTTCTTCTTTTACTTCTGACCCCTGGCAAGGTGGATCCCACTCCCCTAACCCCGTCCCTGTGCATCAAGTAGAAGGCCCCGCTCCCTTTCCAGGCTGGCTGGCCAGACCCTCATGTCTGCTCCAGCATCTGCAGCTGTACCTGGGAGGTGAGGCAGGCAGGCGGTCCTTGCTCGTGTGGCTAATGGGGCAAAAGAGCTCAGTGTGCACCACAGACCCAGCATTTCTGTAAGACGAGGAAGTCCTTCCGGGCTCTCTGGGCTTGTGCATCGGCACGCATCATCAGAGGAACTCTGCCCTGGGAAGCCTCAGATGCTGGCTCATGAGTTCTGATTTACAGGCTTTTTTTTTTTTTTTTTTTTTAATGTGTTGAGTTCCCTATTTCACTATGTTTCCTTGATTAAGTCTCCTTCAGTTGAAAACCCAAAAGGAAGGAGAAATGTGTGAGTGACAGGATTCAAGTACCAGAATGCCATCTGTGCCCCAAGCGCTCCTGAGTGCACACATGCAATTTTGCATCTCATTGCAGGGATGCCACAGATCTTTCTAAGGAAACCAAGGAGATCCTCTAAAACAGCGCTTGCCAAACACGAATGGGCACGGGAATCTTGTTCGAATGCAGACCCCGACTGAGGAAGTCTGGGGTGGGGCTTGAGACCTACATTGAGTTTGCAAGTTCCTGAGCAATCTCAGCGCTCCTGACCCAGAGCATCTAGATCCTCAACCACTCAAAGGCGGTCTGGCACCAGCACCGCCTAGGACCTTGTTAAAAATGCAGCATCTCAGGCCCTACCCCAGAAACCTTGGCCACCACTGAGTAGCTGACAGCCCTCTCATTTTTTCCCCCGCAATCTCATCCAGGATTATACGATATAAACGGTTGCAGCTGTGCTGAGCAGGACTTAGTTAACTTAGAGGCTGGTCAAATAGGAACATCACTAATTTCCCCAAGGAGCCAGGGCGATGCCACCAGCAGCTGGTCCCCCTCTGTGAGTCACTGGAAGCTGCAAGCAAGACCTCGTGCGATGTTTGTGGAGGGTAATGTGGCTGGATTAATGATGATGCAGGAGCCGTCACAGAGGTGATTCTTGACTCTCTTAATTGCGCCATTTCTCAACCTTAATGCTGCCTCACTGCCATTTCTGAATTATATGTCCACACACATCCAGAGACACACACATCATAGATTACTTCTCCCGCTCAAACTGATAAACTACCCAACACATAATTTATACTCATTTATATTTGCCCTAATCTAGCCAAACTCTTTTCTTTCTACTCTGTCAGCCAGAGTGCTTTGAGAAAATTAGTCTTTAGACGGCACCCCTATATTCACTGTCCGTGTAAGTCCATTCCAAAGTTGTACAAGAAAATCAGGGCTGAGAAAGTTCTAGGCTCTTGGCCGACTGCATTCTGATGAGGCACTTGAAGCCTCCGGTTGGCTCAGTACTTTACATACTGCGGGTGGTGTTTTGTTCCATCGCAAACAAAACGTGTTCCCATCAGACTCTGCCACGCTGCTACCCCAGCACCGCCCCCACCTCCAGCCTGCACTCACTGTCCTGCTAAGCTAGCAATGCTGTTTCTCTAGTCAGCATACCTAGCTGTCTTCCTGGCTTTCCTAGTCTCACTTCCTCAGACACCTCCCCTGACTCCTGGTTACAGATGCCAAGAGAACTTGGCCGCGTTACCGGAGCCAGAGATGGCGCTCTTCTGCCCTGCCTTCCTCAAGCGCGTGGGGGAGAGACCCACAGCTTTGCTTTTGCTTCAGTGGCCCTACCCGTCGTTGCTCCTGCCGCCTCTGATTTCACAGACTTGGAGTCTGGCTTGCCCAGGCACCGCGCCCTGCGGGACACGTCCTGCCCCAGCTAACATGTGGGGCTGTGTCTGCCTTTAACCTCAGACCCGAGTGCTCCTGGAGTCTTCCAGGCTCCTCTGGCCCTTCTCACATTGACCCAGAATTTCGGTGGCTGCCTCGACACGGCTCGGCCTTCTCCTGCCCGTCTGAATTCCCAGGTTTGCGCTGCCTCTCCCAACAAGTGCTGTCCTACTGTGCTCCCGGGCCTGGCAGGACCCACACTTCCATTAGAATCCAGACGTGAGCTGCCTTCTCCAGCTGAGCGCCCTGCAGGGACTTAACCCCTGCGAGCCTCCCCAGGCGGAGCCAGATGGAGACAAAGGACATGGGCAGTGCGAGGAGTCGTGTTCATGGCCATCCAGTGACCTGCTGTGGGATTCAGAGTGTGGATGCGGAGAAAGATCGAGGGACAGAAATGTAAACGGAGTCTAGTTCCTGCCTTTTCCACACGGTCTTGGTCCAGTGACCTTGGGTGCATCGTTTGACCATCTGGGGCCTCGGTGGCCTCATCTGTGACGAGGGGATACTGATTCTTTTCCCGATGATGCGGATTTGGAACAGATCAAACCTTGTGGTTTGATCCAGGACCCAGTGACTCACCCAGGCCATGGGGTGGTTATGGGGGTGTCTGATTCACCTGGAGGAAAGTGGAATTCTTGTGAGGACCACAGCAGAAAAGCTTGGTCCTCCCTCCCCAGCCCACACTCTCATTCTACTTTCTCTTCTCTCCTGTAGCCCCTGTCCTGTAGCTGCTGGTGTGGTCCAAGTGACTCCCAGAGCAATTCTCCCGGTTGGCCAGTGCGCAGGCCCTGCCATGCCAGCCGGGAGGGAGCAGGAAACAAGCCTTCTTGTTGAGCAGCCTTTCCTCAGAGCCTGTGTGAGCAAAAGCTGCCCAGCAGACGCGCAGGGCAGAAGCTGACCTGGGGGTGGGCCCTCTGTGTTCACCTGCACAGACTCACGCATACTATTTTGGAATGACTGGCCTCCCCGTGAGACATAGTTACATCACGCTTCTCCAGAGTTAACTGAAGTCACAGATGAGTAGAAATTTAAAGCTGGAGGGGACTGTACAAAATCTCTTGCTCAATCTCCTATTTTAAAGATGGTGAAACTTAAGGCCAAAATGCTTAAATAACTGGTTTTGCCCCGACACAGGGCCTGACCCATCAATAATGGTTGACCCAATTGATGCAATGTCCAATGTCATATCTTATAAAGTCCATCAGAACAGGAGCCTTCTGTTGCAGTTTTTCAACTTTCTACGCTGGGAGTTGCATCCTCATATCTGCAGGGCCCAGGACCTAAGGTGGCCACGGGGAGAGGGCTGGTTACGGGCCTCAGGGAGATTGGATGGCACTTGATTTTTTCCAGAAAAGCCCAAAGCCTAGAGTTTTAGGTGAAATCTGATTTTTAAGTATCGGCAACCAATTCACATTTAACATAGAGTACCGTGGAGCCCAACAAGACAAGTTGCTAGGGCAGATACACTTGCTCGTTTCCAGGCGCTAATCTTCATGAGTGTTAGGGAGTGCAAAGTAATGCTAGTTCATGTCTGTTTGGATGTCACCGTGCAGGGCCAAGGCTCAGGAAATACTCTCCCTGTTAGCTTAGTCAGAAAGAGAGTTTCTTCCCTGAATAAAGAAGGGAAGCTTGCTGACAGTCAGGACGTGGGCGATGGATCAGACTACAGAAGTCTCTCTCCCTGTAACCAGAATAAGATAAGATGTTTGAGAGATTTGACTCAGCTTGGAATGTGCTTGGAAATTACCGTCAGGATCGGTATCTTTGTTACTCCAAGTCAGGGGACCGGGGATTTGTCTGAGCTTAACTTCTCACTTAATGAGAAATCCATAAATGGGTTCTCATGTCTATATACACATGGCATTAGGAAACCCAGGCATGTCATGACCATAGGACAGTTGGACCAGGTACAAACTGTAGTTTACCTGTATGTCCAATAGAGATATTTTATAAATGTTTTTATCAACATACATACAGGAAATGTGCACACAGTCTGCATACAAGAAAGCGCACATAAGAATAGCAGACAATGATTTTCACAAACTGAACATAGCTGTAAATTCAGCCCCCAAAGCAAGAAAGAACATGACCAGGAGCCCCTTAAGCCCCCTTTTCTGGTTACTGACACCTCTCCCACCCCGACCCCACCGGGGTGACCACTGTCCTGACTCCCAACAGCGTAGATTATCTTTCTTTGTGTACGAATTGTGTCTGTCTTCCTTTGCTCAACATTGTTGGTAAGATGAATTAATCCATACTGTGAGCAGTTATGCTACTGTATCATTGCTATGTAGTATTCCACTGTGTGTATGTAACCCTACTGATCCATTCTACTATCGATGCTTTGGGTATTTTTCCATTTGGGGGTTATTACAAGTGGTGCTGCTGTGAGATTTTTGGTAGATTTCTTTGGATGAACATATGCACACATTTCTTTGGGAACAGAATGGAGGGGTCATAGGCTATGCCTCAGTTAAGCTCTGGTAGCTGCTGCCAGTTAGCCAAAGTGAATGCATGCATTTATATTCCCACCAGCAGCGAATGAGTGTTCTGGCTGGTCCACGTCCTTGCCAACACTTAGATGTTGAAAGACAAAAGCTTAGTTTTGTTTTTCATCTGGTGGAGGTGTAGTGTATCACATCACTGTTTTAATTTGCATTTTCCCGATGACTAATAATAAAGTCAAGCACTTTTTTTGTATATTTAATGGCCATTGGAATATCCTTTTCTATGAAGAGTCTAGTCAGATATCTTGCCCATAGAAAAGGTTATCTTTTCACTCTCCTAATGGTGGCTTTTGCTAAATAGAAGTTGTTAACTTTAACATTCACCAATTTATCCTTTTTTTTTTTCTTTATGGTTAGCTCTTTCATGTCCTGTTTAAAAAATCTGTCTACTCAAGGTCACAAAGATGTTTTCCTTGAAAAGCTTTATTAATTTTTACCTTTCACATTTCAAGTAGAGATTGATGTAAGCTTCTTTTTATCTCCTAGAGATACGTCTTCTCAGGACCAGTGACTCTATAGCATGGCTGAGGGACAATGCCCCATAATGGTAGGAGCAGGGATCTGAAATCAGACTGAAGCCAGAGTCTTCACTTACCAGCTGTTTGACTTGAAGCAGTGGCTAAACCCTTCTGTGCCTCATTTTCTTTTAGGGGTGCTAATCCTGTCTTGCCCATGGTTTTCTTGTGACGATCGATTATGATAACCTACCCTCAAGGCTGAGGACAGTACCTGACGGCAAAATGAGCGTTCACTTAGGGTTCGTTATTATTATTGTTGGACTTAATTTAATAAGCTAAGGGTTGGGGCAGGGAGAATGAAGAGGATGGGGGGTGGGGAGGAGGGGGAATCAGTGTTGCAAATGTTGAAGAGGGTGGAGGGGAAGGAATAGAAAGCCACGCACTCCTATGCATCTCTTAAGCTAGCTCGCAGATCAGAGACTGTCAGTGTAAAAGCCAAAAGGTTCCAAGAAGCTCGCTCTGGGAATGCAGGGTAACAACGCCCAGATGGCCAGGAAGCACCCTGCTCGTATTTATCCCCTCCCCTGGGACTGGCCCAGGGAGCAGGCCACAATCCCAGTAATCATTTTAAGCAGGAAATAGATGATGATCTATTAAACCAGTGACTCTAAAGAGCAGCTGTGCTTTGGGGAGGAATCAGCTCTGCTGACCATCCAGAAACTCAGTTCCTGGGACCCAGATTCCAAGAGGTAGATTCTCATCGGGGGGGGGGGGG
>NW_006782167.1:291382-296880 GCF_000442215.2 Lipotes vexillifer
GGGCGCTAAGATGGTTTGTCCGCAGATGGTCCTGGCGGGGAGCGGGCACTCCACCCTGAGCCCAGGAAGCAGAAACTTGAGGACCAGATCATTTAGTGAGTCAAAGAATTCCTCAAGAGAATTTCTAGAATTATGTATATCTCTTTTCTGCAGAAAGATTGCCGGTACATTTAGAATATCATACCCCTTAGTCCAGAGCAGGGGTCGGCAAACTTCATCTATAAAAATCCAGATAGCAGATATTTTGTGGGTCCTGTGGTCTCTGTTGCTATTCTCCATTCCGCCACTATATCCTGAAAGCAGCCACAGACAATACGTAAGCAAATGAGCATGGCTGTGTTCCAATATAACTTTATTTATGGACACTGAAATTTGAATTTCATATAATATTCATGTCACAAAAATTTTTTCAATTTTTCTCCAACCATTTAAAAATGTGAAAACCATTCTTCATTCAGGGGCCATACACACACAGGCAGCAGGCCAGATTGGCCCAGGGGAAGGAGTCTAAATCAGTGTAGGTCAGCGGTTTTCAAAGCATGGTCCCTAGACAGGTGGCATCAGCACAACCTGGGAAGCTGTTGGAAATGAGATTTCTCAGGCTCAACCCAGACCTACTGCATCAGAAACTGGGGGTAGCCCTCCAGGTGATTCTGATACATGGTCAGCTTTGAGGATCATTGGTCTAGAATTCAAGTTCTTCCATGAACTTACTTTAAGCCAATTTTCCTGCCTTTTGTCTCTCTATCTTTTTCTTTTAATTGAAGTATAGATTTACCATGTCGTGTTACTTTCAGGTGTTCAGCAAAGTGATTCAGTTATATATATATGTGTGTGTGTGTGTATCTCTATATATGTGTACATATATATATATATATATATATTCTTTTTTTTGAATATTCAACATGGATAATGATTGTTAATAATGAGTAGTAAAAATTACTAATGAATGCTTAGAAGAGGGAAATGCCTGAAAGTCCTTCCTGTAGAGCTAGCTTTTGTCTGACATCTCGCTTTGCATTTTCTTTTTATCACTAACTTCTTTGTTTATGAAATTCGGAATCATTTTCATAGAAGAGAGATGGCCCAGATTTTGCCCTTTGATTCATTCAATGTGGATACCCATAAATATTTATTTTAGGTTGGTCAGTGATTTTTTTTTTTTTTATATTATTGAAATTTGGATTCTTCTGTCTGAAGTTCCATTTCTTCCTTTTGAAGAGGTATCAAAGATGGGGATTGAGAATATTTTATTTATTCATTTACTGTCTTCATTACTTTAAAGCCTGAGGTTACACCTTCAGATTACATTTTTTAAAACTATGAAAATGATAGATTCATAAAAATAGCAATAGTATGCTACTGGAAAAAGGGATATTTGTCCTAGGGCCTTGTAGTCCGCTAACTGGGACTTGCCTTAGTCCAGGGCAGGTAGAATATTATAGGGAGCCCCGAACAAAAAACAGCCTATCACAAATTCCCTGAAGCACAAAACTGAGAATCAGTAACAGGAGATGATCTCAATTGCCAAAAGAACATATTCAGAGACTGATGATTTTCTGATGTAACCAGGTCTTCAAATATACTCATTTGCCCTAAGGCAAATGCCCTAAGTGGCTTCTAGGATGAGTTCTATTTTGTATGTCTGAAATAGACTCATATGTCAGAATATTGTGGGGTTTTTTAAAAATATGTGATGGATACATGACAAGCTACAGTTCTCAGTGTTAACAATTTCTCTGTAAAGCAACTGCTATGTTTAGACTGAAGTATGGACATGTTGATAAATGTAAATGATGAGTAATAAGCATGATTACCCCTAGTATTTGAAAATGTAATTATTAAAGCAATGCTAACATACCAGAAAGTCTGTTATATTTAATGTGTGTAGATACAAATGAAAGTACCTGTAATAGTCAGTCGGTATTTATTTATTGATTTAATGAACCTAACGCTGATAGATAAGTGGGTTTTTAAAGTCAATAACTGTTAATACAGCAGACCCCAATCCCACAATACCATTTTTGTGTATATATGTTCATTTTCAGATTCTTTTCCATGATAGCTTATTACAAGATGCTGAATATAGTTCCCTGTGCCATACAGTAGGACCTTGTTGGTTATCTGTTTTATATATACTAGTGTGTATCTGCTAATCCCATGCTCCTAATTTATCCCTGCCCTCTTCCCCTTTGGTAACCATAAGTTTGTTTTTGTCTCTCTATATCTTCTTGCATCAGACAAGATTAACCTGACACCCTAAACCCCTTCTGAGAAGTCCTTTCCCATAGCTGCTTGTCGAGGCATATGGTCCAGCAAGTTACTGGCAGGTGTCCACGTTCTCTACCACACGTGTCCAATTTGACCAGTACTGGAAACATGGTCAAAATCTGGCTGGCAACCGGTATCTGTCATCAAGGCTAATGAGGTTCACCTTTGTGAGGATTTCAGCTGGATGTGTAGGTAGGCGGTCATTCATTGCTGCGGGGAGCCAAAGTGAGGAAAAAAAAAAAATGCAGAGAGAGAGGACGATACACAGCTTTCGTGAGGCAGAAGATGTGAGGAGGCAGAAGCCATGCGTACGCTGAAATCGTGAGGGTGACGGGGAGTCAGCTGAAGCTCGGCGTCCCAGGGAAGGATCCAGAGGCAGAGGAGAGCTGAGTCAAATCACAGCCAAGCACTAGGGTGGAGATCAGAAAACATCCCCACTGAAGGAGCTGCAAGGAAACTTGGTCACTAAGCTGCTTTGTGCCCTGAAACACGTCTGCCTCCTGAGCCTGGGGAGTCCCAGGTCCCTGCAAGGTTCCCGGTCCCATGTGAGTCCTGCCAATAAGCAGGATGGGGCGTCCGTTCCTTGGCACCAAAAGAGTAGAGCACACCCTCAATGGACAGAACATTCCAGCCTCACTCACGTGTTGAGTCTTCCCTTAACACCCTGCTGTTTCTTTGTTCAGGCTGATCACCCCTCCCTTCCCCCTCCTCCGTGCACCTGAATCTTATTCTTCAAGACCTCCCTTAAAGGGAATCTTCCCAACTAGTAGTACTCCTTGATCCTCTTGCACTTCCTCCCTGCTTGGTTAATCCTTCTTTCCCCCAGAGCCAGCATCCTGTTACCAGCAGCCCTCTGCACTTCGTTCTGCCATGTTTAAAGTTACCCGCTGCGGGTCTGCTCAGGCAGCTTGAAGACTTGTGTCCTCGCCGTTCCCAGCTCAGGACTTGCACGTGGTCAAGGTTTAACCAGAGTTGGGGGATATCAGGGAATGTCTGATCGTCCCTCTGTCTCTGGCATGACCTCTGCACCCTCAGCACCCACAGCCATTTTACAGTCCAGGGGACCACAGTCCAGAGAAGGGACGAGATTTGACAACACTGACATGAACAGCACTTGAGGACAGGAAGGACCAGATGTCCCTGGTGGGTCCCGTTTCCAAACCCCGGTCTCCTTCACACTTCTAAATCCCTTCTCCACACTTCAGCTGAGGGGACCTGAGAGAATTTCAAGGGCTTTCAATGACCCTTTGCAATTAACTGTATGGGAAATATGTCCAGTCAATTAGTGCTGGCACGTTTCCAGGGCTGTCACCAACCTGCTCTGGAGCAATCAGGCTTAATTATCTTGTCTTTTCTTTCTTTCTTTCCTTCTTTAAATGTTAATCTCATTTGTGAGGGTTTCTATAAACAAGTAGGTAAGCAGAGATTTTAATTTGAATGTAGCAGATTTGGACAAAGCAACTGTATTTTAAAAACAACTCAAAAGTTCTAAAAACCTCAGTTGAGTCCCGTAGTTAGTAGTTCGTATACGTCCTGCATCTCCTTCTAAAATGACTAGAATCACTCCCAGGGAGCAGGCACAAACTCACTTTTTCGCTTGTTTGGGTTTTGACCACCATGGAGCACAAAAGAGGAGCTGGGGTCCGTGTTTTGTTTGGGTTCAACCTCTCCAGACCCAGCAATAAACTCACTGAACTAAACTAAACAGCCGTTTAATAGTAACTCAGGGCTGCTTAGGGAGGGAGCGAGATGCAGCGCAGAGTTTCACAATCTATTTCTACGGATGGTTAGCAGGTGTGGGGAGTGAACGGCTGGTGTTTCTGCCTGCCTCCCCGTCTGTTTTCCCTCTGGGAATGGGCAGCCTTATTTTTTTCAGGAATCAGTCCTCTGCCATCCAGGGAGGCCGAGCCCTCAACACCCAGCTCTAGATTCAGGTGGCTGATCAACTGTCCTGCATTGTCTGACTACAGTTGTTGGCTTGGGATGGACAAAGGTCCAAGGCCGGGCCAAGGAGAGGCAACCATGCGATGTTTTCTGGAACCTTAGGGTAAGGGCAGCTCTCTCTCTGCGGCGGTGTTAGGTTCTAAGCATGAGTATTCTGTCCTGTCAGCAGCTCTGTTGTTGCTTCAAGAGAATGAAGAAAAAACAGAGGAAAGCAGAGGAGAGAGAGGGAGAGGTTGAGAGAGACAGAGAAGGGGAGAGAAATAGTCCTCATTGAGTTGATACCTTCATCAAGCTATGTCAGTGACTTTTCAGTTATTTGGCCAGTAATTCACTTTTTCCCTCCCTGATCCTACTCAACTTATGTGTATCACAACTCAAAGAGTTCTATAATATAATACTGTACAAATATAGTATTACAGGTAAAGGTTTTCAAGGTCAAAACTTGGGGCTTAACTATTTATTGTCAACCATATGTGAGCAGTCAAACCCCATTTCAGTGGAAGCTCCCTTGAGAGCCTGAATGAGAAATCACAGTGGGATTCACCTTACGGAGGGAACACCTTCGTGTTACCTTTGTTCCTCCCCTGCCCCGGGGCACCTGTAACCTTTTTCTTCAGCATCCTCAAGAATTTGAGCAGGGATATATATACTCTAATATGTATAAAATAGATAACTAATAAGAACCTGCTGTATAAAAATAAAATAAAATGCAAAAATTCAGTAAATAAATAAATAAAATAAAAAGAATTTGAGCAGTGACCTCAGAGCTGCTGGCCTCTCAGGCACTTCCCTGAGCCCAGAGATGACGTGGCTGCATCTTGGCTGCCTGGGGTCCACAGCCTCCTGCTCCCACTTGGCAGCCGTGCAAAGGGTGCTGTCCTGCCCATAACCGGCTGGCTGCGTGAACTTGGGAAAGGCACGCTGCTACCCTCTGTCTGCGCTTCCCCACTGCGAGGTGCAAGGCTGGCTTTGGCACGGTTCCCGGGGTCTGACCTGTGATGCCAGCTGATGTGTGTGTGGCCCCTTCGGGTCCTTGCGTTGCTCTTGCCCGGTTCCAGCCTCTTTGCCGAGGGCCTCACGCCGACTCACAGATCTCAATCGCCCCTTCCCTCTCAGCTTTTGTTCCGCAGAGCTCCTGGTGCTTCCCTCCCCAAACCAGCCTGGCTTCAGGATCCCACACTCCACTGTACTTTTTTTTTTTTTTTTTTTTTTGGTACATGGGCCTCTCACTGTTGTGGCCTCTCCCATTGTGGAGCACAAGCTCCGGACGCACAGGCTCAGCG
>NW_006782167.1:296969-311369 GCF_000442215.2 Lipotes vexillifer
GGACTCTCAACCACTGCGCCACCAGGGAAGCCCCACTGTACCTATTTAACTGTTAGGTTCACGTTTTGGCTTCCCTCGGTCCTTGGCGCCACTTAGAAAGAAGAGAGAATTTGCGCGAAGTGAGATCCTGGTTTCCGGAGGTCAGGAGGAGCATGGAGGGAGACTGGGGTCGGCACGTGCTCCCAGCCTTGGGAAAGGGGCTGGGGAGGAGCTGGATAGAAGGCATTGCCCCTGTTACCACTGACATTATTACACAGTTGAAAAGTGAGCAAGAAAAGAAACGCTTGGTGTGTATTTGAATCAAGCCAAGAGAAAAGCTGTCACAGGACTCGTCCTTCCGGGCCGATGCAGCCTGGCCTTTATGCGGGGAGAACTGAACTTTAGGTCTTCACATGAGTCCGCAGGGGTGAGGAAGATGTTGTGCCCTTAGCGGGCTGGATTCTGGGGCATCTGTCCACCCCACGTGATACGGTGCAGCTGGCCATCCTGGCTGTTTGCTCGGTTCTGAGCATCTCCTGGGTACTGTCCAGCGTGCTGTGGGATCGATAAACATTTAAATGTCATGCTTCCAGGAGCGATCCGTCATAGTAAGTGTTGTTCAATAAATGTCACCAGAGGGTAACAAAATCTTTCCTACAGAAGGCCCTCTGGCCACCACTTCCCCTCTTGACCGTCCCACTAGGATCATTACAGGGCCTCTCCTGGCTTCAAATTTAATAGCAAAAGATGAGAGCCTTATTCTGAGCTTGGAACCAAGCTGGGTCTTTTTCCTGGAGCGCCAGCACCCAGGAGCTGGCTTCCTAATGCTGTGTACTTTGTGGTCACCATTAGTGCTGTTTGCCATTTCTGGTTCTTTACTTCCAGAGCTGGGTAGGACTGTTACCTCCTGACACCCTGTGATTGGATGCATCTAAGTAAATAATTCTGACCAATGCACTGTGAACAGAAGTGACACGTGTCACTTTTAGACCAGAGCATTTAACTGCTGACACAAGACCCTCTCCAGATCTCTTTTCCTTCTGACATGATAAAGCAGGACATTTAATATACTAACTCCTCATTAGCCTGGTTCCTAAGTGACTCCAGTGAGCTGAGCCCTCTTCAGGAGACACATAGAGTGAACAAGCAATATATGTTATTGTTTGAACCTAATGAAATTTGAGGTGTTTTTGTTACTGCAGCATAACCTAACCTATTCCGACTGATACAGGCTCCCAATTCCTGAGATATTTGAGAGAAAGGAGCAGTTGCCAACCTAATCCTTCCTCTTGCCTGCCCCAGGCATCTAAAAGAACTATATAAACTTTGCCGCAGGAATGAAATCTGCCCTTTTAGTCTAAAAATGGCTGTTTTTGCAGCACTGGAGAGATTCCTGGCATGTCTCCAGGAGAGTCCTAGCACACTGGGAAAGAAAGCATCTTCCCGGGTCCATCAGTTTTCATCCCCAAGCAGAGCTGGGGGGAAGCTTCTCTTGGGCTGGAAAGTTGGACCGAGGAAGCTGTCAATGTTGTCTCAGGACCCGAGTGGAGGTATGACTGCTCTTTCATTTGCTCTTCCTGGAAACGTGTCCAGAAAATGTGTCGGGCTTGGGAAAGTGACATATGGTAGGGTTGTGCCTGTAACGTTGGCCCAGAGAGTTTGAATGAGGACACGAGGTCACCCGGCGTTCCTCCGGAAGGCAGCTTCGGTCTCCAGGTCCCAGCGTCCGCTGGCAGCTGGGAGGCTGGGCCTGCCAGAGCTGTGGGGGGATGTAGGCGTGTGCATCAGGATGTGGGAGGGGACGCTGAGGAGGCAGGCATCACCCCGTGTCCGGCCAGAGAGGCTGCCCGGGGCGCTGTTTCCAAGATGTTTCCAAGGGGAAGGAAAATGCCGACAAAGGGCAGAGGCTGGGCCTCCTCTGGCTGTCCCAGCCCTGCTCCTAGGCAGGGAGTGTCCTCTGATGGGTAAAGGGTGGTCCCTTCCCTCCAGCATGGAGGGCACCAAGACTGGTACTTCTAGCTCAGCTGTGCCTCCAGATCACTGTAAAGATGCACAGGATGGACAAGGGATGGACGGTGGATGCTGGCATTGCAGGATTTCAGAGCTGGCCTCCAAGAGCCCTTCTGTGAAGTGCCTTCGCCGCTGCTGGAAAGCCCTCAGCGACATTTCCAGCAGGGCTGCAGCCTGTGCCTTTCAGAGTTCAATGCCAAAACTTGAGGGAGAAGGCAGGAAGGACAGCTCTCTCCTAGTACCTAGGAGGAGGGCGTTCAGATGAAGGACGGAAGCCGTCCTTCTGGCAGGAGCTGTCACTGTCACCTGCTGGTCGCTCAGGAACACTGTCTGCCTGTTAGACACTGCCTGAGTCACATCCCTGAGTGCACCTGTCTGCATCTGTTCACCTGCGTGGTTCACAACCAGTACTGCCAAAGGGATGCCTCTGCACAGGTGAGATGGCACAGGAGATGTATTGATATTTTAAGCTAGATTAGCTGTGAGCATTGTGAAGGGCCAAGCGTTCTCCAGGGGGGCGTCTCTCTCTCTTCCTTGCCCACCTCCCACTAGCAGCAACTACATCGGAAAGTCATCACTGGTTACCTCACTTATCCAGAAACAGGAGTTCTGCGTTTGCTCGTGGCCCTGGATCCTGGGCTACTTGGAATTCGAAGCAGGCGCTCTCTCACATCCTAGCAGTGTCGCTTTTTATTCTTTTCATGACAATACCTTTCATTTGCAGAACGCTTTATACTTTCACATCTGTTATTGCATTCACTTCTCACAGGCTTTTCAAAAACTGCAAGATGAATTTCCATAGTGTACATACAGTATTTGCAGTTCCTTTCCCGCCACCAGGAAAACCAAAACCATTTACACAAGCATCCAGTTACAGATATCACGGCTCTTTGTAAACACAACAGAGTGATAGTTTTATTCTCTTCCATCTCCTTTTTCTCCCCCTGCTTTTCCATGATGTGTTTTACCCTTTTAAAATGTCCTCCTGATTATACTATATCCATTCCCACTTCTGGGTTCCTGCTGTCTCAAGAAGTATTTTAGCCCAATATCCTTATTCTTTGTTCTTGTTTTACCCTCTTTCCTTTCAACAGGGCATTGTAAACCCTTTTTAAAAAAATTGCAGCTTGCTTTTTTTCTCCCCAGCCTGCCCTCCCCCCAATATTTCTCAGCTTGTTCCAAAACTCATGTAACATTTTCAGATGGCCAGTGTTTTCCTGTGTACGCTCTTTGGGTCCCATGGGTTTTTCTTTCCTCAACCCTCTTAAAATAGAACTAGGCATTCAGTCAGTCAGTCAGTCAACTATTGAACCAATGTTTATTGAGCATCTACTTTGTGCTAGACATGGTGCCAGGCACTGGGGATACAGCAGCGAGTGAGGCAGGCATAATCACTGCCCTCATGATGTCTTATTTTTATAGGAGAGACTAAAAAAGATTTAAATAACTGAAAATCATTATGTCAGATAGTGATACATGCTCTGAAGAAAAATAAAGCAGAGTAATGGGGGCTGGGTTTGTTTTTTTTTAATGGTTAAGGAGGCTGGGTGCAAGGAACACAGAGGAGCCCCGTGAGTGATGGGGAAGGGGGAGGAGGTAAGACTGGACAGGTGGGCTGAGGGACTTTCAGGTCACAGTCAGACTCTGGAGTTGATCTAAGTAGGTCGAGACTCACTGGACGGTGAAAAGCAAGGAGTGACATAGTCTGGTTCATGTTCTACGTGGATCACTCTGACTCCTGGGTGAAGAATTGAGAACATGCAGAATTGGAAACAGAGAGTTCAGGCAGGAGGCCACGGCAGAGGTCCAAGAAAGATAATGGTACACTGGACAGGATGGTACTGGTAGAGGTCTCTAGAGAAGTGATTGGATTCAAGCTGAGCCTTGAAGGTAGAGCTGATGGTAATTGCTCACGGGCCACACTTAGACGATGAGGATGTTCTTGGTGTCAGTAAAACTGGATGAATGGCGTTACCGTGAACTGAGGTGAGGAGATCGGTGGAGGAAAAATGCACGGGGGATGACAGGAAATCAAAAATTCACGTTTAAACCTATTAGGCTTCATACAAAAATGGAGATGTGGGAAGAAAGCAACTGCATAACTAAGGGAGATATTGAGGCCAGAAATAACGGAACAGGGGATCATCAGCTTATAAATAAAGTTTAAAGCCATAGGAGCAGACGGGATCACCAGGGAGTGGGATAAGTGAGGAGGGACGAGAAGGGCGGTCCAAGGACTTAGCCTTAGGGAACTTCAAATTGTAAAGGTTAAGAAGAAAAATGGGAACCAGCAGAGAGGATTTAAAAGTAGCCAGGGATGTGGGAGGAAAATCAGCAGAGTGATGGCTCCCAGAAGCCAAGTGAGAAAAATATTTCAAGAAGGAGGACATGATTAGTAGGGCCAACTATTTTGCACCTCATGACACCACAAATCTTCTCATCTGCATCACCAAGTTGAAGGGAGTCCTGGGAAATATTAGGGAGCACAGCAAACGCAATTTCTCCTCCTCAGGGCTTCTGTCTCTCTTTTTTTGGATGTGGACCTTTTTTTTTTTTTTTTTAATTCTTTATTGAATTTATTACAATATTGCTTCTGTTTTTTTATGTTTTGGTTTTTTGGCCATGGGGCATGTGGGATCTTAGCTCCCCGACCAGGGATTGAACCCACACTCCCTGCATTGGAAGGCGAAGTCTCAACCACTGGACCACCAGGGAAGTCCCAGGGCTTCTGTCTCTTGTAATAAGAAGCATCTTAACTGAAACTGGTGCATAGAGAATATTTTGGTCTTGCCCCTTCTCCACCATAACTTTGCTATTACTGTTGGCATTAATGTTTCAATGCATAATTTTGAAGTTAGTGTGATTTTAGAAAATAGGAAGGTAGGTCACCTGTGACATCTATCTTTTTTCACCCTAAAGTTCACGATGCATCTATATCTGGTGGGAACACTAATATCCATTGAAGCCTTTTGCTCTGCAGCTCAGGTCTTCAGTTTAGGGAGATTTTTCTTTTATTTAATCATTGGTATTTGCTTCTGCTCTATTTGTCTTATTTCTTCCACTGAATACACCATTAAACTGTACTTAGGATCACTCTTTCATCTATTTGTAGCATCAGCCCTTTTATAATTTTTATTTTTTCCTTTTCCTTTTGATTCTGAGTTCCTCAGAATTGTCCTCCACATTGCTAATGTGATTTTTTTACACTGAGTCTTTTTAAAAATTTTTATGCAACTAAAAATATCTATTTTCACATGTCTAAACGTTCTGCGCTTATCTCATCGAGTTCCCTTTTTCTAACTCCCTCATAGCAGCTGCCTTTTGATCTCACTGTGTTGTCTTTTGTTTTAACATTGTTGATAAGACAAATGTTTAAAATTTATGTCTGTTTCCTGCAGTAAATCTTTTTTAAAACTGTTCTTCTGTTGCTTTGTAAGTATTATACTATCCATCTGTGTTTAGGATCTTTTCATAGGTCCCATATTATTTTGTTTCTAGTTTTTCATCTTTGAACAACAAAGCTTCTGTCTGTGTCTAGAACTTTTTTACCAAACTACATGAGTACTGAGGTCATCTCATCTCAATGTCTTAAGCTTGAGGGTAGCCTGAGGGCTTGACACCTGCAGCTATGGACAGTACCAGAAGGGCAGTTTCATTAATAGGCAGTGTCTTTTCTGGATGGAGCCACCGAGCTGGGTATTTAGTTGTCAAATGATCCCATCCCTGGTCCATCACGTCTGGATGAGCTGTATTGTTCTGTGGGGTAATGGGGTGTTTGTTGCAGTCTCCAGCCCATTGTTTGGTGTAACTGCCCACACCTTGGTCTATCCATGTGGCTGCCCCTTGAAATTCTCCATTGTTCTTTCAGGTACTGCTACCCTCCGCATCAAGAAGAAACTTCTCACTCAGCAACACTGTGACCCCTTGTGTTATATTCGACAAACAGAACTCCCTAGGGTTCATCACATTTTCATGTGTTTTGTGTTAACCCACACATAACACATACCTCACACATGAGCCTCCATATGGTAACCCAGTGCTCTTTCCTATGCTGGGAATATATCAATGTATCTTTTTTTCTTAACATCTTTATTGGAGTATAATTGCTTTACAGTGTTGTGCTAGTTTCTGCTGTGTAACAAAGTGAATGAGCTATACGTATACATATATCCCCATATCCCCTCCCTCTTGTGCCTCCCTCCCACCCTATCCCACCCCTCTAGGTGGTCACAGAGCACTGAGCTGATCTCCCCATGCTATGCAGCTGCTTCCCACTAATTATCTATTTTACATTTGGTAGTGTATATATGTCAATGCTACTCTTTCACTTTGTCCCAGCTTACCCTTCCCCCTCCTTGTGTCCTCAATTCCATTCTCTACCTCTGCGTCTCTCTATGCCTGTCCTGCCCCTAGGTTCTTCAGAACCTTTTTTCTTTTTTTTTTTTTTTAGATTCCTCATATATGTGTTAGCATATGGTATTTGTTTTTCTTTTTCTGACTTACTTCACTCTGTATGACCAACTCTAGGTCCATCCACCTCACTACAAATAACTCAATTTCGTTTCCTTTTATGGCCGAGTAATATTCCATTGTATATACGTGCCACATCTTCTTTATCCATTCATCTGTCGACGGACACTTGGGTTGCTTCCATGTCCTGGCTATTGTAAATAGTGTTGCAATGAACATTGTGGTACATATCCCTTTTTGAATTATAGTTTTCTCAGGATATATGCCCAGGAGTGGGATCGCTGGGTCATATGGTAGTTCTGTTTTTAGTTTTTTAAGGAACCTCCATACTGTTCTCCATAGTGGCTGTATCAGTTTACATTCCCACCAACAGTGCAAGAGTGTTCCCTTTTCTCCACACCCTCTCCAGCATTTATTGTTTGTAGATTTTTGATAATGGCCATTCTGACTGGTGTGAGGTGACACCTCATTGTACTTTTGATTTGCATTTCTCTAACGATTAATGATGTTGAGCATTCTTTCATGTGTTTGTTGGCAATCTATATATCTTCTTTGGAGAAATGTCTATTTAGGTCTTCTGCCCATTTTGGGATGGGGTTGTTTGGTTTTTTGATATTGAACTGCATGAGCTGCTTGTAGATTTTGGAGATTAATCTTTTGTCAGTTGCTTTGTTTGCAAATATTTTCTCCCATTCTGAGGGATTCTTTCCGTCTTGTTTATGGTTTCCTTTGCTGTGCAAAAGCTTTTAAGTTTCATTAAGTCCCATTTGTTTATTTTTGTTTTTATTTCCATTTCCACCTCCATTAGGAGGTGGGTCAAAAGGATCTTAATGTGCTTTATGTCATGCAGTGTTCTGCCTAGGTTTTCCTCTAAGAGTTTTATAGTGTCTGGCCTTACATTTAGGTCTTTAATACATTTTTAGTTTATTTTTGTGTATGATGTTAGGGAGTATTCTAATTTCATTCTTTTACATGTAGCTGTCCAGTTTTCATTTTCATTCTTTTCTCCATTGTATATTCTTGCCTCCTTTGTCAAAGATAAGGTGACCATATGTGTGTGGGTTTATCTCTGGGCTTTCTATCCTGTTCCATTGATCTATATTTCTGTTTTTGTGCCAGCACCACACTGTCTTGATTACTGTAGCTTTGTAGTATAGTCTGAAGTCAGGGAACCTGATTCTTCCAGCTCTGTTTTACTTTCTCAAGATCACTTTGGCTATTTGGGGTCATTTGTGTCTCCATACAAATTGTAAAATTTTTTTGTTCCAATTCTGTGGAAAATGCCATTGGTAGCTTGATAGGGATTGCATTGAATCTGTAGATTGCTTGGGGTAGTATAGTCATTTTTGCAATGTTGAGTCTTCCAATCCAAGAACATGGTATGTCTCTCCATCTGTTTGTATCATCTATAATTTCTTTCATCAATATCTTACAGTTTTCTGCATACAGGAAGGTTTATTCCTAGGTATTTTATTTTTGTTGCAGTGGTAAATGGGAGTGTTTCCTTAATTTCTCTTTCAGATTTTTCATCGTTAGTATGTAGGAATGCAAGAGATTTCTGTGCATTAATTTTGTATCCTGCTATTTTACCAAATTCATTGATTAGCTCTAGTAGTTTTCTGGTAGCATCTTTAGGATTCTCTATGTATAGTATCATGTCACCTGAAAACAGTGACAGTTTTACTTCTTCTTTCCTGATTTGGATTCATTTTATTTCTTTTCCTTCTCTGATTGCTGTGGCTAAAACTTCCAAAGCTATGTTGAATAAGAGTGGTGAGAGTGGGCAACCTTGTCTTGTTCCTGATCTTAGAGGAAGTGGTTTCAACTTTTCACCCTTCAGAACGATGTTGGCTGTGGGTCTGTCACATATGGCCTTTATTATGTTGAGGTAGGTTCCCTCTATGCCCACTTTCTGGAGAGTTTTTGTCATAAATGGGTGTTGAATTTTGTTGAAAGCTTTTTCTGCATCTATTGAGATGATCATATGGTTTTTATCCTTCAGTTTGTTAATATGGTGTATCACATTGATTGACCTGTGTATATTGCAGAATCCTTGTATTCCTGGGATAAACCCCACTTGATCATGTTGTATGATCCTTTTAATGTGCTGTTGGATTCTGTTTCCTAGTATTGTGTTGAGGATTTTTGAATCTATGTTCATCAGTGATACTGGCCTGTAGTTTTCTTTTTTGTGTGACATCTTTGTGTGGTTTTGGTATCCGGGTGATGGTGGCCTCAAGGATTCCTCCAGCAATCTTGCATTTCACTACACTCCTGAGTGAATCTCAATATACCTCACTAGGTAAATACTGAATAAATAAATGAGGGAGTTCACGTTACATAGGCTGCAACTTCCAGGTAAAATAATGCTAAAGTGTTGGGAGAAACTGAATGTCAAGGTGGTAAAGTTATAGAAAAAATCAACACATTCTGCAAGAGAGAAATAAAAGGTCAGGAAGGACAGTGTACAACATATTCATTTTTTCCCATGAGAATGTGAACCCCGTGAAGATTGAGGCAGAGACTGTTTTTCTCATCTCTAGCTAAACCTTCCATAGTGCTTGGCATGTAGGAAGCACTCAGTAAATATTGTGGGATTGATGAAAAACTTAGCTTTAGTTTATCCCCAAAGCCCTATGAGCTCAGGAACAGCTGAGGTCAAGTCCTATAGTCCCAGTTGAGATGAAGACATAACCAGAGGTGATAAACCTAGAAAAGAGACTGATGTGTCTATGGGAGGACATGACAGCTGCCGTTGGCTATTGAAACAACTTCTAAGCAGCAGAGGGTAAAGACTTGATCCGTGATGTTGCAAAGGGGAGAACCAGGACCAATGGGGAGGTGGATTGGGGGTTCACTTTGGGAAAAGCTATTCAGCCATAGACTGGACTGTGAACTCTCCCTCAGTGTTTAAGCATGGTCTGAGTCAGATTCAAAATATTCAAAGGGAGAAAAGACAGTGGTTCAGTCCTAACTGAAGTTGACCCTTAAAATGAACAAGTCAATGTTTAAAGCAATCTAGAAACCTTGTCAATTTTGGCTCAACTCAACAGGAAATTTTAGGAACCAAACCATGGAAAATAAACCTTTGTAGGAAATGTGCTAATAAAAATTACTCTTTATTATTCATATTCCAATGGGTGGTTCCTTATAAACCTTCCAAGGGTTTAAGGCCAGATTGTAAAAGCTAGAGTAGCAGCTGGAATGTTCATAATCTCCATTAGAGGCACTGGGGTACAGGTGCGGAGCCTCCGAGCCTGGTGGTTCTTAAAGTATGACCCCTGAACCAGCAGTATCAGCAATCACGTGGGAATTTGTTAGAAATGAAAATTCTTGTGCTACTGCAGATCTCCTTCATCAGTAACTCAAGGGTAGGGCCCAGAAATCTGTGTTTTAGCAGGATGTCCGGGTGATTCTGATGCAGTCTAAAGTTTGAGAACCACTGATTTAGACCATTTCTCTAATTCCCCTTCTAAATCTAAGAGCCTGTTTCATCAATACAAATTCCATGATCATAAGCTCCTTGCAGATTGAAACTATGCCTCATATTTTTCTTGGTTACTTACAAAGACCTACAGTTCTAGCACATATTAGATAAACAAGAAGAAACCAGATGTTGATGTAATTCCAGATGTTGGACCATCTCAAAAGCCTTGAAATCCCATCTTCAAATTACAGAGACAGACATCTCTTTTATATCTTGCCCTTCCTGGGCCCTCCTTGAGGTTCAAGAATTAATCAGATAGGATTTTACTCAGTTGTCCATCCAAAAGATCTTGCAAGATCTCCTAGTCGGGGGGCAGTCCTTAGAAGATCAGGTCCATGTGAAGAGTTAGTACTCTTATCACTCTAGGATTGGATTTACATATGACCAATTTGTTTTTATTTGATTTTCACATACTTCCTGGAAGGAACATATGTTATAAAACTTTAAGTTCTCATTTGATTTTCCTGCACCTGGATGGCAAATGCAATGATCAGCCAAGTTGGAAGATGTTACAAAGAGTCAGAAAGGCCCCTGGATGTAATTTAGAGACCTTCCTTTCATAGATGTACCACCCGAAGCCCAGAGGAGGGGAGTGCTTTGCCCAGGGTTGCACAGCTATTAATGGTACATCCAGGATTAGACCTGAGATCTTCTGAGTCCAGGTCAGAGCATTTACCCTGACATTAGAAATTCCCATAGTAGGATAAGTGAGGTACATCTCCATTGAAAAATCCTAAATAAAAGTAAATGTCAAATTGTTTTTTAGAGTTTAGCAACATTGGTATATGCAAATTGCATGCCTCTATTCAAAAGATACGGCATGTCTGGATTAATCTTCTCTATTGTTACTTTAAGTAGAAATGACTAGTCATGTATTTCACTAACTGAAGCACATTGAATGGAAAATAAAATCACTGCCCCAGAGACCTTTCTGACACTAATGTATGCATGTTTATCTTTGCCTCCACATTCTACTAGACAGCTGTGTCTGTAGGGATGCTTCTAAAAGTGTTTTCAAAGAGGAGAAAGCCATGCTTACGGCTCTGGCTAGATCTGACTGGTAATTGTTTAATCATAGATGGGATTGAAAGGGCCCATGGTGATAGTTCATAAACTAGATTCTAGAGCCGCTGGTTTGCCCACTGCCAGGACCAGGTTCTCTGGGCACCAAGTAGGTACTCGAGAAAGGAAATGACTTCTTGACTTTGAAGCTCCTACCATTTCAGATGCTTTATTTATCTGAATTCATTCATTTAGTGAATTTTTATTAGAAAGGCCCTGTAGCCTAATGAGTGAGAACAGAAGTGCTGGAGTCAGACTGAATTCTACCCCTGGCTCCCCGAGCGCCCCCCTCCCCGTCACTTGCTTTGTGGTCCCACACAAGTTACTTATGCTCCCTGAGCCTGACTTTCCTCGTCTGTAAAATGGGGTCTATCAGTTAGTTAGGACTCAGAGAAGCAGAACCACACTATCTATCTATCATCTATCTATTTATCTACCTACATACCTGCCTATCTATCCAGGATTTGGTGTTTTCAATCGTGGGATCTGGCTAAACAGTTTCTGCAAAGTCCTTGCCCTTTTTTCCAATGCTGGTACTTGAGATCTGCAGAGCAGGCAGACAGATGTAAGCAGAGAAGAACAGGGTCGAGGTGGAAGCCATGGACACGAAGAGGAACCCGCTAAAACCAACCTGAACCTGTGTTCGCGCTGCCTCCAACTTCAGTGAAGCGGGTGTCCTGCAAGAGAAGCTGTCCCCCTTCATCACAGAGCTAAACACACACCTGACACCAGGAAATGCAGAGCCGAAGGAGGGTCCAGGGGAAGGTGGAGCAGCTGCAAGACCCACAGCTGCCCCACGCTAACGTGCCATGTGAAAGAGTAAAAACAAAATGGCAGCCCCACTCCCACCCACCCGCCCCCCAGCTTCACTTCTGCCCTCAAATCCCATGGCCCATCCCAACAGGAAACACTCTGTGAGGGGACTCTGGGAAATGTAGTCCAGCCTGGCCAGGTGGGCGCTCACAGAACCACACCGTGGGACTAAACACAGGACCACTCTGCAGGCTTGTTCTAAGGACTCACAAGTGTGGCGCCTGGGGACAGTACAGTGTGATTATGATGGTGACAACATGTGGTTCCCACTATGAATGACAGGCTATTTTAGGTATCAAAGAAGCCAGAAATATATCCCCAGTCCCTGTTCTCAAGTTCCTTACGTTCTAACACGAGAGAGCACGTGCAGGTGAGACGTTATAATTTTAACAGCCCTCCACAATCATGATGTCTCGGGAGCTGGTCTGTTCTGAATGGGCCAGTTTAGGGAGCTTGCCCTTCATGTCGAAACCCTTTCTTACTTCAGTCGTTTCCATTGAACATCTTTTACAAATGCATTTTACATTTTCTGACATCTTATGAAGAGTGAAGGGAACCGTTTAAGCTTTCCTTTACGACTCAGAGTCATCACTGGGAGTGTCAGTTATTGTACTGTTTTATAATGGGACCGGTTGCATTTGGGGCATTTGGGGCTGACGCTAAATGGCCCCATGATTGATATCGTTCTTTCTTGCCTTCAGCAGGCATTTCTTACTGTTTTCACTCTTCTTGCCTATGGCGGTATTTCTCCCTTCTTTTAATTTGCTGCTTCCATTCTGCTATAGACTGAGAAGCCAGATAACTAAGTTTGTTAAAACTGGGTGCCAAACACAATAAAATGAACCCTGATGAGAACCCAAGAAAAACTCATTTTGTTGCATTAGTTTTCCCTTTCTTAGGAAAAATGCAATTTCAGTGTCCCCATAAGTAGTGTTTCTTTCATTGTGAAAGTTACTAAATAAAGAACAACAGTTTACTTCCATGTGAAATGGAGGCACTGCCAGCAAGTGAGGCCATGTGGTGCCCTGGCTCTCTGTGTGAACAAAGGTTTTGCCAGAGCCCTAGGGCAGAAGGTGGGTAGGAGGATTGAGCAGTCACATAGCACAAGGTAGTCTAGGTGTGTGTGTTCAGAGGGCCCTTCCTGTGGCACGTGGGACCATTGTCACACTGGATATGGCAATTCAGTTTCAGCAAGGCATCACCTAGCCCATGACATTTATGTAAGTAATTTGAGATTAATTCTTTATTTTGTTCTTATTTGATTTCTATAATTATCATTGTAAAAGGCTTATAAACCTGGAAACTATACGTACGTTCGTGTACTCTGTTTAATTGCAGTAAGCATACGTGGGGCCAGAGGGAGGTATTTTCTTTTGACGAGCAAAAGTAACTTCTCACTAAGCTTCAGCCCTATCTGTCTAATTAGTATAATTTCAGTTTTCTGCTCTCATTAGGTGGAGATCTTTTCAATTCTGCCTGTCTGGGGGCTACTTTACTAAACTTCAGTCTTTCCATTTTCCGTTTCCAAAAGCGTTGACTTTGGCTCTGTGATGCAGTGTAGCATTGTGACCAAGAAGTGGGCTCTTGGGGCCAGGCAGTGTGCATTTGAATCTCAGCTCTGCCCAATTACTAGTTGTATGGCCTCGAGCAAGTTAACCCCTCTGTGCCTCAGTTTCCTCATCCATTAAACAGAGGTAATACAGTGTATAGCGCTAGGTTTATACTATACAGCAGTAAAGACTAGATGGAGCAATACATGAAAAGTGTTTAGAGCCGTGCCTGGCAGAAAATGAAGTGCTTCTTAAATATTGGCCATCGATACTCTGGCTTTTCTGTCACTTCAGGACTTCAAAGCCTAATACGATGCTGAAATAAAAGGAAAGGAAAAAAAGCCAAACCATGAAAGTTAATCCTGGCATTAGAAAAAAGGATTGCTATAAATAAAGTTTATTATAAGTGTTTTTAATTAATTTCAAAGGAGGATGGCCATCTCCATCAGTGTCTGGCAGAATGCCTATGTTTGGTGATGAAGGAAATATAGTTGTGTGTGTGTGTGTGTGTGTGTGTGTGTAATGCTTCTATGATTAAAAAAAAAAGTTCAGTCATCAATTTTAAATCCTGTTCACGTTAAAATTTTCTTTCAATGACATTGACCACTCTGTTTCATCACCCAGTCACCTTTAGAAATTAAGACTCAGGGACACAAAACACAGTGCTGTGGTCAAGTTACTTAACCTCTCTGAACCTGCATTCTTACTGCACCAGTCTCGTCTTTTCCAGGGTTATTAGGAAGATCAAAAGGGATGACACACAGGGTCCTCCCAACACTGTGCCCGGCACGTGAAAAAGATGCTTAATAATTGTGAGTTCAGTCCCTGCCTTTCCTCTGGAGCAATGCTCGCCCTACTTTTTCCACACATGGATCCCAGAGAAATAACTCTATTATAGCACCTGGGATGAAGAGCTGAGGCTCTTCAAGCCAGAGTTGCCAATGGCCCCAGACTTCAGCCTCCCCATATACCTGCCACCACCTGAAGGCACAACGCACCTGCTCAGGGGTGGCTCTTTTGGGGAAGAGC
>NW_006782167.1:312313-313317 GCF_000442215.2 Lipotes vexillifer
GAAGAGCGTGGTCTTCGAGGCAGGACTGCCTGCTTCCGAATGTTGAGTCTCAGCGGGTCCCTGCAGTGATCCCAAGGCAGGGTCCACATCAAAGCTAGGTGACAATCTCTGTGCTTGGCACAGCCCCGGGCACATAGCACTCTGTAAATATAAATGATCATTATCTCTATTAGTGCTCTAGTTTGAGCCAAGTTTGAGCTGGGAGTGGGATCAACACAAATTTGTTTTTCTGTCCAATCACTTCCTTCAAAAAACTGTGCCAAGTATCCCCCTTGTGTCCCTTACGAACGTCTCTGTCAGATCCCTTAGTCTGATGGTAAAGAAGCACCAGGACTTCAACCTCATCCCAGCCCGTGCTCACCTCCTCTCTCCCCTGGAGCTGGTCGGGGCGAGTCAGTAGACTTTTCTCTCCGTTCCTCTTCCTCCCCTGGTGTGTTGAGATTTGCATGCAGGGTGAGAAGAGGAAGAGACACAATTCTTAAGGTGGTTGCTGCTGCATAGCTGTGTCTCAGCTGCCTCGGTGGCTCCTGGTGGCTCTCTCCCGGGTCTGGGAGAGGAGGGGGCTGGGGAGAGAGTTCTCTGAGAAGCCATGAGGCGGGGATTTGCTCTGGCTGACCATTTTGGGCTCCCTGAGCTTCTGCTCCTTTGGGGACATCTAAAAGTTTTTGTTTAGGTCAAGTAGCCGTCTGGGGCAGAGTAACAATGTTACCGAATGCAAGTTCATGTGCCCCGTGCCAACGATACTGAAATGTCAGAGTCTGGAGCAGAGAAAGGTTTATGGCAGGGGCATGCAAGGAGACAGGTGGTTCATGCCCCCCAGACCCTGAATTCCTGGAAGGGTTTTCAGCAAAGCGTTTTTAAAAGCAAGGTGAGGGGAGGGGTGTGGTTGTTTGTGGCAGACTTCCTGGTGTAGAAATCCTTTGCTCTTGATGTTCCTGTAAACCTCCAGCAAGACAAATGTTATTCTCTGTTCTGCAGCCTTTTTTTTTTTTTTTTTTTTTTGG
>NW_006782167.1:313456-336222 GCF_000442215.2 Lipotes vexillifer
TTTTTTTTTTTTTTTTTTTTTTGTGGTACGCGGGCCTCTCACTGTTGTGGCCTCTCGCATTGAGCAGCACAGGCTCCGGACGCGCAGGCTCAGCAGCCACGGCTCACGGGCCCAGCCGCTCCGCGGCATGTGGGATCTTCCCGGACCGGGGCACGAACCCGTGGCCCCTGCATCGGCAGGCGGACTCCCAACCACTGCGCCACCAGGGAAGCCCTGTTCTGCAGCTTTTTATCTCTGTATGAATGGAAAAGCATGATACCCTTAGTCAGAGCCTTGAGATTTGTATATTTCAGGCTGTAGGCAACATCCTTAACTGGAAGCAAAAGCAATAGGCTACAAAGGTTAAAGTAAAAGAAACAGATCTAAGATGCAGGCAGATTTGTTCTTCCTTATCACAACAAGACCACTTAAGCCCAGGCCCTGGGAAAACAGCACTTTCTTGCCACCACCGATGGCTGAGTCGACCGCTCCACTGCTGACTGCTCTCTGCACCCCGCCATCCGCCGTTGAGCTCCAGTTGTCTCCCCCCTCCCCAATCCCACACCTTTTCTCATAGGAACAGAGAATATCCAGCTGGAATGAGATCTTAATCTTATTATCTGTGAACACCTCAATTTCTGCCAATAGTTCCTTTGGTGCAGTCCCTCTGCTGATTTAGGGTGAGGTGAAGCATGGCAGGGAGAGAGGAAAGTCGTAGCATTCTCATCCCCAACTTCCTCCCTGGGTGCCTTCTGGCCTCTTGGTGGGTGATGATGGGCCAGGTCCAGCTCTTGAGAATCTCTTGAGGGAGCTTCTACCCGACTGGGATGTTCTCTCTAGAAGATGAGAACGTATCGTTGCCAGCCTTGGAAATTTACTCACAGCTTTTCAACAACAGCGACTGTCCTACTCACTGAGATTCCTTGTGTACATTTCAGGAGCTATGAGAGGCCCACGTGATGCCTATGACTGTCACAGGGGCACACACAGGTGCCCGTGTGTTCTTCCTCTCACCCTCCGAATCTTCCCACCTCTGCTCTTCTCATACCATCTGACTCCGTTCTTCCTCTTTCTCTGGAATAAGTAAAAAAGGTCGCTCATGGATGCCTTAGGTAAATAAAGCTTATAAGCCAGCAGGGGAAAGTAAACAAAAGCAGGGACAGGGTAGAGGGGAGATGGGAACCAAAAGGCCACCAGAGAGAATAAGAAAGGAGGAGAGAGAGAAAGGGAAAGACATTCCTGCAGGGAAATCAGTGTGAGTTGTTCCAGAAGTGAAACGAAAGCTGATTAACACAAATCGTATAATATCATACTCTATCCTCTGATATTATCCACCCAGGTGATGTATGAGCTCAGACGCTTTAACAACAGTAAGCCTTCCACTGTGAGAATACGGGATGTCTTTCCATTCGTCTGTGTCTTCTTTAATTTCTTGCATCAGTGTTACGTAGTTTTCAGGGTACATGTCTTTTGCCTCCTTGGTTAAGTTTATTCCTAAGCCTTTTATTCTTTTGAAGTTATTGCAAATGAGATTCTTTTCTTAATTTCCTTTTTTGATCATTTATTGTTAGTGTGTAGAAATGCAGCTTTTTTTATGTTGAGTTTGTATCCTGCCACCTTTAGTGAATTCATTGATTGGTTCTAACGGTTTGTGTGTGTGTGAACCACTGGGTTAAAGGAAGAAAAATAGTGCAGGTCGAAGTTGAGGGGATGGTTTTGCCACTCTGCCAAGCCTTCCTTCTCTTCTCACGGAGGAAGCAAGACTTTAGCACCCACTTCATACTTACCCTCCTGACAATCGCCTTTGTGGTTTTCCCCTCTCCCTTCCATAGACATTTCCCCGCACACAGATGATAGCGTCCCTAATCTGGTTGAACAATCCCTGGAGATACCTTTTGGTCCACAGATATTAGTGGGAATGGTCACTGTGTTAACATTCTTCATGCCTTCAAGGTCATTCTCTCCCTGCTCCCTCCCTCTGATGGATAAACAACCCACTGAAAGATCTGCCTTCATGGGGCAGACCTGTCTAGGTATCTGCCATTCTACTTCTCTGTGCCCAAACTTCATGAAGCGTACCAATTAAATAAACCGTGATTTCCCCCCAGTAAATTAAAGTACTACATTCATCACTATATAGGTAAATATATATTACGTGTATATAATTCAGTCTCAGTTCTGTTTCGCTTACCTACTTGTATGTTTCTGTAAAAACCAATGTTGATTTCATTACACTGACTGTTAAGACAGCTCTCCTCACTAGGCTTCTTTTGCGTGTTTGTTGTCTGTTCTCGGGAATTTATTCTGCCGAATGAAAATTTAAAGTAGTTTATACAACTTAAAGATGCCTGTGGGGATCCTGATTAGATTACAGTAAATTTAAACATTAATTTAGAGAAAATGGACATTGGGTGACATTTAAGTATTGCCATCCAAAACCATGATAAGTAAAGCGTTTACTATAATGTTTGCCATATAAGTGTTGTATTAGTGCTGGTTGTTGTTGTTGTTATTATTGTTATCATGGTTATTTCTATATATTTGGATCTTGTTTTATGTTTTTCAGTAAGATTTGATAAATTTTAAGATGTAAGTTATGTGCCTTTCTTCTTAAATTTATTCCGAAGCATCTCATAGTGATTGGTGATTTTTAGAAAAATTAATTCCTAGATGTTTATTACCAGTGTTTTAAAGCAGTTCTTCTGGGACTTCCCTGGTGGTCCAGTGGTTAAGAATCCGCCTTCCAATGCAGGGGACGTGGGTTCGATCCCTGGTCGGAGAACTAAGATCCCACATGCCACGGAGCAACTAAGCCCACGCGCCTCAACTAGACAGAAGCCCGAGCACTGCAATGATTCCGCAACTAAGACCTGATGCAGCCAAAAATAAAATAAATAAAGCAATTCTTTTTATGTCCAGTTGGACGTTTGCCACCACCAAGGAATCTGGATATATCCTTTTCTCCGGCCACTGCTCTCTGATGGCCTGGTGTACTGCTCTAAGCTCTGCCCCCCCGGGAGGTTTTTCCCCTACCACTATTTTAGAACCACCCCTGTGTTGGGTTTATTGCGTCAACTTTCTGATTTCTGTCCACACCAACATCCCTTTATGCAATACAGTACAATACAATACGATACGATACAATACAGTACGATACCGTACGATACGATACAGTACAATACGATACAATATGATAGCTACACACCAAGAGCCTCCCTTTGTGTCGGTCTGTTCCAGTAAGGATACAAAGCAGCTATAGCTGGACCTACTGTTTAGTGAGTTATATTTACACAGGTTTACCTTCCTCCTTTATAATCCATCTGGTTTTTGCAGACGTCATACCAGAGAATCAAACGGCGACATGGGGACAACCACCTCTGCAACCTTTCAGTCTCTTAGTGTAGCCCTAGTTTCTGCCATTTCAGCTGGGATGAGTTATTGCTTCTAATTTACCATCTTGGCTGGAATGGTGAGCAGTTTCAGGGCATCCACTTGGCCCTTTCTACTGTAATAGCTTTCACTCTGCAGGTCAGGAACCAATGTGAGGGTTCTTCCAGCTGCTAAGTATATCCAACACAATTAAGCGCTCAGAACCCATGCATATTATCACAGTGTGGGTTGGCAGACTCGTTGGGCATTTATGGAGTGGACTTGGGCCAAGACTCCATTTATCACCTAGTTTTTACTCACCCACTCTTAACAAGGTCATCAAGATGGTGCTTTGGTTTCTCTGGTATTAGTGTCAGCTCAAACCCTGGATCCAGGAGCTCTTGAAATATGTGGGTACTTCACTTCCTGCAGTGCACAGTGCAGTGTTTACTGTGTGGGTGTTTCCCATTTCTGCAGTGTAGATCCCTTTGGAGAAGGATTGGGGCAATTAGTGCTATATATACCTTCTGAGCCTTTGTAGGATTTTCTGCAAAAGAATCTAGTATCTCTCTCAATCACAGGATTCTGGATCTGAGAACTGGCTCAGGTCTGGAAACTGGATGAGGGATTATTATATTTCACTAGGCAGTCAACTTCAGCCTTCAGATCATCTGCCCTTGGTCTCGTTTGGGTCTATAAACCAAGCAATACCCTTGTTGGCTCCCCAGCAAGCTGCGCCTAGTAATACCACGGTCTATTACTCTCTGTCGCAGAGCCCTGCAGTCTGAGGCCTCCTAGTTGGTATTCCAGCATTAGTGTCCATTATGATCATAAATCCACCATGCCTCTGATGGTTACAAGCCACGACCTTGCATCTGCTATTCTGGAATCCTGTCATTTCCATGGGTCCTAAGGAGCCTAGTTCTACTGCAGCATCTCCAACTATCAACCCTGTGCTATGGAGGAAGCTACCACTGAGCTCCTTACCAAGGATGGAGTCCCTTACGCTAGCACATTCCTTATTTCTTTACTGAAAGTCCTCTTCCTTGGGTCCTCTCAGGGAGTACAGTCAGCTGGTGAGTTGTCTGGTCTTCCTTAAAAATCCGTTCTAGCATGTGTGCCTCCAAGCCTATTGATATCTTCCTCAAAAGTATGCCAAGGCAATTCCAGTATCTCTGCTTCATCTTGCGTAAAACATCACTGTTTCCAAACTTCAAGAAGGAGCCATTCCAACATTTTTTTCCCCAGTTCCTAGTATCATCACCAGAATGTTAAGTCTACAGTCAATGGAGAGTATACATCTATATCAATAAACTTTCTACTCTTACCTTTAGATGTCAGCTTCTTTGGTCCAACACCCTCTGGAACCCACCTGTGTTCTGTCAGATCATTCCAGTACACATGAGCCATGCCCTGCAGCTCTTCTGGAAAACAATCACTTCCTTCAAGCAGCAGGGATAGCACTTTCTTGCTTGAGTCATGCTGAATCTTGATTCTTCTTAGTGGGCTTGACACAACGAGAGAAAGCAGAGGCAGATCTTGAGAAGGACAAGCTTACTCTTTTAAGGCATGTTCCTTATGAGTCCCCGTTGGTGATCTCCAGGTAATAAGGTCAATCTCCTCTAGCAAGAGGAGAAAGCCACTTCTGTTGACCTGTGGAATTCAGAGGTCTATAGTGGTTCAGAGTTCTCAGTAATCAGCACAGGAGACATCCTGGGTTGTACATTCAGCCTCTTTATAATTTTGCCACTCTTCTAATGAAGTCTTGGGTATGATTTTTAGCATAGACTGCCCTCTGCTTGCAGGAGATGAGAGTCCCTTTACATATTGCTGTGGATAATTTCTGGCGTTCCCCCCATGCTCTAAGTTGATAATTGTTTGACCTAATTCTGTTATTTTCTTCCCGTAGAGCTTCTATGGCAGTAAACACTACCCAACTCTATAATCCTTATCATTACTACTGTGCCCATATTTTTCAAGCACCCCTTCCACCTATCATTCTATCCCAAAAAAGCGTACCTGAGAATCTTAGTCAAGGTGATTCTACCGCGTGATGGTGCTTTTGACCATACCTCCTTAACATTAGAAGTAGAAATAGGGCCCTTGTTGTCATATGGCTGGAGAGGGATCCAACCTCAGAAACCCATCCTGAGGGTCTGCTTCCTAGGACCACTTCTTTTTTTTTTTTTTTTTTTTTGCGGTACGCGGGCCTCTCACTGTCGCGGCCTCTCCCGTTGCGGAGCACAGGCTCCGGATGCGCAGGCTCAGCGGCCATGGCTCACGGGCGCAGCCGCTCCGCGGCATGTGGGATCTTCCCGGACCGGGGCGCGAACCCGCGTGCCCTGCATCGGCAGGCGGACTCTCAACCAATGCGCCACCAGGGAAGCCCGGACCACTTCTTTTATCCACCATTTTTGGCTGGGTTTCCCCCAGAAACAAATTCTGAGACAAAAATTTGAGTTCAAGTGCTTCATTGAGGAGAGGATCTCAGAAAGTCCCCTCAGGGAGTGAGGACCGAGGCAGGGAAAGGAGAAAAGCCAATCGAGGTTATGTTAATGGGCGAGTTGCTGCTGTAGGCAACTCAGACTCAATCCTCGCAGGAATCTCAAGTTACTTCCCCTCCAAACGGCAAGGAACCTGGAGTGTTTATCCTCCAAATCCTCTCGATCGTTGAATGATGGTTGTGCCTGGTAGCATTAACCGCCAGACACTTTGGCCTGCCCTATCTGCGGGCGCTGAAAGAAAATCCTTACGTCAGGGGTCAGCACACTGCAGCCTACAGGTAAACTCCAGTCCACCTCTTTTTTTTTTTTTTAGAACACAGCCAAGTCCATTCATTTACATTTCATCTATGGTTGCCTTTACACTACAAGGGCAGAGTAGAGTAGTTGTGAGAAAAACTGCCCTGCAAAGCCGAAAACATCTATTATCCGGCCTTTAACAGGAAAATTTTTGTTGACTCCTATCCATTTGGGGTAGCTACTTAGGCTATTTCCCATTTTGCACTTTTGTAGAAAATCCTGCAAAAAATAATCTTATACATACATCTTTGCACACTTTTGTGCATATTTTTCCAGTTCTTTTTTTTTTTTAAACAGCTTTCTTAGGGTACAATTGATATACCAAAAAACTGCACATATTTAATGGACACAATCTGATTAATTTGGATATGTGCAGACACCCATGATACCAATCACAAGAACCATGGTACTAAACATCTCTATCACCACGAAACGTTTTCTTGTCCCTTTGTTTTGTTTTTATTTCTGTGTGTGGTAAGAACACAACGCAAGATCTAACTTCTTAAGAAATTTTTGCTTGCATGGTACCATATTGGTAACTATAGGCTTGATGTCGTACAGCGGATCTCTAGAACTTACTCCTATTGTGTAACAGTAACTCGATGCTCATTGAGCAACACCTCCCCTCCCCCAATCCCTTGGAAACCACCATTTTATTTTCTGCTTCAATAAGTTTATTTAAGAATTTTTTTAATTGAAATATAGTTGACTTACAATACTGTATTAGTTTCTGGTGTACAGCATAGTGATTCAGTTATATAGATATTCTTTTTCATATTCTTTTCCATTATGGTTTATTACAGGATATTGAATACAGTTCCCTGTGCTCTACAGTAGGACCTTGTTGTTCATCTATTTTTTTAACATCTTTATTGGAGTATAATTACTTTACAATGGTGTGTTATTTTCTGCTTTATAACAAAGTGAATCAGCTATACGTATACATATATCCCCATATCTCCTCCCTCTTACGTCTCCCTCCAACCCTCCCTCTCCCACCTCTATAGGTGGTAACAAAGCATTGAGCTGATCTCCCTGTGCTATGTTCATCTATTTTATATACAGTAGTTTGTATCTGCTAATCCCAAACTCCTAATTTATCCCCCCCACCCCCACTTTGATTACTTCAGTTGTGTCAGGTAAATGGACTATTTTATAGAATAGATACCTATAAGTGGAAAGCTAGGTTCAAATATTATGCCTCATTTTAGATTTGGCAGTATGGCCAGATTAACCTCCAAAATTATGCATGTTTACATTCCCTGTGTAAAAGGATTCCTGTGGCGTCATCGTTACTGGGTTTAACTTTTGCTCACAGGGTAGAAATTTGGGTATTTGAGTTTGTGGTTCAGGAGAGAAAGCTGGGCTAAAGACAGAGATTTGAAAGCTGTCAGCATACAGATGGTAAATAAAGTAATAGGAGTATTTGAGACCATTCGGGAAAAAAAATATGTAAATCGAGAAGTAAAATGTCCAGACAACGTATGTAGGAGCGTATGTTAGTTCCATGACCCTGCGCTCCTCTGTAGATCCTGCCTTAGTTCCCTGTGAGTCCCAGCATGGCCTTTGGGCCCACTGAAACATCCTGAGGATGAGGAAGAGTGGGCACCACACTCCCTGGGCCCCAGGGAAACTGAGGGTGGGGGTGGCACTGTGTCAGGAGATGGAAGACACGACCACCTGCTTCCTTGATCAGGTGAAAACAAAGTCTGCATAGACCGCTCTGGGTGTGGATATTCTAATCTCCCCACCTCCAACCTGCCCCCAGTATTTATTTACTCCCCTTGTATTACCCACCTTGCTTTTCCTTGCTGGGACTATAGCATCGATCCAGTTATGAGGTGGTCCCGCCAGACCTCGTGATGTCACTCCAGCCCCCTACAAACACTGCCTCTCTGTTCACCCCAGAAGCCCTCCTGGGGAGCTCCAAGGAGACCCTCACCCACACACAGCTCCCCCACCAATTCTGGCACGAGACGGCCGCCTTGATTTGTCTGAGCTCCGGTACAACTTGCAGAAGGCTGTGATTTTGTAGAAGTTGAGACTATGAGGCAGCCATTGTTTCCTGGATTAGAGCCTTGACATTCCTAATCACACCCAGCATCAGGCTTCAGGAGCATGAAGAAACCCTGGTTACTAGCATTCAGTGGGCTTCTGGGTGTTATTTCAGATGTGGACTAATTAGCAATATGCCCAAGAAGCAACAAAGCCGTGAATGGTATTTAGTGACAATTATTCAGCCAAACCATTGCTTACTATTATAGGGGCTTATTAGCACCAAATTGTTTCGATAGGAAGTGGCATCAGCAATAAAAATAATGGCTGCAGCTTGCTGTACAATCCCAGAGTCAGCAGAAAGGGGCTGGAATGTACGCACGTCTCTTACATCCCCCAGAAATTCGGGGGACCCTCTGGGATGTGTTGGCAGCAGCAGGAACTGACTCAGGTGGCTCAGGGTAGAGAGCAGGTGGGGCTGTTAGCTGGAAAATCACTCTCTCCTTTCTTAGTTATTCATGCATCGAAAAGGCTCCTTTGTACACCTTTGTCCTGCTCTCCTTTGGAACATGCTGGCATCTCCAATCCCATCTCTCTTTACAGTTATACACCAGAAAGGGCTGGAAGGGACTTGGGAGCAAAGTTCTGCATTATACAGATCAAAATAATCTGTGCTCAGAGATATTGTATAAGTTACACAAGGTCACACAGCAGCGCTGAGTAGGCTAGGTGTGTCCTTTTTCTACACCCTTCATGCAGCCTGGATCACATGTTATACTCCCCTTCACTACAACAGAAAACATATAGTCAGACGGGCAAGTCAGCTCTTGAGGCTGCAAATGACTTGAACGCTTTGTGACGGAATTTCAGTAGGTGAAGATATGCAGAACCAGGAACTTAGAAGTTTCTCAATGAACCTGGTTTATCCGATCTGTCTTATCCAATCTGCATTTCATCCCCCGTGTCTGGGCTGTTAGGCAAATTTTTGTTTTCCAGCCCAGTCTAAGACTGAGGCCCCTCCCTCAGCTCTCTAACTTACAAGACTCACCTTGGGAACAATGAAAAAGTTATAATAAAAAGATTTAAGATTTATGTAAATGAAAAGATTAAATAAGAGTAAGAAATGTAAAAAGAGATAAATATAAATCTTCCATATTTTAGTTTTTAAAATATCAGTGCAGAGAGAGAGAGAGAGAGAGAGAGAGAGAGAGAGAGAGAGGTGTCTCTCTTCTTATGAGGGCACTAATCCCACCATTAGGACCCTACCTCCATGACCTCATCTAAACCTAATCATCTCCCAAAGGCTGCACATCCTAATACCCTCCCATTGGGGGTTAGGGCTTTAACATATGAATTTTGCAGAGACACAAACATTTATTCCATACAGTCGGCATTATCATATAACGTTTTTAAAATGGCCCAACATGAGCTTTTGTTAAATTCAAATAATATGGTATAGGAAAAAAAGGAAGTGGTCAGCCCTCAACTTTTATGGGTCAGATTATGATTGGACTCAATGGCTCCCTCATTTACAAAACCTTTGCTGAAATAATATTTTTGGTGACGAACAGCCGCCCCCCCCACCACCATTAATTACCCAAGTAAATTTATGTGGGATGTAAAGAGTTTTAGGGGAAAAAAACACATCATTTTATTGAAGAGGAAAAATTTTGCATTAGAAAGTTAATGCTAAAGGAGATTCCAAATTTTATCCCAGACTAGCGATTTGTCTATGGAGGAGTAATAGTTTAAGTCTGGAAGGTGCACCACGTTAAACCTCTGTTAGAGCAGACTCTGGGAAAACTCATGTGGGAAGCTGTCCATACAAAGCTACAATGACGACCTTTGACTTCAGATGCCATGTGCATCCATCCAGGCCCTAAACCTGGAGACAGCTCAAGGAAAACTTAGATCATCTCCCTGGACCTGACAGCCAAGTTTCAATCAAGCAGTAGTTTTCAAATATTGAGAGTTGCCAAGACACAGTTACTATCTTGAATCAATTCAAGTTCTATTTCCATTTATTTAGCCTCCACCTTAACTTTCTTAGTAGCAATGGGAAGCATTTTCATGTTTCAACAGATTGATAATAAAGAGTTATCTTTATAGGAAAAAAGTTTTCCTTCTAAGAGAGAGTACAACTGACTAATAAGTCACCTAAATGGGCACCATGAACCCCTGGTGGCAGCTACCACCATCACAGGTATGCCAAACTCAGCAAACAGACCTAGGACACACCCATCAACTTCACCCCACTGTTTCTTCCAAAGGACATTCATTTTCTTCCAGGGTAAAAGGGCAACATTATGGGGAAATTATAAATTCTATCTCCACCAAACAATACAATAGATAAAAAATCAAAATAAAAAACTTTCCCATCAGCAATAAAAGGAAACTCTAAGCCATAACCTTTGAAAAGTGCCAGTCAGAGAAATAAGGTGGAAGATCCCAAGATTCTGCATAGCTTGGTGCATTATGACGGGATTGGAACGCCCTCCACTCATGTCCTTTTCTCCAGAAATACTACCTGAGGTTGGGAGGGGGCAAAAGAAAGGACAAATGAAACAATCCTACAAAATTTATTCATTGCCCTCAGTGTGGGGAGAGGCAGATTGAGAGCTATGCTGTCATTCCAGGGTGTAGGTGCGTAAGGATGGAGGGACAAGACTCCCCACCAGAGACTGGAAAAAACAGACAGAACAGTGGAATGATGCTAGTCGCTGGGAGCTAATTATCCCCAGGAATGAGCAAGAATTTATAAAAACAGAAGACAAATACATAAGAGAAAGTATACAAGCCAAGGCCCTCTGAGAAAACTGGAGAATGTAAGCGAACAAAGGTTACAAGCAGGGACCATAGAAGGACTAACTATAAACCCTCTAAAACCAGAAGGATGGCACCCACCCTCAAAACAAAGAAACCAGGGCTTATATAGGAAAACAGAAAAAAGAGCAGACTTTTTTTAAAAATAAATTTATTTATTTATGGTTGCGTTGGGTGTTCGTTGCTGCACGCGGGCTTTCTCTAGCTGCGGCGAGCGGGGGCTACTCTTTGTTGCGGTGCGCGGGCTTCTCATTGTGGTGGCTTCTCTTGTTGCAGAGCACGGGCTCTAGGCACACAGGCTTCAGTAGGTGTGGCACGTGGGCTCAGTAGTTGTGGCTCACAGGCTCTAGAGCGCAGGCTCAGTAGTTGTGGCGCACGGGCTTAGTTGCTCCGCGGCCTGTGGGATCTTCCTGGACCAGGGCTCAAACCTGTGTCCCCTGCACTGGCAGACAGATTCTTAACCACTGCACCACCAAGGGAAGTCCCGAAAAAAGAGAAGACTTTAAGGAAAAAAAAAAGTAACAAGGTAGAATTAAGATCCTATAAATCCTTTATATAAATAAAAGCTAATGGTATAAATGTACGTATTAAAATAAAACATATTTAGATTGTAGGGATCCAAAACCCCAATGTGATGCAAGAAACTCGCCTTAAAAATGTGAGTTTTCAATAAAGATCTAGAAGTGAAGGTGTAAGCCATTTGTACATGTGGGCAAAGAGCGGGGTGGAGACTCTGAGACACCAGGAGGCCAGGTGTGTTCCGGAAATAGCCTGGAGGCCACTGCTGCTGAATTGGAGTAAATGAGGGGGAAAATCGTGGGGGATGACCTCCGAGAGTTAAATCATCATACGTCATACGTGCATAGTAAAGATTCGGGGTTTTATGATGACCTGGCAAGCCCCTGGAGGCTTTTTGGTGAAGAAATGCCACGCTATAATTGAATTTTGACAGCATCGTGTTGTCTGCTGCATTGAGAATAAGCTCTGAGTGATAAGGAAGAAACCATGAACTGAAAGGGGGGAGCCTTGAAATAAACCATGTTGGTGGCTTGGACCAGGATGGTAGCAGTGGGGGTGGTGAGAAGTAGTCGGATTCTAAATATATAGTGACATTAGCACCAACAGGATTTTCACAAGTGGAAGAGTTGGTCTTAGCGGATGAATAGATAGCTCATCCACAATAACTGGAGAAAAGGAGTCAAGGGCACAGGAACCCATAGGTATATAGAAGAAATGTTGGGGAAAGCATATGAACATTCTGTTGAGTGCTGCCCTTTTCTCAGTGAAACAGCAGACAAGATCGCCAGCCAACAGTAAGATGAGGAAGGAGGTCTTAGAGGTTTGAGAAGAGAGGGAAGTATTTGAAATAGTCATCTAAGAGAATGGAGAAAATGGATGGACTAGAAAAATATGGTTTCTCACCTGCTCACCCTATAGCAACCTGCTCACTTACAAGCTTCACCCATTACATACTCCCAGTTAGCCTTCCCATTCATGGAACAGACCCAGTGGAAAATTGTCCAGTATAAATAGCAGCAATAGACAGCTCTTTAGAAAAATTAACCCTGTCCCTCATTTACTCAACATATGATTAAAACAGCGGCACTGAAGAGAAAGACCCAAATGAACAAATAGAACAGTCAGTGTCAAAAACAAGATAAGTTAAAAAAAAAAAAAGAAAACCTTAAAAAAAAAAAAAAAGCTCCAATTAGTAACCTCATAGCCCTTTGGGAAGATATTGTAATCATAAGACAACAAAAGTGTATCATAAAATATAGTATTTTTAAAGATATGAAAGCCCTTAGAAAGTAAACACCTGGTGGCTAAAATTAAAAATCCAATAAAGGGCTGGAAGAAACTGTTAATAATATCTCCCAGACCACAGAGCAAAATATCAAAGACATGGAAAATCTGAGTGAGAGGTTAAGGAGCATGAGAATAAAGCGGATTCAAGAGACACACCTTCCAAGTGGAGCTCCAGAAAGAACCTACAGAGAAAAAGAAGGAGGGCAAGACAATAATATCGATACATAGAAGTAACAGCATTTCCAAGGCTATAAAGAGATGTGTTTGGGGATTCTAAGGGCCTTTCTACTGCAGACTAGCCTAAATGAAGAAAGATCTAGGCTGTCACAAATCATGTAAAGTTCCAGAAAGAACCACACTGACACATCATGTTAATTTCCAGAAAGATCCATATCAACCCATGTGAAATTCCAGAAAAACTAAAGTAAAGATGGGACTTCCCTGGTGGTCCAGTGGTTAAGACTGCACGCTCCCATTGCAGGGTGCCCAGGTTAGATCCCTGGTCAGGGAACTAGATCCTGCATGCCGCAACTAAGACCCAGTGCAGCCAAATCAATAAAAATAAATAAATAAATATTAAAAACAAAACAAAACAAAGGTAAAGAGACAATTCTCAAAGACTTCAAAGAAAAAAAAAAGCCATAGCTAGAGACCAAAACTAGCCACTCAGCAGACTTCTTAATGGCAACACTGAATGTTAGAAGGCAGAGGTTTTGGGAGGAATTATTTTGAACCTAAATTCTAGAATCAGTTATACTATCAGTCAGATGGAGATGGAGAGGAAAAGGCCTTCTGAAATGTTCTGAAACTTAAAATTTACCTCCTATGGTCCCTTTCTGAGGAGGCTGAGTATTTACTCCAGAAAAACTTGAGTAGAAGCCAAGAAAGAAGATGTAAGTGATGAGAAATGGAGAAATGTAAATAAAAGAAATTCCAGTGTGACAGCTGTGCAGCAGGCCAAAATTAAGCAGAAATATGCAAAAAAAAAAAAAAAAATCCAAAAAGAATGTCTTCATGAAAGAAAATGGAAGTGCATCAAGCAATAGAATGATTAAGTGGCTGGATGATTATAACAACATGGTAAAGAAAGTATGTATTTCTTTTGTCGGCAAGAGAAAAGAAAGTCAATTAGAGACTTTAGGAAAAGCAAACATATTAAAAAAATCATAATCCAGATAGGAAGTAAAATAAAATTAAGCATAGATTTAAGCTATTGACAAAGTATAAGAAAAGAGAATCCATTTGATCTGGGTACTTGAAATAAGCCTATGTTGAGTGCTGTAAGATTTGTGACATTGGGCCTGTGTTATCTGTCAGGGTTCAACGAGAGAAACAAAACCAGTAAGAGATATATATTAAGAGATTTTTTGCCAGGCATTGGGATATGCACATATGGTGGCTAGCTAGGCAAGTCCAAAATCCAAAGGGCAAGCCATCAGGCAGGACAGCTGGGCCCCCTGGCTGTGAACTGAAGCTTCTGTCCACAGGTGGTATTTCTTCCTCAGGGAAGCTTCAGTTATGCTCTCAACCTTTCAATTGATTGATTCAGACCCACCCAGATTATCTGCACAACCTCTACTTAAAGTCAACTGATTATGGACTTTAATCACATCTACAAAATACCTTCACAGTAACACCTAGATTTGTGTTTGATTGAATAACTGGGGGCGGGCTGTAGCCTAACCAAGGTGACACGTCAGACTGTCATCGTGTGTAAAGAAGGAATTATAATCCTAGACTGCTGTCTGGCTCTGCAATAAACAAGACTTGCACAATAATAATACTGTTAACTACACTGGGTTGTTTTTCAGCTTCCAGAACAAGCTTTTAGACAAAAGATTGTTGATATTTTTGTAGGGCATTATTTAAGTGTCATCAACATTGTCAATGCCAAGATATGGCTATAGGGATACAAAAGGATATCAAGGTGCTTGAAGAAGGGTGGTTATTGTAGAAATCACTGGGGTGTTGGGGTGGAGCTGCCAACAACCTAATCATTCAGTAGTTGAGGGCTGGTTAAATGAAGTGTGGAATATTCATATCATGAAATACTTTGGTATGCATAGGCTGAAAACATGATATAGCTCTCTCTCACCTGGTATGAGAATTCCAAATTATACTATTAAGTGAAAAAGCAAAGTACAGATCAATGTATTTAGCCTGCTAAATGCATGTCTGTATATACTTTTTTCTGGACCATGCATATACTAAGAGTACACACTCACACATACATACAGATGTATGTATGTATGTTTATACGTGTATGCATGTATATACATTGTTTAGAAAGATACCCAAGAAAGGGAACTTTTTTTTTTAGTCTGACTCCTTTATGGAAAGCAATTGGGGTTTATGGAGGAAGAGAAACTTTTATTTTCCATTTTGGGTACTATTTGGATTTTTAAAAATAATATACATGTAATACATTTATTATTATTTTAAGGCTACTAGTGTTATCTGAGTGATCGGATTAAGAATCATTTAAATTTTCTTCCTATTTTTCCAGGCTAAAAATATACACACATAACCTAACAAATGTTACTTTATCTCTTTTTAATTTTTAAATTTTATTTGTTTATTTTTCATTGGAGTATAGTTGATTTACAATGTTGTGTTAGTTTCAGGTGTACAGCAAAGGGACTCAGTTATACATATATATGTATATATCTATTCTTTTTCAAATTCTTTTCCCTTATAGGTTATTACAAGATACTGAGTATGGTTCCCTGTGCTATACAGTAGGTCCTTCTTGGTTATAGATTTTATATGTAGTAGTGTGTATATGTTAGTCTCAAGCTCCTGATTTATCCCTCCCCCTCTTTTCTCTTTGGTTTGTTTAGGTTTGTTTTCTGTGTCTGTGAGTCTCTTTCTGTTTTGTAAATAAGTTCATTTGTATCATTGTTTTTAGATTCCATACACAAGCGATATCATATGACATTTGTCTTTCTCTTTCTGGTTCATTTCACTTAGTGTGGTAATCTCTAGGTCCATCCATGTTGCTGCAAGTGGCATTATTTCATTGTTTTTTTATGGCTAATATTCCATTGTATATATATACAGCACATCTTCTTTATGCATTCATCTATCAGTGAACATTTAGGTTGCTTCCGTGTCTCGGCTATTGTAAATAGTGCTGCAGTGAAACAAATGTTACTTTAAAATGTTTACTGAACACTTACTATATGCTTGGCAGTACAAAACCTGCTCATGCAAAGGTAATTAAGAGCATCTGCCCTGAAGGAGTAGGAGACACATGTATTCAACCAGAATATTACAAAATGTTGTGATGTAATGACAGAAATAAGCACAGGTATTATGGGAGCACTAAAGTACCAGACTATGAAAAGCCCCAAATAGGCACCTGGAGAGTGGCAAGTGCTGTTGTCTCGGGTGGTCAGAGAGGATGTGAGTGTGCCATCTGGAGACGGGGGAAACAGGTGACTGGACTCTGCAGTTCACTTTCTCATCTATGAAACAGTGACTAAACAGTTATCTCACAGATTTGCGTCTAGATGAAATGAAATTGTATCTATAAAAAGCCTGGCACGTAGTGGCATTTAAATCTGAGTGATTTTCTCCTTCCTCTGACTCAGACTAGGAGAAATTGAGAAATTGCACCAGGTAGAGGTTTCCATTTTTTTCTACATTAAAACACTAACAAAAACCCAGAGGTAAATGACTGGCTGGTTAGAGACAGAGGAAAGACGAGAGCACAGATCTCCTGACACCAGGAGATGACATGGTAGATGCTCCTGCAAGCACAGAGGCATTTCATTATCTCCAGGTTTCCACGTGCTGTGATGGGACAGTAAGAGGTGGAGCGGAGAGTAGGTGGTTCACAGAGCCCCAAAGCACAGGCTGTGTTAGGCTTCTTGAAGGTCAGCCTCCCTCTCTGCAGTGAGCTGTCCACCTCTGTGACCCAAGAACCTTCGGGCTTTACTTACCTCTTCCGCACCTCCTGTCCCCCTCAGCATCACTGTAGTTAGTCAGTGGCGAGCGGAAGCCTCTGATGTTCACTTCTGGAGGAGCTACTTATGAATGTGTAGCATAATGTGTATTATCAGAACATGTGCATAAAACCAAGTGTGTTCAAATTGTGTATGTATCTTAGTGAGTTAAAATTTGATGGGATGGGGGCATTTGGGCAATACGGAGGGGGTCCTCAGGTGCTCGGTTTGTAATAGAGATGAAGGTGTGAAGTCCACTTCTCCATGTTGTAGCACTAATCCACACAGAGCAGGTGAGGTGGAAGCTTCAGCAGCCAGACGTATCTTAGGAGCTCTTAAATTCTTAAGGAATTCTGAGGGTAGGAGCTAATGAAATAATTAGCACTGCACTTTTGAAGGGCAGCCACAGACACACTGCACCTAGAAGCCAGCTGGGTATCTGCACAAGCTAAGTTGACAAAGGGGGTTCTTTAAGCACTTCTTAGTAATCAGCTAAATTACAACTTACCCTGTGAAGTGGAGTTCCAAATGAATGCTGGTTAAGTGTTGTGGGGACTTCCCTCGTGGCACAGTGGTTAAGAACCCGCCTGCCAATGCCAGGAACAAGGGTTTGAGCCCTGATCCGGGAAGATCCCACATGCCGCGGAGCAACTAAGCCTGTGCGCCACAACTACTGAGCCTGCACTCTAGAGCCCGTGAGCCACAGCTACTGCGCCCGCGTGCCACAGCTACTGAAGCCCCTGCGCATAGAGCCCGTGCTCCACAACAAAAGAAGCCGCCACAGTGAGAAGCCCGCGCACCGCAACGAAGAGTAGCCCCCGCTCACCGCAGCTAGAGAAAGCCTGCGTGCAGCAATGAAGACCCAGTGCAACCAAAAGTAAATAAATAACAAATAAATAAGTTATTTTAAAAAAAAAGTGTTTAAAAAAAAAATGTTGTGATTTCCGGTTTGCTCCGTATAGAAGCCTAGAGTTAAATTTTAGCTGTGCCCATTATTAAACCAAAAGACTGTCTTTTTTATTAAAAAGTGAGTGAAGATTTGTGGGGTATTTCTGCTCTCTACAGTTCTTTAATCCTAAAGGAAATTTAACTCCTTGGCTGGGCTGCCACAGACTTTTATCTGGTAGAGTACATAGGGTATTAATTTACCATCACAGGGCTTCAGCTACACCTGTTATCTAAACAAGTACCCACTATACAAGTACATTAACAAGACAAAGAACAAAGAACAACTGAGCATTTTGCCTCTTATATTACATCTTCTCAGAGTTCCTTGGGCCAGGATCGTTGGAGCCCAGATTATTCCTGAATCAGCTAGTGGCAGGTCTTTTGTGATGAATGTTCCTTCTGTTGTAGACAAAATTTGCTATAAACAAGAGGTCAGCTTCTTAATGTACTTCAAGAGCCAGGGCCATTGGCACAATAGGATCAGGAAATATTTATCATCAATAATAGTACTACTGTATACATATATCCCCATATCCCCTCCCTCTTGAGCCTCCCAGAGACTAACACAACATCATAAAGCAATTATACTCCAATACAGATTAAAAAAAAATAATAAAATAATAATAGTACTACTGCTTACTGAGCACTCCTGTGTGCAAGGCACTTTTGTAATTGTTACGCATGTAGTAGCTCATGGTATCCCCTTAACACATTGGAGTAAGTGCCACTATTATTCTTATTTTGCAAATTAAGGCTTATAAACAACTCCCCCAAACTACCAACATAAGTAGTTTGTTAACTATCTATCATTCCAAAACAAATTATCCCAAAGCTTAGAGGTGTAAAATAATAATAAACATGTATCATCTGACACAGTTCCTAGGTCAGGAATTCACGAGTAGCTTAATGGGTACTTCTGGCTCAGGACCTCTTATGAGGTCACAGTCAAGATGTCAGTTGGGGCTACATCATCTGAAGGTCTGACTGAGGCTGGAGGATTTGTGTCCAAGATGGCGCAGTCATATGGATGGCAGGCTAGTGCTGGCTTTTGGAAGGAGGCCTCAGTTTTTCACTATGGGGTCTTCTTCAGGGGATACTTTAATGTTTTACAACATTGCCGCTGATTTTCTCCAGAGTGAATAATCTAAGAGAGAGACAAGATGGGGAAGTCAATGTCTTTATAATCTAGTCCCAGAAGCCACCCACTGGCACTCCTATTATCTTCTGTTGGACACATAAACCTGCCCTGTTTCAGTGGAGGGAACGCCTACACAAGGGCATGACTACAAGGAGGAGAGAATCACTGGGGGACATCTCAGAGACTGGCAGAATTCTGATTGGAGCCTGGGGTCTCCTCTCTGCAAAGCTGTACTGTTGACCACTCTATGATACTGCCTTCCTAAAAAAATTGTCCCTGATGTGTTCAAGATATTTGGATATTCTTGAAAGGGTAACCAATGACAAAATAAGAAAGCTCTGTATTGACTGTTTACTATGTCCCAGGCATTGTGCGAAGTTATCTGCATCATTTCCTCATCAAACCTAATGATGAGTCTCAGGATAGAAGTTCAAGGATATGCCCAGAGCCTCAGAGGTGAAATAAAAATGGTCTTTATGAACATGAAGCCTGTGTGAGATCAGTGACCAAGTATGAGTGGGGTCACTTATGTGAGGGGAAGGAAGAAGCCAGTGTAGCTTGAGTCTGTGATTGAGAGAACTGACAGCAGAAACCAGAGTTGAAGTTGAAAATTAGGCGGATGCAGGCAAAAGAATACCATCATTCAACTGGAACACCACTGAGCTAAACTGGAGGGTGAAAAACCTAAGAAACAGGTAATGTAAGAATTCTCAGGGCACTAATTATACACTGCAGTTAGTCAAAGATTATATTGATCTCAGAATCTAGTTCTGTTCAGCTGAATGGACTTACTTTATTCAGAGACATCATTTTGTGTTCTTAAAGACAGGGCAACAAGAGATAAAGAAAACTTGGTTTCTGAACATCTTTCTAGACTAGATATATCCATGTGAGTAAGTAGGAAATTCCTTAAAGCCAAATTATTTCCCACCTTAAATGAGATTTTTCCCCATTATTATCCATTGGTTTAACTAATACACAACTTTACAAATCTAATCCATGAACTAGTCATAGAGTGTCAGTGGGCATTTGCTCAGAACTGTGCTAACTGGTAGGAGATATTTAGAAGTATTAAGGGATCATCCATGTTCTAGAGAAGCTTAGATTCATCTGGAGAGAAAATACCTATGTGGGCAACTCTACACAGTGACTGAGAGGTCAACTTTTTGAGTTATTTTATTTTTATTTTATTGGAGTATAGTTGATTTACAATGCTGTGTTAGTTCACGTGTACAGCAAAGTGATTCAGTTATACATACACATGTATTCGTTCTTTTTTAGATTCTTTTCTCACATAGACCATTACAGAGTACTGGGTAGAGTTCCCTGTGCTATAGATTAGGTCCTTGTTGGTTATCTATCTTATATATAGTAGCGTGTGTGTTCATCCCAAGCTCCTGATTTATGCCTCCCCCCCACATCTCCCCTTTGGTAACCGTAAGTTTGTTTTTGATATCTGTAAGTCTGTTTCTTTTGTAAATAAGTTCATTTCTATCTTTTTTAAAAATTAGATTCCACATATGAGTGATATCATATGATATTTGTCTTTCTCTGACTTACTTCACTTAGTATGATAATCCCTAGGTCCATCCGTGTTGCTGCAAATGGCATTATTTTGTTTTTTTTTTTTTTCATGGCTGAGTAATATTCCATTGTATATATGTACCACATCATCTTTATCCATTTCGTTCCTTTTTATGGCTGAGTAATATTCCACTGTATATATGTGCCACATCATCTTTATCCATTCCTCTGTCAAGGACATTTAGGTTGCTTCCATGTCTTAGCTATTGGAAATAGTGCTGCAGTGAGCATTGCATGTATGCTTTCGGATTATGGTTTTCTCCAGATATATTCCCAGGAGCGGGATTGCTGAATCACATGGTAGTTCTATTTTTAGTTTTTTAAGGAATGTCCATACTGTTCTCCATAGTGGCTGTACCAGTTTACGTTCCCACCAACAGTGTAAGAGGGTTCCTTTTTCTCCACACTGAGAGGTCAACTGCTGTTCATAGACAGTAAGCTTAGAGGGAGGGCAGAGGGATGTTACCTGTGAAGACAAAGATAGTAGGGGAAGAATGGGTGGAGGAGGAGAGATTTGAATCCTGCTTTGATGATGGTCAGGTTTTGGTTGTCTCTCCATGTATTTGGGTTTCTGCAAAAGCAAAGCCTGAGATAAAGACTTGGGTGCATGCAGGTAATGCCATGAAACAAGAGTAAGGTTGAGGGCTTCCCTGGTGGCGCAGTGGTTGAAGAGTCCGCCTGCCAATGCAGGGGACACGGGTTCGTGCCCCAGTCCGGGAAGATCCCACATGCCGCGGAGCGGCTGGGCCCGTGAGCCGTGGCCGCTGAGCCTGCGCGTCCGGAGCCTATGCTCCGCAACGGGAGAGGCCACAGCAGTGAGAGGCCTGCATACTGCAAAAAAAAAAAAAAAAAAAAAAGAGTAAGGTTGAGTATAGTAAGAGTGAGACGGGGAAGGAGGAGCCAGTAAAGGGTGCTCTACCACTGTTAAGGAGCTCAGCTCCTTGAGGACGTGGAAAAAGCATACAGAATGCTTCCTAGACTTTTCTATCTGAAGGACAGGCGGCTGCGGCATCAATCCATGGGTTGCCATCCCTCACTGTTTGAGGGTTAACCCCAGAGGCATTAAGCTCCCTGATCTTCCTGACTGTGCCAGGATGAGAGCTGAGTAGACGTCTGTGGCTTCAAAGAAATCCCTAAATCACAAAAATTAAGAAATGTCATAGCATGCCCTTGAGATGGCAGCGAGCCTGGAGCTGCCCATCGCAGCTGTGGCTGAAATCAGAGGTGGGTGGAGGAGCTGTGGTGGAAGGCACAAAAATCGTCTGCTACAATCAGGAAAGTAAAAGCCTTTTTCCCATGTACCCTTTGATTGTCACCAGCCAGAAATGTGTCACATCGCCGCCCCTAGCTGGAAGGGAGCGTCGGGGGTGAGCAGTCTTGGTGGAGCGGTCTGTGAGTAAGGGTAGAATGGGAATGGATATCGGGCAGGCAATCAGCACAGCCTGCCCAGTGTCAAGTCTACCAAAGTAGCCACTGTCTTCCCTTTCCCCATGTAGAGCTCCCCGCTCCCGCGAAATATCCATGAGTCATGCAACATGGGGGCAGTTATGTTGGGATCTACCAGCTAACTTCCCACCAGCAACTTGTCAACATTTCACTTTGGTGATTCCTATACCCTCGTGCCCCATGCAGTGTGTGGAAGCGGTAGCCGCCATATAATCCGCCCTTTAAATAAATGCTACCCACCCTCTTCCACAAATTTAATTTCATGTGGTAATCCTTGAGAAGAGCACAAGGAATGGGATAGCCCGTCATGTTGGCAAGCCGTGGGCTAAGCTCTTGCCCTTCACTTTTGCTACTTGACCGCTTGACACATGGCAATATTCCCAGGTCGAATTGCTCCAGGAAGATGAGAGTCTGTAAGAGTTTTCTTGGAACAAATGAAAACCAGAAGACAGACATGGCCTCCCTCCTGGTTTTCCGTTCTTTGCCTGGCTTTCCTCTGGGAAGGAATCCTCAAGACTCTCCCAACTTGATTTACTCCTTTCCAGAAACCTCCAACACAGGAAAAGGTTGTCAGTGGGAAATTCAGTCCGGTCTCTTACCATTTTCTCCTGTTCCTATCTCTGTGGGGAAACAATCGTGCTGAGGCTGTTACCCCCGGTGGCCATGGAAACAGAATAATTGACATAACAGTGTGAAAGTCATAAACTTAATGAAACTATAGTTTTTATTGCACTTCCCCCTCATCTCTGATTAAATCAGATCTGCATAATGTGAAGATATTAAATTTCCATGATTCTCATTTTCTCTCCCCCGCCAATGGGAATAAGGCTCTGTTGTGAGCGAACCCTGCCGGTGGGCTGGGAATATCATGGCTCTAGATTTTGCTGAAAAATGTTTTTCTTTTTTTTTTTTTTTTTTTTTTTTTTTTTT
>NW_006782167.1:336384-353068 GCF_000442215.2 Lipotes vexillifer
CATCGGCAGGCGGACTCTCAACCACTGCGCCACCAGGGAAGCCCTGAAAAATGTTTTTTCATCATTGGTGCTGGCTGGCCCACAAAGCAAAGCCGACTTTTGAGAAGTGGTGGGATTCTGGCTCCAGGGAGATACAGCTGCTTTCCTCTGGCAGATGGAGACTTTGTGAAGGTTTGGAGGTACCAGACATCAGTGGGTCAGAGCATCAAGGAGACACATTGATTCAAGAACCAGGTCCAGAGCACTGCATCTGGGCCAGGACTGTGTGAGAGCCGGGGACTCGGAGAGGAATGAGATAGAGCACCGCTTGCAACAAAAACCAACAAAAATGGGGATTGGGAATGGAATCCGTGCTGGCCAAACAGTAAACCACCGTGTGACTGCCTTTCAAGCACCGTGCTAGGTTCTCTAGAGATTTGAAGATTAATGATATTGATGATGATGCTATCAGAGCTTTCACTCCCACAAGTGCAATGTGAAAGGTAATTTGACAAAAGGACAAAGGGCTCTAAAAATTTTCAGGAAGGAGTGCTTACTTCTAATAGGGGTCTTCAAGAAAACATCACAGAGGTGTTGCCTTTAGCCAGCGCTTATATGTTAGATGTCCTGCAAAGTGCTTTACTGGCTGGAGACTTCATCTTCTTGGATTTTAATCTATCCCAGAAGAAAACAGAAAAAACAAAAAACATAAATGAGAGTATAGTAAGGCAGTGGTTCTCAACTGGACATGATTTTGTCCCCCTCTCCTCCTCCCAGAGGTCATTTGACAATGTCTAGTGACATCTTTGGTTGTCACCACTCTGGGAGGTGCTACTGGCACCTAGTGGGTAGAGGCCAGGGATGCCGCTAAACATCCGACAATGCACAAAATAGTCCCCCATAACAAAGAATTATGTGGTCCAAAACGTCGAGAGCTATGAGGTTGGGAAACCCTGGAATAAGGGGAAATGCACTGCTATTAACATGCTACTTATGCCCTCAGACCGGGAGAGATCCAGCTGGACAGGTTCCTACACTAAGTCCTGCTCCTGCAGGACAGATGAGGGATGGTGGGGAAGTGACAGGTGAGGAAGACCAACCCTCTGTGTCCAAGGTGTATCATCCATGAGGCTGGAGCAGGAGGGGAGCTGGACAGAGCCACACCTGGGTTTGCTTTTGAGTCTCGCTAATTTTCCTTCCTTGACTTTGCTTACGTGCCAAGGGCCCTTGGGACCCTCCTTGTGTCCACCCCTTTTCTCTCGTTTTCCTTTTCCTCTCCTTGACAACTTTTCCCTATCCTCTGTTTTTCCATAGTTTAAGCAGCAGGTGGGTAAGGATGGTGTGTTCAATGTCAGCGTTAAAGAGGTGAGATGGGGGAACAGGTTCAATTTCAGGGCGCCATTCCTCTCATTTTAAGACTTTATAGAAAAGAAGACCTGACATTCACTTGCTCAAGTGAAAAGAAAATGGCCACAAACAAACAAACAAACAAACAAAAATGACTAGCTATGAAGTTGCTTTAAATTCTTGGGCTTGGATCCTTGGTTTTAATTTTCAGTAAATATTCGAGGTAGTTGCCACCCATTAATGGATGAAGAAACCATGCCTCAAAGACATTAAGGAAATCTTCCAAAGTTGACACAGCCAGGAAATGATCGTCTTGGCATTCTGTGATAATAAATCAGCCAAAGATGACCTCTGTCTATTGGTCACTAGGTTATTTCTTCACTGTAGGCTGAGTTCCATTTGCTCAAAAGCCCACTGGCACCAATCTCAAATTTTTACACATCCAATGTGGTTTTTTTTCTGTGTAAATGAAATTTAATAATAAATGAGATGTGCTCCCAGATAAAGAAGTTAATAACAGGCAGAGAAAGCAGAGGTTCAGATGATATAGGCGGGAAGGGGATTGAGGCCAACCTGGCATATTGGGAGACATGACCTGTGTTGAGAGGGGAAGACGGGCTCTGGGCAAGGGTAAAGTGAAGGCGACAGAGAAAAAAGAAGACAGTGAATTGGATATGAGATTATGGGGTTGGTCTCAGGACAGGCGATTACAAGTACTGTTGAGGGCAGTATATACAAGAAGGCTTCTGCGTGTGGAGAGAAAACTTTGGCCTAAGGAGGAGGACCCCAGAGCCAAGCAGAGAAAGACTGCAAGACGGGAGACAGCATCCCTGTGCAAACTGCCCCACTGCGAGCTGCGTAGGAAAGCAGGGGGCGGGCTCAGAGTCCGCTCTGCCCCAGCATGTTAGGGAGGAACCAAGGCAGCCCAGTGGTAGTATTGACTGGGCACCAGACTCCAGTGGTGGCCGTGCCATCACCTAAAGACACTGACAACGTGCGCACCCTACAGGCAACACAGCCAGTTGTTTTAAAAATAGCCCAAACTGGGGCTTCCCTGGTGGCGCAGTGGTTGCGAGTCCGCCTGCCGATGCAGGGGACGCGGGTTCGTGCCCCGGTCCGGGAAGATCCCACGTGCCGCGGAGCGGCTGGGCCCGTGAGCCATGGCCGCTGAGGCTGCGCGTCCGGAGCCTGTGCTCCGCAACGGGAGAGGCCACAGCGGTGAGAGGCCCGCGTAACGCCCAAAAAAAAAAAAAAAAAAAAAAATAGCCCAAACAAGCAGATTTTTAGCCATTTAGAGCTTGCCTCTTTGCATACTCCAGGAAACCTCACCCCACATCTATTGGCAATTGACAAGATAAGCCCCCAGCCGTGAAGACCCCACGCTGCCCTGGCCCTTCAGAACTCTCTGGCCCCGGAGACTCCCCACTTTGCTGCTAAGTGACAACCCTTAGATACAAGCCCCCTCTTTGACTGCCCCCTACCCTGGAGTTCCTTGCCCTCCTCCCCTTCTGGATGGCAGCCCCTATCTCCTAAGCCTCTGAGCTCTCTCCCTATGAAAAGTTTCCCCTTCCTGCAGCTGCCCAGTACAGCTGTTGTATGTTACTGCCCCTTGTGTGTCACCTCCCCTCGATCTGCCCCAAATCCCTCAAACTCCCTACACATTCCAAGTCACCTTCAGGCTCTGAACCCAATGGTGTTTCCCTCTACCCCATAGCTTCTGACTTTTCAACAAATGTAATTATGCAAGAGGTATAGCTCTAAGCAGTATTCCCAGAGGAGGGCCTGGGGTTCATCTGAAACCTAATACATTTTGCTCAGTACCCCCAAACCTGGGAAAAGCTAGTGTCACCTAGAGAGAGCAGAAAGTTCTTATAGAGATGCTTAATAATAATCACTATTACAATTTCCACATTCATCCTCTGAAAGGGAATAGTACTCTAAGAGTTGATGACAATAATCACATTGTTAATAACTTCCGTTTGTGGAGCATTTACTCTGTTCCAGGCACTTACTGTCTCAGCCATAGCTCTGTGAGGTTAGTTGATGTAGCCAGCATCTTCGACAGAACCATGCAGGGACAAGCTCACGTCTTCCAGTTCTTGGGCTGTGGAGTTATTTGTGTAGCTGGCAGGGAACCTCTCTCCTCCCCAGTTTCCACATGCGTCTTGTCAATTCACCGCCTCGCTTAAGGTTCTGTAGAAACCTGACACAGGGGACTCACCCACCCAAAAGCACGTGTGCCACCCCTGACTCGGGGTTCTGTCCTGGTTCACCAGCTGCCTGGTCGCTGGGCTACTTCTGTTCTTTCTGGGACCATCCCAGCCATTCTGCAGCCAAAAGGGACCCCTACACTGAAGGGAAACAATGCATTTTAGCTGGTAGAGACCCAGGCACGAAAGCACGCCTGTGGATTCTGCAATTACTGGGTACCCTGAGGGCAGTGCGGGAGAGCTGTTATTTCCCAAACTTCAGCTCTAATACATCTGTTACATCTTCCTAAAAAAACATGAAGGTGGCAAGTCCAGAGGCCGGGCATGCAATTTCAGTGACATGAGAGGAAATGTAGGTCTCAACCTGGGGATCGATTTCAAAGCGGGAGGTGTGGGGAATATGGACAAACCACAGGTACCATTCATCAAAAGTCTGAGCTCAGCCTCAGACGGAGGGTCGATAACATGTAGGGAGAGAGGGCATGTGGCAGAGGAGGTCCAGGATGCTGTGGGGTTGTCTAGTTGCAGGACGCAAAGAGCCAGTGGTGGGCCCCCAAGCCAATGATGGGCATCTAGGGCCAATTACAAGAAACTCAGACCCTCCAAGTGGGTAACAGCCAGTGGCTCCATCACAGGGAGAGAGGCAGGGCCTGGAGGGATAAGCAGATGTAACGTGGATGGGATTTAAAGAAATACTGATAAAGGAATTTCTCTATTTGGTCCCTTTAAGGATAAGGTTGATTCCAGAATCTATGGAGTGGAAGAAAGTACTTTCACAACAGATCACAGGGTAGAGGAGATTCTGGTTAGAAATTTAGAGATCTCTAAACACACGGGCCAAACAGAATTTTCTGTCGTCTGCCTGTTAATCTCAAGACGCCGTCCCTGGCCTCCCTGCCAAAGGTTGATGACTACATCTTCCTCCCTGTTTGACCGTGGGAGACGTAAAGAGAAAGCTCCTCTGTGTTCTGTCTGCTCGCAGAAGACTCTCAATACCTCTGGTTACCAAAGGTGTGTAGGTTTTTCCCACACTGGGCAGTTCTCCAATCCTCCACCGCCAATTTAACTCAATTCAGAAGCTGTCTATCTGGAGTTAGCACAGACCTCACAGGCTCAGTCCCAAAAGACTGCTCTTACTTCAGACGCCTTCGCAAGTCGAGGTTGTCACCAACTGGCTGTAAATCAGAGGTTCCCACAACCCTCTCCTAAAGTACCATCCTTGGCTAGAATGGCTCACAAATCTCAGGAAAACAGTTTGCCTACTAGATTACTGCTTCATTTCAAAGGATGTAAGTCAGGAGCAGCCAGATGGAAGAGGTGCAGAGAGCAAGGTGTGTGGGAAGGGGCGCAGAGATTCCACACCCTCTCTGGGCTCACCATCCTCCCCAAATCTCCACACCCTCATCAACCTGGAAGCTCTTCAAACCCCTCAGTTCAGATTTTTTTATGGAGGCTTCATTACACGGGGATGGTTGATTAAATCACTGGCTATATGGTGACTGGACTAAATCACCAGCCCCTCTTCTCTCCCTGGAGGTCAAGATGGGGAAGGAACAGGAGGCTGAAAGTTCCAACCCTCTGATCGTGTGGTTGGTTCCCCTGGCAACCAGCCCCATCCCTAGGGGCTTCCCCCAAAAGTCACCTCATTAACAAAAACTCTGGTTTGACTGAAAGGGGGCTTGTTATAAATATCAAAAGACACTTTAATGGCTCTTATCCCTTAGGAAATTCCAAGGGTATTATTAGGAGCCCTGTGCCAGGAATTCTTTGGGTGAAGACTAAAATATATGTGTCTTATTATAAATCACAATATCACAAGAGGCTGAGTGTGGGAAGGGTCTTTCCAGGCTGCATCCAGTGTGCGCTCACCCATGTGTCAAATCCCCACATGCCCCACTCCTTCCCTAACTCTGATGTCCTGCTCCTGTCTGGTCTGGATCATACCTTGAGGTCTACCTGATTCCAGGTCCAGGCCCAGCTCACTCAGATCGATTTGACAGCTGCCCGTAAGGACAGCATTCTCAATGCCAGTGTCTTCACTTCTCCAAGTGCCATTCACGTGGCCCTGTTTTCCGACATGAGCCTCTAGTATCAGGAATGGTGGCCTCTGTAAAAGATGCCTCACAGCCTACGATGGTGACTCATCACAGTGACACAAGGAGACACTTTGCTCGTGAAATACAGCAAAGCCCTTTGGAGAGAAATGATCTTCCTGAAGCATATTCAAGAAAACCAACGAGACAGACGTTGCAATTCGCCCGGCCTCAGACACATCCTGAACCTGTCTCTTTCCGTGTCCTTGGGTTTGTTCCACGTGCCGCGTCTCACCAAGTACCTTCTGGCCTCCTCCACGTGCAGCGAGGGCTTCTCCCCGGGGAGCCCCAGCACACACTTTCAGAGCCCCAGGAGGACTCCGGTGTGCGTGCAAGGTCTAATGACGTCTCCTGTGCAGAACTGAGCACCAGGGCAGATTGTACGTGGGAGGAGATGTTCTCTTGGTGTCTGCTCTAAATGTTGTTTCTGAGTTCCTCGTTCCAACAGAGGGAAATGAATGGGGATTGCCTGAACTACACTTGAGCTGAAACAAATGAGATAACTGGGATTATGGGGACTCTGCAGAAAGAGTTTTCCTTTTTCTCTTCTTATCCCTAACTAAGATCTATGAGTAAGTTAGTGGACAGTTTGCTGGCAGACCTTTTCCCACCCTTCCCTCTACTCTGCTTCTACTGGACGGCCCCCACTATGGCCCCAGCTTCTGAGCTCTGGAAACATCTTCTGTGGTCCCGCCCCTACAGCAGCGGTGACCTCCACTGTCACTAATCTTGACTTCCCAGCTCTTCTAACACCTGTGTAACCAATTCCCTGAATACAAGTCCTTCTGTTTTAAAGACCTCTAGTTCTTCCTCTTTTTTGGCTGATCAAGTTCTTAAATAATAGCTAACACTTTTATGGCATTAGTGCATGCTTTATGTTATTAATTCATTTGATCCTCATAACTTTCCTCATGAAGTGGGTACTGTCATTCTCCCCATTTTACAGATGTGGAGACTAAGGAATAGACAGGTTCTATGGTAAATTAGTGGTGGAGCTGGGGTTCAAGATGGGTTCTGAAATCCATGCTCTAAAAACACAACACGCAAGACACACACACACACGCGCACACACACACACACACACACACACACACACACACACACTCACAAATTATCTTCAATCACAGAATTTTTGAGCAAGGGCACCTCAGGGTAATCGTTCTCAAAGTGCAGCTCCCAGACCAGCAGCCTCACCATCACCTAGGAACTTGTTAGCAATGCAGATCTTAGGCTCCACCTCTGACCTACTCATCCAGAAATGGAGAGAGGGAGAAACACTCTGTGTTTTAACATGCCCTGCAGATGATTTGGATGCTCGTAAAGTTTGAAAACCAGTGCTTTACAGCATGGTTCCATCCTTGGATGCTGAGGTTTTGGAACACTTCCTGGGCCACTGTGATTCTCTCCCTGGAAACCAAGCAGCAGTTGATTCACCTCCCTCTCACCTCCCCTGCTTCCATCACTTCTTGTTCTGCTCGGCATGGCTGCTTTCATCCTGGACAAGATACTGTGGTAGGCAGAATCATGGGCCCTCAAAGATGTCCACATCCTTGCAGTGGTTAAGAATCCGCCTGCCAATGCAGGTTTGAGCCCTGGTCCGGGAAGATCCCACATGCTGTGGAGCAACTAAGCCCGTGCGCCACAACTACTGAGCTTGTGCTCTAGAGCCCGCGAGCCACAACTTCTGAAGCTGGTGCGCCTAGAGCCTGTGCTCCGCAACAAGAGAAGCCGCCGCAATGAGAAGCCCGCGCGCCGCAACGAAGAGTAGCCCCCGCTCACCGCAACTAGAGAAAGCCCGCGTGCAGCAATGAAGACCCAATGCAGCCAAAAATAAATAAATAATTTTTTTTTTTAAAAAAGAGAGAAATCTTAAAAAAAAAAAAAAAAAAAAAAAAAAAAAGTTGACCGTATCCTAGTCCTGGGGCCCTTTGAATATGTTATGTTCCAGGCCAGCGGGACTTAAGATTGCTAATCAGATGACCTTAAAATAAAGAGATTATCCTGGATTATCAAGGTGGGTCCAGTGTAATTACAAGAGTCCTTAAAAGGAGAAGAGAGAGGCAGAAGAATCAGAACAGGAGAGATGGCTGATTCTGAAGATGGAGGAAAAGGACACAAGCCAAGGAATGCAAGCCGTGTCTAGAAGCTGGAAAAGGCATGAAAATGGCTTGTCTCGTAAAGCTTCTAGAAGGAACTCAGTCCTGCTTACCCCTTGATTTTAGTCTACTGAAACCCATTTTGTACTTCTGACCTCCAGAACTATAAGGTAATAAATTGTGTTGATTTAAGCTCTGAGGTTGTGGTAAATTGTTATAGCAGCAGTGGAAAACTAATACACACTCCATAAAAGACATTCTAGGGCGTATCTGACCGCTGTGGTCCTAACCACCCTTTTCAACTCATCTCTCACACCTCTTCCTTTCCCAGTCTTATCCTAGCTTTTTGCACTTGCAAATCTGGGTCGATATTCCCCCACTGTGCTTTGCCTAAATCCTGTCGCTGTGTCCTCTGGAACACCCACTCTAAGACCAGCTATCTCCCCTCTAACTTCAGTCTTCTCTTGAAACGTTCCTTATCTGATGCTGGACACCCTCTGAAAGCCCTGGTGTCTCTGAAGGCCACTCTGGCAGGAGTTGAGTTTTCTTTCACAGCCTGAGGCCTTCAGGGTCAGGAAGTAATTTCAGTGTCCTCCTAATTCGCCATTGCCAGCTCCAGACCATTGGCTCCTCTCCCTCCTACAAAAACTCTTTCTTATTTCAAGTTCATGCTACACAGCTCTCTTACTCTCTCTCGCTTCTCGTTCCTGCCATCTATTAGCCTGCCAGTCACTGCCCATCACCCACTGAAGATGTCAGGTCTTACAGTCTTCCTGTCCCCTCTACTCCTGCCAACACTCTTGATGAGAGGAACATCTGCAGCACCCTGGCCTCTCAGTCCCTTGATTCATCACCTCCAAAGATATCTTCTACCTCTACGTCATCTGCTCTCTCCTGTGGTCACACCTAATCCTTCTCACCCCCCGTAACCGTATCTCCCTCAAAACTCGAACTTTGAGTCCAACCCTATAATCAACATTTCTGCGTCTTTTACTCTGGTTTCCCCCAATGCTACAATCCTTTGATTGCATGGGGACTTTCAAATCTTAGCCTCACTTTTCTAATCGCCCAGCTACCAAACCATGGTTCATTAGTTTAATAATCACGTCTTTGCAAATATTCCCAGTCCCTTGACCTCTCCCCTCATCTCACTGTCTGGCTCACATGGTCAATTCCAGCCATGGTGGAACCCCACATTCCTGCCTTCTCCATGCCATCACGTGAGCAGCTGAGCTTTGTGTAGAAAATCACAGATCCGGGTTAACTTCTTTGCTTTAAAAATCACAGCTGTTATCCCCATGGCAGCCCTCCATTCTGCCTAATGCCTGCCTTCACTGCTATATTCTCTTCTCCACACCCTGAGATGACTATTTCAATAATTTCCTTTCTGCTCGTACCTTCCCCACCCTCTCCTCTCCCACACACTCTTGGTGGGTGATCTCCCCTCATGCTTACTGAGAAAATGTAAGTCATCAGGCAAAAATGCTCTCAACTTCCCGTCAGCAAATCTGTAAGTGTTCATTTTTACCCACCTTCCCCTTTTCCCCTCCTTTTGTAATGAAGAAAGCATTTCACCACTAGCCCAAATTGCATCCTTCCACTGCTGTCCTGAGTGCCGGTCCCTTTTGCTCACCCAAGGAATTTACTACTTTGGCTTTCCTTTCCCTTTCCCTTATCATAGGCCTTTCTGGAAGGAAATCTATTGCTGCAAATGCTTATATTAGACACAAAGAAAGGTCTAAAATCAGTTGTCTAAGTGTCTACTTTCAGAAATTATATAAAGACTTGGAAAATAAACTGAAAATAAGTAGAAAGAAAGGAATACTTGAGATAAGAGCAGAAAACAATGAAACTGGAAAACAATCAACAAAGCCAAAAGTTAGTTCTTTTGATCAAAAGATTAGCAAAACTGATAAGCCCCAAACAAGACTGATTAAGGAAAAAAGGGAATGAACACAATTGATCGTATCAGAAATGAAAGTGGGATTACTGTTACAGATTGTATAATTATCAAAAGGATTAAAAGGGGATGCTGTGAATAGCTTTATGTCAACAAAATTGACAGTGTAGATGAAATGGCCAGTTCCTTGAAAAACTCAAATTATCAAAATGGACACAAAGCAGCCTTCTGATCTACCAAAAGAACCTAATCTGGTTATGAAAAAACCTCAACATGGAGACAACTCCAGTCCCAAGTGGTTTCACTACAGAATTTCGTCAAATATTTGAGGAAGAAATAAGACCAAGTTTACACAACCTCTTTCAGAAAAGAGTGATGAACTAATTTTGGAGGCACCAAAGAAGCAAAAGAAGTCAGACACAAAAAAGTGTGGTTTTTATAATTTTATTTAGATGAAGTTCTAGAATAATTAAGACGAATTTATTGTGGAAAACTTCAAAACAGTGGTTTCCTCTGCTGGGGTAAGATTAACTAGAAGGGGATGCTAGGGAAATTTCTGGAATCATAGGAATGGCTTACGTGGATGTCAAAATCATACATTGTGCATTTCAACATACGTAAATTGAACGAATAAATGCTCAAGAAGAGTGGAGAATAGGTGGAGACAGGGATGAAACAGACTGGCAGAAGTCAGTTGTTGAAGTTGGGTGGTGGGTGAATGGGGGTTTGTTACCTTATTCTGTTTGTGTTGTGTATGTTTTAGATTTTCCATGATAGTTTAAAATGGAGTAATCATGAAGTTTGATTTTGTAAAGTGAGATATTATATTTGTATATCACACCATTTCAAATCTGCATACTTCAGATTTGTACAAAATAGAGTACATTTTTAATTTCCTTCCAGTTTTCTTTTGAGAATTGTTCTGACCAGTACTGAAGGTCAAATTTTGCACCCATCTTTCCTCCTCACCTCATACTGTCAGCATCTTTGCAGTGTTACAGTCTTTGGGATCATCACTTTTAATGGCTAACCCTCTGACTTCTTAATGCTGAAACTCAAATTTTATCTCATTATTTTACTTACATTGAATGTTAGTGCTACCCAGAATAATATAGCTTGAGTACATCCCTCAGGAATACACATTTAACTATTTATGTTCTGTATGCCCACATTATAAAGAAAGATTGAAGGTAGCCTGAAATACAAGATAGAATACATTCAAAACAGAATACAAAAAGAAAGAGAAACAAAGTCAAAAATGGAGTTGAGTCAAGGATATTTAAGGAAGGACAAATCAGACACCCTCCTTTGCTAAAGTAACTCTCAACAAAACATCCCCAGAACATCTAACTTTGAGCAATGGTGTTTAGCGTGTGTATTGGTTGGGGTGGGGTTATAAAAGACCAACAACGTCTCTTAGAAGAAATAGTTATTTTGAACCATTAAGAAGTTAGGGAATATCTACACAATTGATAACTTTAGAAGAGTTGAGTAACTTGAGCTGTTGTTCAGAATAGCTTTTCATCTTAGAATGGCTGAGAGGCAAGAGACAGGAAGGGGTTCAGACTCCAGCTCCACGGCTTTCCAGCCGATTATCTTGAGAAAATGACTTCATCTGTTTGATTCCTCAGATCTTTGTAAAACTGAGGGCAAAAAACTGCCACCTTCTAGTATTGTTGTGAAGACTTATCACGGATTCAACAAATATTTATTCAAACACAGTCGGTGGTGGGGCAGCGTTCCTGTCCCATAAGAAGGAATGGCAATTAAGTCTCTGTCCTTCTGAAGCTTACCTTCTAGTGGGGTTGGAGACTTAGGACAAGGATATGAGTGATGTCATTTCAGACAGTGACACTTCTATTCAGGAAAAGAAAGCATGTGATGGGGCTACAGTAAGAGGGATGTGTGCCCTTTCTATGTTGATCAGGGAATTCCTCTTGAAAAACAGCCTATCCTTAAAGGGATCTGAAAGATGAAAAGAAAGGTAACAGGGAAGAACCATCTAAGCAAATGAAACATTAGCAGTGAGCCTCGTGTTCTGAGACACAGGGAGGACCCGATGAGGCTGGATGGAGAGGGTTTCCACGGAAAGAGATGGGGTTGCAGAAGGAGACAGGGCCAGAGCTCCTGGCACCGGGGGAAACGGCCTGGACTTTGTTTCAGGCGTAAAGGGAGGCCATCGGAGGATTTCAGCAGTGGAGTTACATGATCCGATTGATGTTTTAAAACCACTGTGTGGAGGATGGATTGTAGAGGCCCTAGAGTGGAGGCAGGGAGGCCAGCGAGGAGGCTGTTACATAGGAGATGCTCAGCCCAGTGCCTGGCACATAACAAGCACTCACGAAATGTTAGCTAATTTTAATTAGAGTCTGTAGCCCTTTGTTTTTGAAAAAAGACATGAGCTAGAAGGGCCAATTATCTGATTAGAACATCCTCTACCTGCAAAAATCAGGTCTTCCCCTTCTCTGTCACAGAGATACGTCCCTGTAGCTCACCAAGCCTGGAGGTTCGGGGACGTGGCGGCTTGGTGAGGCTGCATGGTATTCCCCAGAACTCCTTTTCCCTGGTGTTTCTGAGGATGGGCTCACAGAGCCCACACAGGGCGGAGGAGGAACGGCAGCCACATGAATGCTCCCACCTGCTGTCGCTGCTCTGCCCTCCCGCCTCATCTGCGGGAGGCCACGGTCGCCGCTACTCCTCCCTCCCTGGCCGCTCCGGCAGCGTCTCTGGCTCCTGGGCCAAGGGTGGGCTGCTCAGCCCCCTGATCTGGGTCCATCTTCTGCAGACGCCCACCCCTCCCAGCTCAGAGGCCACAAGAACTGCTGTGGGTTTCTGTTCATCCTTGTGGGCCCAGCTCATGCTTGTATTTGACCAGATTCATGCTATGCCTCTGGTGTGGGTATATCTATAGAGACAGACAGACCAGAGAGAGAGTTATGGAGCTATAGAGAGAGAAAGCTATCTATCTTCTATATTCTATCTGTCTATCTACCTATCATCTATCTATACTAGTGTATTAGTAGTGGTGCTTCTCCAAACGATACCTCATTGATCCACCAAGAGTGGTATCAGATCAAAGAGAAAAAAAAATTTTTTAAAGACCCCCCCCCCCAATCCCCGAATTAACCCTGAAAGCCCCCAGCTGACCTTCAGAGGACCCTTAACAGGGAAGAACCATCTAAGCAAATGAAACATTAGCAGTGAGCCTCGTGTTCTGAGACACAGGGAGGACCCGATGAGGCTGGATGGAGAGGGTTTCCACGGAAAGAGATGGGGTTGCAGAAGGAGACAGGGCCAGAGCTCCTGGCACCGGGGGAAACGGCCTGGACTTTGTTTCAGGCGTAAAGGGAGGCCATCGGAGGATTTCAGCAGTGGAGTTACATGATCCGATTGATGTTTTAAAACCACTGTGTGGAGGATGGATTGTAGAGGCCCTAGAGTGGAGGCAGGGAGGCCAGCGAGGAGGCTGTTACATAGGAGATGCTCAGCCCAGTGCCTGGCACATAACAAGCACTCACGAAATGTTAGCTAATTTTAATTAGAGTCTGTAGCCCTTTGTTTTTGAAAAAAGACATGAGCTAGAAGGGCCAATTATCTGATTAGAACATCCTCTACCTGCAAAAATCAGGTCTTCCCCTTCTCTGTCACAGAGATACGTCCCTGTAGCTCACCAAGCCTGGAGGTTCGGGGACGTGGCGGCTTGGTGAGGCTGCATGGTATTCCCCAGAACTCCTTTTCCCTGGTGTTTCTGAGGATGGGCTCACAGAGCCCACACAGGGCGGAGGAGGAACGGCAGCCACATGAATGCTCCCACCTGCTGTCGCTGCTCTGCCCTCCCGCCTCATCTGCGGGAGGCCACGGTCGCCGCTACTCCTCCCTCCCTGGCCGCTCCGGCAGCGTCTCTGGCTCCTGGGCCAAGGGTGGGCTGCTCAGCCCCCTGATCTGGGTCCATCTTCTGCAGACGCCCACCCCTCCCAGCTCAGAGGCCACAAGAACTGCTGTGGGTTTCTGTTCATCCTTGTGGGCCCAGCTCATGCTTGTATTTGACCAGATTCATGCTATGCCTCTGGTGTGGGTATATCTATAGAGACAGACAGACCAGAGAGAGAGTTATGGAGCTATAGAGAGAGAAAGCTATCTATCTTCTATATTCTATCTGTCTATCTACCTATCATCTATCTATACTAGTGTATTAGTAGTGGTGCTTCTCCAAACGATACCTCATTGATCCACCAAGAGTGGTATCAGATCAAAGAGAAAAAAAAATTTTTTAAAGACCCCCCCCCCCAAATCCCCGAATTACACCTGAAAGTCTCCAGGTGTCCTTCAGAGGACCCTTTACAACCAGCAGAGCTCTGGGCACGAGACAGGCCTGTAATAAATATTCCCAAAAGAGGGGGGCGGTGGGAGAGGCGGGGTCCAGCTCTAATGCCCTTGGCAGGTTACAGTTCAGGTAGGGCTGAACTGTGGGATCTGACGCCATCTCCACGTAGACAGTGTCAGAACTGGGCTGAATTGCAGAACACACAACTGGTGTTGGAGAACTGCTTGTTGTAGGAACCCCGCCTCCCAGCACACACACTGGCATTGGTGACCCGAATCTTTTTTTTTTTTTTTTTTTTGCGGGACACGGGCCTCTCACTGTCGTGGCCTCTCCCGTTGCGGAGCACAGGCTCCAGACGCGCAGGCTGAGCGGCCATGGCTCACGGGCCCAGCCGCTCCGCGGCATGTGGGATCTTCCCGGACCAGGGCACGAACCCATGTCCCCTGCATCGGCAGGTGGAGTCTCAAGCACTGCGCCACCAGGGAAGCCTTGACCCGAATCTTAAGTGGTCTTGAGGCACTGTTACCAGGAATCTGATAAGTCACTTAAAACTTGCCTGATCCACAGTCTATTGGAAGGTTGCTGAGACCAAGGAAGAAAGATGTGGTCTTAATGGTTTGGGCAGTTATGCAGAATGTGGATTATCAGGCATTAGAAGGGAACCAAGGGTGTCACATAGGCCAAGCAGCATCTCTGCTTAACTCTACTAACCAGAGTGTGTTTTGAAGACAGACTTCTCTATGGCAGCTTCCTCAGTATAAGATGTGCAGGTGGTTTCATTGTGCAAAGACAGGCACCATGAAAAACAAATCAAAAAAATAAGGAGAACAGGGGGCTTCCCTGGTGGCACAGTGGTTGAGAATCCGCCTGCCAATGCAGGGGACAAGGGTTCGAGCCCTCGTCTGGGAAGATCCCGTATGCCGCGGAGCAGCTGGGCCCATGAGCCACAACTACTTAGCCTGCGCGTCTGGAGCTTGTGCTCCCGCAACAAGAGAGGCCGCGACAGTGAGAGGCCCGCGCACCGCTATGAAGAGTGGCCCCCGCTCGCCGCAACTAGAGAAAGCCCTCGCGCAGAAACGAAGACCCAACACAGCCAAAAATAAATAATTAATTAATTAATTAAAAAATAATAAAAAAAAATAAGGAGACAAGAATGTGTGGGATACTTACAGATACTTTCGAGTTTCTGTAAAGTTTTATTTTTAAAACACCCAAAGTAAATGCCAAAATGTTAACATTTGTCAAATATCAGCAGTGAGTACATGGATGTATGTTATATTATTTTCTGCACTCTTCTCTGGGTTTGAAATATTCTATAATAAATGATTTTTTTTTAATCAAAAATTTAAAAAGTATGTGCCCCGTGGAGTTAGTCTTGGCGGTTGAAATCGGCGGGATCGGGTAATGACCACAGATGGAAACGACCTCCTCCCTCCCATTCAGAATTTTAAATCTTTATTATGTCAGCTGTCAGAAAAATGAACCCTGGAACTTTTTTTGCAAAGAGTTATTATAAATTGGCAAGCCTTATCTTTGTCAACCTTGGGGGTTTACTTGGTTTGTATGATGTATTTTTTTCTTGTTTGGGTCTGTTCTGACTTAAGTTATAATTATCTTTACATGTACGTTCCCCTGCCAATGCACATTTGGTACGGCTGGATCTGTGATATCATTTCATACCTTTAAACATTATAGATTCCAGTTATTCCATGGAAGAACTGATTATTTGTTGGGAACTGATTGTTACATTAAGTAGCATGTCTGATGATACCTTCCCTGGTATCACTATGGAGTGATTTCTTCCCAATATGATAAATATGTGCAATTTGTACAGCAAATATCTTAATAAATGCATAGGTCAAATATAGAATTTGAAATAGCCTTATTATTGACAAAAGAAAACAAACAACAAACAGCCTTGAGAAAGGACTGAGTCAAGCCTTTAGACCTGGTGAGGTCAAATTCTGCACTGCAGTTACTTGAGGCATGGGTCTAGAAGTAAGGTTAAGGGGGCTTTGTAAGCTAGGAGTAGTTTTGGCTGCAAGTAACAGGATGCCTGGTTTACAGAAGCTGATGCTTAAAACACTTGGTCATCTCACAGAGCACAGAGTCTGCAGGTGGGAAGCCCAGGACTGGCTCAGCTGCTCAACCATCTTGACAAGGTCCAGGCTCTTTCCATCTTTCTGTTCTGCCAACCGCAGTATGTGGCTTGTTGTTTTTATGGTTGAGAGATGGTTGATGCAGCCACAAGCAGCAAGACTGCTTTAAAGGAAGGAGGCAGAGGCTGGGAGAAATGGAGAAAGCCAGGGTGGGAGAAGAACAAACAAAACCTTTCCTCCAATGGTTCACTTCTTTTATCAACAAAGGAATAACTTTTACAAAACCTTCCAAGCAGACCTGATCCATGATTTGCCTGGGCTTGGTATATTACAACCCTAAGAAAATCAGGGCTGTTTTAGCAAAAACTAACTGTAGAGGAAGAGCTATTAAATTGATAATAAAGCTTTAATGCCTTAAATTTTGTATATCTCGGGTCAATTTTGGACTGGGGAATGGTAATAGCGCTCTAGAGTTGTTTTGAAACCTATGGTGAATAAAGCAAACAGCTTTTTTTTTCTTTTCCCCTAACAAAGCTATTTAAGGAACTCACAAAATAATAAACTTCAATTTTTGCAGACTTATTAACCTTTACTGGGTTTTTTTTTTTTTTTTTTTTTTTTTTTTTTTTTTTTTTT
>NW_006782167.1:353199-354106 GCF_000442215.2 Lipotes vexillifer
GGACCGGGGCACGAACCCGTGTCCCCTGCATCGGCAGGCGGGCTCTCAACCACTGCGCCACCAGGGAAGCCCCCTTTACTGGTTTTTTAAAACAGCAAATGAAGAGGCAAGGATTCCTCAGGTTAGAGTGACAAACTCACCCCAATTCACCCAGGACTTCCTCAGTGTTAGCACTGCCAGTCCATCATCCTGGTAAACCCACCGGTCCTAAGAAAAAAGAATCTGAGGAAGTGATGAAAGGTATTTGATAAAGAAACGGAATCTTGAGAAGGTTTTGCAAAACCCGGAGGTTCTAGACATTGCATAATGCAATGAAAGCATATGAATGGGGGGGCTTAAGCAATCATGGGGAGGGTCACAGTCAGAGAGTTAATATTTAAGCAAGAACTAAAGGATGACTTGAAGTTATAAAAGCAAAGGCCAGGAGTGGGCAGTGGGAGGCCACCTTACAACATGCCTTCGAAAATTCACCATTTGATATGTGCTCAACAGAAATGGGTAAAAAATAGAGCCCCGTGATATGTTCCTGGAGACTTTTGACATTGCTCCTTGACCAGCAGTGCATGTGGTTGAGTTTATCAGCCCCTGAAATATAATCAAATCTATGCTACATCTTTTCCTGAGATAACAGATATTTGACCTTTTAGTTCCTTGATTTTCCAGACCAGGGATTCTACTCAAAGGAAAAGAGGTTTGTTTTGCCTAATTCTAAAGGGATCTTATTCTGAGTCTCAGTTATTTTCAATTTCTTTAACCGCAGCTTACAAATAATTGTAATGTAAGGAATGAATTACATGTAAATAATCCATTATGGGATTTTGCTGGGGAGCAGATGTCTGTTTTAAAGATTTCAGTTTCTCCCATTGCCAAAAAAAAAACCAGGTCAGTGTTTACACATTCTCGGCAT
>NW_006782167.1:354116-373064 GCF_000442215.2 Lipotes vexillifer
ACCTCCTCCGTCATAATTTTTCAGAGGAAGTATTGATTCTTCAGTAACATCTGCACATGCCTTTGATTTCGAGGCTGCAGTTTCTAAGGCGTGAGTCCCTTGGATTCGTTGAGTCTGATGATGACTCCTCTAGGTAGCTTTCTTCCTGTCTGGGACTTTAGCCATCTCGTACTCATGGTTCGTCTAGCCTTCCTGATTTGAAGATAATTTCCCTAATGGAGAAGAGAAAAGAACAAAACAGAGGTTGAATAGCCTTCTCCCCTGTCATCAGTTGATGTAATAGCATCCGTCCCCAAGTCAGAAACTGAGGACAGAGAAAAATGAAAATGTGTTAGTAAGGGAATAGAAGAAATAACTCATAAATTTTAAGGAAATTGATTCTTTGTGGATGGATATTTATTGTGTGTATATATATATATATATATATATATATATATATACCAGGACAAACTGTCTGCTTTTATCAGTTGGCTGTAGATTTACCACCTTAATTAGCCAATTCTCCTGAGAGACCTCAGGAGCAATAATAGATCAAGTAGCCAAAAAAGTTATCACTGGAGAAGGCATTTCAAGTTTTTCCTGCTTCCATATACTTCTCGCCAATGTCTTGAGACTTTCTCAATTAACTTAATTCAACTAATGGTGTAGAACATTACATGTTAATGAAGCCCTGTATTTGGTATTATGAGTGAACAGTGTTGAAGATTACAGAACTCCTACCTTGAGATCCTTTCATTCCTGAGCAAACTAGGACAGATTTGTGCACAGATAGCTTGAGATGTGTGGTAGGATGTGGGCAGTTCCGTAAGGCAAGGTTCTAGTGAAAGAAGGGATCATTTAGCTTAGGGGATCAGGGAGGCTTTATGGGCAAGTATGAATTTAATAGACCTTGCCCTGGGTCACTTGGTAGAATTCTGACAGTGGAGGCAGTGCCCAGAAAGTCATTCCCAATAGGAGACCCAGTGTGACCCAAGGCGTAGAGGTAGGAAACTGCGGAGCGCGTCTGGGGACTCAGAGAAGTCTAGTGCATCGAGCAGGGTTTGCAGAGATTGCGGGTATGTGATCTCACTGTCGTCATCAGTGTCTTCCCACAAGTGTGGCTGCAGGTCAGCCGCAGCAGCATCGCCTGAAGTTAGTTAGAAATGCAGAGTCTTAGGCCCTGCCCCAGACTTACTGAGTCAGAATCTGCATTTAAAATGATCCCAGGTGATTTGCACGCGCACTGCAGTTTGAACAAGGTGATCTTTAGAGAGCATCTGTGTTGTCTTTAATTTGCTGGCCTTCGCCTCATGTGGAAGCCATACTGTCTATTTCCTTCTACCGGTAGCCACTTCTAAGTCTTTTGAGAATCACTTAAAACCTGGATTTCCTGAAGTTTCAACTTGAATAATGCCACAGTTGCTACTGACTCCTTGTCAGAGAGGAATTTAGCCCCTTTCCTTTCTTTTGATCTCCTCCTGCCCACTGCCTCCTTCTTTTCTCACTCTTTTGTGTCTCCCAAGGCTACTCGCCAAAAAGCCTGCATACAACTCTCTGTCTCAGAGGCTCCATCCAGGAAACCCAATCTAAGACAAGAGCTAAATCTCCAGCAGAGGGAAGTTACTCTGCTTTAGGAAGGGCAATCGTGAGCCTCTGGGGAGAAATCGGGAGGAAAAAGTTATGCAGAAGAGAAAAGATGAATGAGGGGCAGAATATGGGCACAATGGGATTCTACTGCTTTCTGTGACTCCCCGAAACTTTAGTTAAGTCTGTAAGAATCATGGCATGTTAGGGCTGATGAAATTTCTTGTGGAAGCTGGTTAGGGTCTGATTTCTGTACCCCGTTGACACAAGCAAGACAGACACCTCGGTCAGTTGCTCAGGCAGGGCGTTCCCAGTCGGGATCTGAGTTCCATTTGGGGACAGTTTTCTGAATAGCTCAGGTTAGGGTGCAACCTCCCAGTTCATCTCAGACTAAATCTTCACCCTAGAAGAGACCAGAACTGCATCGTCGCCACGGATGTTCAACTTTTCGACACGTGGTAGAGGAAAATAAAGATGTGGCTTGAGAGGGGACTGGGGAGCCCATCTCAGATTCAAAAGGGAAATTATAAAGACCTCTCTGAGGCCAAGTCCTTTTAGCCAAGAAACGATGCAAAACCGCCCAGGAATCGCCAAGTATGCATGTGTGTATTTTTAAGGGATTAGGACAAACCTTTATAGGTGGATGCCCAGAAGAAAGCATGTGAATCCCAACATGAGTTGGAGTACTAACCCGTAGTTTCCACGCTGCCCAAGTTCAACAGGACGGGCAGCAGCACGGACTATGCGGGTGAGAAGCATGATTCACTGCAGCTGTACTCTGTCAGTCTCTGCAGGAAATCGAATTCACTGCAGATGGTGCAGACGAAGAGAAATACATGAAGAGACCGCTCCCAGAGAGCTAGCCTGGGTTTGGGAGACAAAAAGGGATGAGGAGATACCCAGACACCAGCAGCAGAGAGAAGCCGTGGCCATCCCTGGGGCTGAAGCCAACATGGGGAGGAAGTTTGCTCGCAGAGCCCATAGGAGTTGGAACAGTAGAGGAGGGACCACCTGGGGGGCTGCAGTCCTGGAGGGAAGCCGAAGTTGAAGTGCCCGAGATGGGAGGATGAAGGAAAGACGTATCCTGACCTCCCTTTCCTCCAGTTTCCAACCTCTTGCCCAAATTTCCTATCAGTTGAACCCAATCAGAAACCATGTGGAAAGAGAGCCTGGGGCGATATGGGACACAGAGCAGAGCAGAGGAAGGTGGAGAATAGTCGCATAGGGCTGCTGTCTGGTATGAAGTTCCGCTCTTAAAAGGAAAACAACTCAGCAGCCTCCAGCGTGTGGGTCTGGGACAGATTATTCCAGCAGGCACATGCTTAGGAAAGATTGGTTGGCAGGAAATCGCAGCTCAGACGGAGATCCGTGCAAGGCCCCGGGTCTGGCCCTGGAGAAGAATGGGCTTGTGTGATGCTTCTGGAGGAGATGCCGTGGTGGGCTTGCAGCCAGGCTTCTGATAGCACGGTGACCTGTCTGCGTCTAACGTTTTGCCATCTCAAAGTTGGTCCACTGCTTTGCTTGGCAGGATGCTAAAGGATTCTCCTGGCATCCATCTATCCCTGGCTTACTGCCCTCATTACTACGGTTGAGGAAAATTGGTGAGAACAAGGTTTACTGAGTAGGTTTGGAAAACTCCACTTTCTGTCTCCTGCTGGAAAGCTCTTTTAATAGGTCATGGTCCTGAGGGGGCCACACAGGCCTGTCCATGTCGTCAGAACCTAAGGAGAACCTATTCTCTGCTCGTCTTATCTGCAGAGAGTAGACCTTAGTGCCCTGAGAAAGTTCTTAGAGTTTGCAGAGGTAACTAAAGATCTAAAGCTATAATTCTCGTAAGCCAGAAAGAGAAAATAAATATTGTATATTAACGCATATATGTGGAATCTAGAAAAATGGTAGAGATGATCTTATCTGCAAAGCAGAAATAGAGACACAGACGTAGAGAACAAACATATGGACACCAAGGGGGGAAGGGGTGGTGGTGGGAGGAATGGTGAGACTGGGATTGACACATATAACTACTGTGTATAAGGTAGATAACAATGAGAACCTACGATACAGCACAGGGAACTCTACTCAGTGCTCTGTGGGTGACCTAACTGGGAAGGAAATCCAAAAAGGAGGGGATATATGTGTACATATAGCCGATTCACTGTGCTGTACAGTAGAAACTAACACAACGTTGTAGAGCAACTATACTCCAATAAAAATTGTTTAAAAAATCTTGAAACAAAGATGTAATTTCACTAGCTAACCAGTCAAAAAAATCAAAAAATAAAGCCGTAATCCTCCATCTTCTGCATATCTCTCCAAGAGAGGCCAATGTGCTACTCTTCGGAGGTTGGAATCCTTTCAAATGTCTTTGTGCACCTTGGAATTCCAGGATATGAAGTCATTTCTACCACTTTAATATATGTCTTTCTTTCCTCATTGCTACCCTTATGTCTCCCCTGAAATACCATGGCCTTGTCACTGGTTTTGATGTCTCTGGTGTGGCCCTCTATCTCCACGCCGCAACTGGAGGGATCTTCCCAAAATGCAAGTTTCATTAAAGCATGTCCTTGCTTAAAATCCTTCAACAGTTCACCATTGAAGATTCTAGTAGATGCTTTACTGCCTGGCCACCACCCACCCTCATTCTCATCTTTCCCCAGCATCAGCTCTCCACCCAGCACGCACATGCACACACACACACACACACACACACACACACACTACCATCCGCCACACACCATTCATTACTATGTTTCAACTCTACTGGACATCCTCATTCTCCTGTAAGATGTCAATATATGGTCTCTTGAATTTTCTGACTCAGGGTATCAAGATGTAGAGACCGATTTCACTCCCCTGGGTTTCTTTTATAAACATCTTGGAAGAAAACTGCCTGAAATGTTTGCTACAAATGAAGTGTGTGATCTTCTCATTAGTTTCTTTCTTTCTTTTAATTATCCTAAAAGGAGTCTCATAAGTCATGCTTAGGATTTACTGGGGATGCATAATAATGAAGCCAGTCTCCTGATTTAGCAACACTCCTGGGATTTCTCCATCTCCCACTGCAGGGCACAGATGCTGTGCCCGAGAACAGATCAAGGTAGAGGCTTGGAAACCAGGGCTGTCCTGTTGATGACTTCAAGGGGGAAGAACGAGCAAAGCGATGTACTCAGGGAGATTTTTCAAGTATTGACAGAGAAAGGAGTTTAGAATGTCAGGACACTGGGCTTAGACTGACATTTTGTATGATAATTATTGAATATGTAACCAGAAAGTAAAAGCTCTGCATTAAACAAAAAGAGGGAAGTCTTTTATTAATACTGATTCCTAGAGAAATTTACTTGGGAGCCTCAAATTTTTTCTTTCTTTCTTTTTAAAATTTATATTTATTTATTTATTTGGCCGTGCCACACGGCTTGCGGGATCTTAGTTCCCCAACCAGGGATTGAACCTGGGCTATGGCGGTGAAAGCGCCGATTCCTAACCACTGGACCACCAGGGAATTCCCTTTAGTTTTTAAAAAGATAATATAAAATCTTCAGGGACTAAGCACTATTCTAGGTGCTGGGGAATAGAGACATAAACAGAAAAGACAATGTCTGTGCGGTCATGGGGTAAGACTGGGAGAAAACAGACACATAATGATACAGTGTTGGGTCAGATAATGATAAGAGCTGGGATGGAAGGTACAGCAGAAGTAAAATGATAGTGTAGGATGGGACAGGGTGACTATTTATAAGGGCTAATCAGGAAAAGCCTCTCTGGGGAAATGAAGTGTGTTCAGAGACCAGACTGAAGTGATGGAGGGGGCTCTGCAAATATCTAGGGAAACAGCGTGCCAGGAAAGGGAACAGCAGGGGCCAAGGCCTTGACATGTTCAAGGAAGGACAAGGAGGCCGGTGTGGCCGCACGCCATGAGCAGGAATGGTGAGAAACAAGACCAGAGAAGCAGCCAGAGCTGAGATCCTGTAGGGCCTTGAGGGCCGTGGTACGGATTTTGGATGCTCTTGGGTCAAGGGAAGCCATTGGAGGATTGAGAGCAGGGGGAATGTGGTTGGTCGGTGTTTTCAAAGGATTGCGCTGGCTTCTGTGTGGGGAGTTCTCCCTGTAACTGGGGAAGAGAGGAGAGGAGTGGCAGGGACACCAGCAGGAGGATGTTACAGGTCTGTGTGGCATGTTAACATGGCATATGCACTGCACTGAGTTGCCAGTGGTGCAGAATGTGAGATGTGGTTGGGTTCAGGATGCATTTGAAGTAGGTTAGAAGGATTTTCTGTTGAATGGGATGAGGGTCTGAGTGAAAGATAATCCAAGATATGGGTCCTGAGCAAATGGGTAAATGATGTTCCCCTTTACTGCGGGGGGTGCCCAACAGAATTGGGGCGAAAATAAAGAATATGCTTTGGATATCTCAACTCTCAGCCGCTTATTAGGGATGAAAGTGGAAGTGTTGTTTGGGGAGCTGTATATTCAGATTTAGAATTTGGGGTGAAGATTGGGTCTGGAGAGTTTGTCAAGTAAATTCGGGATGTGTTCATAATGAAAATTATGGGTTTTAATTTGTTTTATTGAAGTATATAGTTGCTGTACAAGATTACATAAGTTACAGGTGTACAATATAATGATTCACAACATTGAAAGGTTATATACTCCATTTATAGTTAGTATAAAACATTGGCTATATTCCCCATGTGGTGCAATATATCCTCGTAGCTTATTTTATACCTAATAGTTTGTACCTCTTACTCCCCTACCCCTATGTTGCCCCTCCCCCCTTCCCTCTCCCCACTGGTAACCGCTAGTCTGTTCTCTAAACATGTGAGTCTGCTTCTTTTATATTATATTCACTAGTTTGTTGTATTTCTTAGATTCCACATATAAGTGATACAGTATTTATGGGTTTTGATTTTTAAAATTCTTTAGGGTGTAAGGATGGAGCATAGAGGAAGTCTAAAGGGCTAGGTCAGGGGGAAGAGGGGAATACATCCAAAGAGACTAAGAAGGATGGCCAGCAGGTAGTAAGAAATATAGCCGTTTGGACTTCTCAAAGCCGTGTGAAAAAGTGTTCTAAAAAGGAGGGAGTCAAAAATAATGTTTTCTAAATCAGGTCCATCAGGATGACCTGATTATTTAAAAAAGAATGGAAAATAACAAGTGTTGGTGAGGATGTGTTGGAACACTGCTGATGGGAATGTAAAATGATGTAGCTGCGATGGAAAACAATATAATGGTGCCTCAAAAACATAAAAATAGAATTACCAGATGATCTAACAATTTCATTTCTGGGTATATACTCAAACGAATTGAAAGCAGGGACTCAGATATTTGTACACCTATGTTCATAGCAGCATTATTCACAATAACCTCAAATTGGAAGCAACCCAAGTGTCCATCAACAGACGAATAGGTAAACAGAGTATGTGCTGTACATACAATGAAATATTATTCAGCCATAAAACGGAAGGAAATTCTGACACATGCTACAACATGGATGAACCTTGAAGATATTATGCTAAGTGAAACAAGTCAATCGCAAAAGGACAAATATCGCTTGGTCTCACTAATATGAGGTACCTATAATAGTCAAATTCATAGAGGCAGAAAGTAGAATGGTGGTTGCCAGGGGTTGGAGGAGAGAGGAAATGGGGAGTTATTGTTTTTAATGAGTACAGAGTTTCAGTTGTGGAGGATGCAAATAGCTCTGGAGGTGGATGGTGGTGATGGTTGCACAATGTGAATGCCCTTTTTTTGTTTTTAATTTATTTTTTGGCTGCACCGTGCAGCTTGTGGGAACTTAGTTCCCTGACCAGGGATCAAACCCAGGCCCATGGCAGTGAAAGCACTGAGTCCTAACCACAGGACCACCAGGGAATTCCCAGTGTGAATGCACTTAATGCCAATGAACCATGCTAAAAAACAAAAAAGACTATACTAAAACTACACTAAGAAAATTTTGCACTCAAAATTTTAGCCAAAATTGTAAATTTTCTGCTATGTATATTTCACCCCAATGTTTTGTGTTGTCTTTTCGAGGATGGGTTTTTCAACAAATATGTTGGGACAATTGGATGTCAATATATTTTTTTAAAAGCTTAGATCCTTATCTCACATAATAAACAAAAATCCATTCAAAATGGATTATAATCCTACATTTAAGAGCTAAATCTATAAAAGCCTTTGAAGAAAAAAAACAGGAGAAATCTTACAACTTTGGTTAAGCAAAGATTTCTTAAATAGGACATCAAAAGCGTAATTCATAAGATAAAGATTAAGAAATTGGATTTCACTGAACATTAAAAGGTCTTCTCTGAAAAGACATTGTTTAGAAAGTTGGAAAAAAATCACAGAATGAGAGAAAATACTGGCAAATTACATACCTGAAAAAATGGTTTATCTCCAGAATATAAAGAACTCCTATAATTCAATAAGGAGACAAACAACCCAATTAAAAATGGGTAATTAAATAGACAATTCATCAAAGAAACTATATGAATGGTTAATAAACACATGAAAGGTTGCTCGACACAATTAGTCATTAGGGAAATGCGTATTAAAGCTACAATGAGATACAACTATACACCTACTAAAATAGCTAAAATCCAAAAGACTGAACATACCAAGTGTTGGAGAGATTGTGGAGAAACTGAAATCTTAAAGCACTACTGGTGGGAATGCATAATGATATAACCACTTGGAAAAGAGTTCGGCAGTTTCTTTACAAGTTAAATTTAAACTTCCTAAAAGATCTGTCAGTTCAGTTCCTAACTATCCACTCAAGAGAAACAAAACGATCTATCTGTACAAAGACTTGTAGGCATATGTTCATAGAAGCATTACTCATAAAAGCCCCAAAGTAGAAACAGTCCAAACGTCCATCAGCTGGTGCGTGGAGAAACACAATATTATGTAGTCATACACTGGAATACTATTTGGCAATCAAAAGGAAGAAACTACCGACACAAGTCACAACATGGCTGAACCTCAAAAGCATTATGGTAAGTGAAAGATGTCAGATACAGGACCACACATTGCATGATTGAGTTTACATGAAATACCCAGAAAAAGCAAATCTATATAGAATGAAGATCCATGATTACCTGGGCTGAGGTGGGAGTGAGGGTTGACTGCAAATGGGCAGGCAGGAACCTTTTCAGGTGATGGAAATGTTCTACATCTGAATTAGGTTATGGTTGCACAGCTTTATAAATGTATTAAAAATTGGCGACTTACAAGGGGCGTATTTTATGGAGTGCAAATTATACCTCAGTAAAGCTGCTAAAATTGTTTTATGGATTTTTTTTAAAAAGAGAGAGTACTGTGTCAAGTTAGTGCCTTGACAAGAAAGGTCCATCCATTAACTTTAACAAATTAGCCTCTCCTCTTCCTATTTATACAAATAACACATGTTCATATCAGACAACTTAGAAAGTACAAAGAGAAAGAAAAAGAAAATCACCCATGATCCAAAGACAACCACCATTAACACTTTGGCCAGTGCAACTTTTGAAAACTTTTGTCACGTTCTGGCTGACATTATTTCCAAACTTTTATGGAAAAAGGGAATTTCCTGGAGGTGGCGCCAGGAATGTGCATTTTTAACAAGCCTCTCCAGGCAATTCCAATGCATTTCAAGGTTTAAGGACAAGCAGCCTAAAAGAAGAACATGGCTACTCCAATGGAAATGCTCCTTTACATAAAAAGGAAAGCAGAACTATCACAGATTGGTCACCAATTTAGAACATGTACCACATCCCGCAGGATGGAGAAAATAGTGAGGCAGAGACTGATGAGATGCTCACGAACCCACTTTTTCCTTCAGTCAATAAGTTACATGATAGGGGCTTCCCTGGTGGCGCAGTGGTTGAGAATCTGCCTGCCAATGCAGGGGACACGGGTTCGAGCCCTGGTCTGGGAATGATCCCACATGCCGCGGAGCAACTGGGCCCGTGAGCCACAACTACTGAGCCTGCGCGTCTGGAGCCTGTGCTCCGCAACAAGAGAGGCCGCGACAGTGAGAGGCCCGCGCACCGCGATGAAGAGTGGCCCCCACTTGCCACAACTAGAGAAAGCCCTCGCACAGAAACGAAGACCCAACACAGCCAAAAAATAAATTAATTAATTAATTAAAAAAAAAAATAAATAAATAAGTTACATGATACTTCCCAGCCTTCCTGACAGTGGTCAGAGGACGAGCTATTGAGTTCTGGCCAGTGAAGTGTGGGCGGAATGAGTACTGGCCACGTCCGGGCTTGGCTCTAAATCTCCTGTGGGATCCTTCACTTTTATCCTCTTTGCTCTTCAGCCATCAGAGCAGAGAGCATCCAGATGGGTTCTTAGGGTTAAGAGATGATGGTATAATCAAATGGGAGAGGATTTTGAGTAACTGGGAAGAGAGAAAGCCCTGTTCGCAGAGAGCTCTAGCTTAGGAAAAGCAAGGGAAAGATGCTTCCAAAATGGGGAAACCACTGGAGATGTGCCTGGCCACACCCCTCTCTATTCTGCCAGTAGAGGCATCTGCCCCCTCCGGAAATGTACTGGCTCAAGAGACTGGCATAGTAAATCAAACGGGGAAAATTATTATCAGGCAGACATATCAGAGGAGGCAAGGACAACCATACAATAAATTCAAAGGGATAAAGGAGGAAAAAATTAAGGGAGACTATAACACCTCAAACAAAATGAAGTTTGGGGGAAATGCTCCTGGGAGAATTGTAGGAGGACTATCTCTAGTACAGAAAGAGCTGATGTTCACCTACTATGCACAGGTCTGGCTGGTTAATTACACCTAGTTTCTAGACTGATGGATATTCCATCATTCATGGTGCCAATGACACAATGAAAGTTGATAAATATTTTGCACATCCCTTCTGGATGCGGGGAGAGGACATGCAGAAAGAAAGCAGGCTCTCTGGAAGGCCTTTTCAAAGCTGGGAGCATTCAGAAGGCAGTGGAATAGCTGGAGGAGCCCCACGAGAGTCCTCAGACAGCATTAGAGGGCTTTATGACAGCTTGACAATAGAAAGCTACCTTTGCTCAGTAATGTGGGATTCCCAACCTTCTCAGCCCATACGCTAGCCCCCTCCAAACTCATGGTGGAAGAATCCAATGTGCAGTTCCATGCTATCAAATGCATGCAAGGCAATCACCTAAGAGGGGCAAAGTATGAAGGGCCTCTTGGCTTTCAAAATAGCACAGCCATTTAAGTCACCAGAGGAAGTCAAATGGCTTAATTCTGATTATTCTTTGGAATGCCTAGAAAGTACCCTATAGTGGTGTGCAAAAGACCAGGGAACGAGGACTCTTCGGGGAAAGCCCCAGTAATCAAACTGCCTGCCAAGAATTGGCAGCAATAACTAAAAGACCAAAGTCATTAGTCTCTTTCTCTTTATTTCCAGATCATGTGCCAGTTTTCCCAGCACCATTTGTTGAATAATCTACCCCATATTTACTGATCTGAAATGCCAACTTCATCATGAAACACATTCTCATGTGGTCGTGGATCCGTCACTGAGGTTTGTATTTTGTTTCTTGTTATTCTCTGTGAAGTACAGAGTTTGAAACATATCTTTTCTTTCTTTCTTTCTTTCTTTCTTTCTTCTTTCTTTCTTTCTTTCTTTTTTTCTTTCTTTCTTCTTTCTTTCTTTCTTTCTTTCCTTTTCTTCTTTCTTCTTTCTTTCTTTTTCTTTCTTTCTTTCTTTTCTTTCCTTCCTTCCTTCCTTCTTTCTTTCCTTCTTTCTTTTCTTTTCTTTTCTTTTCTTTTCTTTTCTTTTCTTTCTTTCCTGTATAGCACAGGGAACTATATTCAACATCTTCCATTAACCTATAATGGAAAAGAATCTGAAAAATTATAGATACATATGTATATGTATAACTGAATCACCCTGCCATACACCAGAAACTAACACAACATTGCAAATCAACCACACCTCAACAAAAAATAATTCATCAAGCTTAAGATTTTAAAATTGCACTGTGTAATTTATACCCCAATTTTTTAAAACACAGACTAATATATGTATACATACCATATGCACATTATATAAACACACATATATAATATATATGTATGCATTTTATATATATAATATATATGCCTGTAGGTAGATATTTTATAAATATATGCATTATATATTACATACATGTTACCATTTACAAATATAATCAATAAATTATTCTTTTGGCTACTTTTTTTTAAAGATATTTTTGATGTGGACCATTTTTAAAGTCTTTATTGAATTTGTTACAATACTGCTTCTATTTTATGTTTTGGTTTTTTTTTTTTTTTTTTTTGGCTGTGAGGCATGTGGGATCCTAGTTCCCCAACCAGGGCTCAAAGCCACACACCCTGCATTGGAAGGTGAAGTTTTAAACACTGGACCGCCAGGGAAGTCCCTTGGCTACATTTCTTTTACTCCTGGCAGTTCTGATTATTTTTTTTTTAACCATCTTTATTGGAGTATAATTGCTTCACAATGGTGTGTTAGCCTCTGCCCTACAACAAAGTGAATCAGCTATACACATACATACATCCCCATATCTCCTCCCTCTTGCGTCTCCCTCCCGCCCTCCCTATCCCACCCCTCTAGGTGGTCACAAAGCACCGAGCTGATCTCCCGGTGCTATGTGTCTGCTTCCCACTAGCTAGCTATTTTACATTTGGTAGTGTATATATGTCCATGCCACTCTCTCACTTCATCCCAGCTTCCCCTTCCCTCTCCCTGTGTCCTCAAGTCCATTCCCTACCTCTGTGTCTTTATTCCTGTCCTGCCCCTAGGTTCTTCAGAACCTTTTTTTTTTTTTTTAGATTCCATATATGTGTGTTAGCATACGGTATTTGTTTTTCTCTTTCTGACTTACTTCACTCTGTATGACAGACTCTAGGTCCATCCACCTCACTACAAAGAACTCAGTTTCATTTCTTTTTATGGCTGAGTAGTATTCCATTGTGTATATGTACCACATCTTCTTTATCCATGCATCTGTAAATGGACAATTAGATTGCTTCCATGTCCTGGCTATTGTAAATAGTGCTGCAATGAACATTGTGGTACATATCTCTTTTTGGATTATGGTTCTCTCAGGGTATATGCCCAGTAGTGGGATTGCTGGGTCATATGGTAGTTCTATTTTTAGTTTTTTAAGGCGGTTCCGTACTGTTCTCCATAGTGGCTGTATCAATTTACATTCCCACCAACAGTGCAAGAGGGTTCCCTTTTCTCCACACCCTCTCCAGCATTTGCTGTTTGTAGATTTTTTGATGATGGCCATTCTGACTGGTGTGAGGTGATACCTCATTGTAGTTTTGATTTGCATTTCTCTAATTATTAGTGATGTTGAGCATTCTTTCCTGTGTTTTTTGGCGATCTGTATATCTTCTTTGGAGAAATGTCTATTTAGGTCTTCTGCCCATTTTTGGATTGGGTTGTTTGTTTTTTTGATATTGAGTTGCATGAGCTGCTTGTAAATTTTGGAGGTTAATCCTTTGTCAGTTGCTTCATTTGCAAATATTTTCTCCCATTCTGAGGGTTGTCCTTCTGTCTTGCTTATGGTTTCCTTTGCTATGCAAAAGCGTTTAAGTTTCATTAGGTGCCACTTGTTTATTTTTGTTTTTATTTCCATTTCTCTAGGAGGTGGGTCAAAGAGGACTTGCTGTGATTTATGGCATAGAGTGTTCTGCCTATGTTTTCCTCTACAAGTGTTATAGTGTCTAGCCTTACATGTAGGTCTTTAATCCATTTTGAGCTTATTTTTGTGTATGGTGCTAGGGAGTGTTCTAATTTCATTCTTTTACATGTAGCTGTCCAGTTTTCCCAGCACCACTTATTGAAGAGGCTGTCTTTTCTCCATTGTATATTCTTGCCTCCTTTATCAAATATAAGGTGACCATATGTGCGTGGGTTTATCTCTGGGGTTTCTACCCTGTTCCATTGATCTATATTTCTGTTTTTGTGCCAGTACCATATTGTCTTGATTACTGTAGCTTTGCAGTATAGTCTGAAGTACAGGAGCCTGATTCCTCCAGCTCCATTTTTCTTTCTCAAGATTGCTTTGGCTATTCGGGATCTTTTGCGAAACATATCTTTTAAATCAAATGAATTAATTATATTATTCAGAGCTTCATCCTCCCTATTTTTGCCTATTGATCTGTCGAAGATTTAAAGAAGTATAATAACTTCCTCACCACCATTCTAATTCTGTCAATTTCTCCATGAATAGCAAATATTTTGTTTTTATGTATTTTGATGCAGCAATATTGCCCAGATAAAAGTTTGCTATCAGCGACACATTCTCTGTGAGTTGTAACTTTTGTCAAAACAAAATAAGGCTTCCAGTTTTAAAATCATAGGGAAAAGGTGGCTTCGTTTTCATTTCTTTTCAAAATCATTCCAAACGACAAGGAGAAATTGAAACCCAAATTCCATCTTTGATGAAAGCAGAAGACTTCTGCAACCCCAAACAATATTGTTACATGAAAAGGGAGCATGAATGGATGACTTGTAAATGGCTTAGCAATGAGAGAAAGGTTTATCCCACTTATGGCAGAGGAGAAACTGGTGAGAAGCAGGAAATATTGCCTGGCTGAGAGCTGGAAAACCTTCGGAATTAGAGAAGGCAAATACCAAAGAAACCAGGGGTGAGGTAGCATTGACAACCAGAGGGTTATTTGAAAGTCTTTACAAGAAGCAATTAGATCCAATGTCCCCTACCCTGCCTACCACTATCCTATATAGTCAGCAATTATCCCCAGTATAAAGCAAGAGAAAAATACTTTTTCAAAAATTGCACCTGAGAGCCTTTAAACTCAGATACATTGACCATAGAGTAGGGCCAGGTGAGATGGAGGTCTGAACATAGGGGAATGAGGTTTCAAAGTCTGTTCATAGAATGATGAGAACATTTCCTATCAGCCACAGAATTCTGGGAGGGAGGCTGGAGAAGCCAAATCCTTCTACACACAGCCAAAGAAAAGACCTACCCATATTGACATTCGATTCCCAAAGGAAAAGCTAGGTGGCCACTTGTTTACCATACAGTGAAATCAATAACTTCCATGGATGTAGCTTTCAATTTAGTTATTCAGTGCTTCACTCTTAAATATGAACAGCAGAGAATCACGAGACCTCCGAAGAAGGCTCCTGATACAAAAGAGAGGAATCAAAACAAAATCAGCAGAAGTGAAAATAATGCAGAGTTTTAAATTTTAATTTCTTTAAACTTGAAAGAAACTGTAATTAGTATCCTCAGCAATAGTAAAATATTGTGCATCTATGAAACAAACCTGTTTATAAAGGGGACAGGGAGCAGCGATCAGCAAAGAAGAAGCAGCCTTTGGAAATTAAAAATGTGAAAACCATGACAGAAAGTTCAGTAGCGTTTGGAAAACAAAGTCGAAAATTCTTCAAGAAATTAGATTAAAATTATAAAGAAATAGACGAAAGGAAAGAATCCAATTCCTAATTTTGTCACAGTTTCTGAAAACAAAAATCAAGGAAGTGTAGGGGAAGATATTATTAAAGGAACAATAAAACTAGCCGTCCCAGAACTGAAGGATAAACAGTTCCAGATTACTTCCTACCAGATGCTCAGCACAGTGGGTGATAAAATACATCAGTACACACAATAGTGAAGTTTCAGAATGCTGAGATAAAGAGAAGAACCTAAAAACATGAAAGGTGGGGTGGGAAACAGGGCACAAGCAAAAATCAGTAACCAGAATTGCACTGGACTTCAAAAGAGCAACGCGGCAAAGACTTTAAAAATTGGAGAGAAACGAAATCCAACCTAGAGTTCTAGACTGGCAAGATTTGCAATTAAGTGTTAGGGTAGGAATGCAAAAGTCTAAAATGCATATGTCTTTTCCTTTTTTTTTTTTCCTTCCAGAAAGCAACTAAGGGATATACTCCAACAAAATTAAATAGTAATTCAAGGAAATGAAAGACCAAGGACTCAGAGAAATGAGGAAAGGGGATGGAGGGATGTCCCAGCTGACAGTGTGGCTTCAAACCTAGAGATGGAGCAGAAGAATGGAGGGCTCAAGTAGTGATGTCTCCTGATAGAGGTTCAAAATGATAGATTATCTGATGGCTGTAAGCACATGAAGATAATGTTGAGAGATATCTTACGGAGCTTTTGGTATTTGTGGGAAAAGTTAGCCACAAGTTCAAGGGAAAAAAAAAAAACCTTAAGCAAATGAAAAATAATGAGGCAAGCTCTGACTCCAGGCAAAACAAAAAGTTGTACAAGAAAGAAAATACTTAACGACAATTACTGGTTAAGCAGTTAGCACTATTTACATAGAGATAATAATAAAAACACCTGTGATACACACTGTTGGTTACCTTGCCAGTGTCTACACTCCTTTCTTCCTTGATTCCAAACCTCAATTTTGTTCAGGCAGCAATGTGCCTATCTAAAAACTCTTGCAATGTTAGATTACCTTGCAGTTGGAGGTGTGTGACACAGATCCTGCTAATGAGACATGAGCTAAGTGTTCCTAGGGAACTTTTTCTTTTTTTTCTCCTCTGGCTTCCCTTCTTCCTTCCTTTTTTTTCCTTCCCTGAAACATGGGTGCAACATTGGAGGTGTAGCAGCTGTCTTGTGACCATGAGGACAAAAACTATGAGCCTAAAATGGGAGAACAGAAAAATAAAAAAAAGCCTGGGTCCCTAAGGACATCTTAAAACCACCACATCAGCTTTTGACTGCCTGAAAGCCATTGCTAGGTGTGTTTTCTGTTACTTGCAGCCAAGCACATTCCTAACTGATACAATAGTGGATATGGACAAACCTCCAAATTGTGATATAACTACAACAGAAGAATGAGAGCAGAGTAAAATGGGTATAAAAAATCCTCTGCTGGCAATATAAGAAGCTAATATCATTGATCAACTGAGGTCTGTTTATGTCCATTAATTTTAACATGTTTCTTACATATAAGAAACAGCCAAAAGAACTGAAAAATGTTGCCTTTAGAATGTTGGATGGGGATGAGGGTTAAGGACCTGACATATTTGTTATATCCTTTTAGAAGTAAAAAAAAATTTGGACTGTGCCCATGCTTAACTTTTTTTGATTAAAACATTAAATTAATCGAAAAGTAAAACAAAAAAACTGTCTCACATAATGTCTTTTACCTTAGATTTTTTTACTTTGTCTTCTATTAATATGGTAACTTCCATTTTCCATATTTTTCCTTTTTAATATTTCAGCCATGTCTTTTCCCATGCTTTTATCTTAGTCTGTTTAGATCATTTTATTTTAGGTGTGTAAATTGTAGACAGTACATACTCAGGTTTGGGGTTTTGACCCCATTGGTTTTGTCTTTTAGTAGAAAAGCTTGATCCATTTGCTTTTATTGATACAACTCCTATGTTTGATCTTTGTTCTGTCATCTTTTTCTGTGCTTTCCACCTTTTTATGTTTTCTTTGCTTTCTGGCTTGACAAGTGGATTTAGCGTTTTGAAAGACGTATTTCGTTTTAAGCTCTACTGATTCTTATCTTTAAGGTTTTTCAAAAAGGCATTTCTTAAACTGTATTTCCTTAACAGTCTGAACCAGGACTGAAATGTTAATTCCTCCAATTATTATGTTTAAAACAGTACATAGAACTTTCCTGCCTACTTTCTTTTCTGCTTTGCTTTTCTTCTTTTTCTTTTCTTCTCCCTCATGATCCACATTCACCTTCTTTTCACAACATATTTTTGAGAGTTTTACATTCTGTCAACTATTTCATACTTTTATTCATGTAACAAACCGTGTTCCATATATTGTACTAGATAATAAGCTTAGAGAAGGGGACACAATTCTTGCCCCCCAGGCACTTGAAGGTGACTAGGCTGGACTGGCTTCTCAGGGAAGACTTCCTGGTGGAGGGGGCACTTGAGCTGAATCTTAGAGCATGATGTTGATAACCTAGTCCAAGAGTGGAGAGAAATCTTTCTAGCAGAGGGAGCAGCATACGTAAGGACAAGGAAGTAAGATGCCTTGGGTTGTGATAACTACAAACAGCTCAGTGTTGCACGAACATGGTGGCTGGTGAGAAAGGAGAGGGTCAGGGGGGTGCAACAAGAGATCCACTCACTAGGTCATAGATGGCTTTGAATGTCCCTCTCAAGAAGAATGCTACTGAAGAATCCTAAGCAGGATGCAGATGGGACTGGGGGAGGGTAGCAACGAGGATGGAAGGTGGCAGGTCTTTTATGAGGACATTTATAATAAAGATGATTAAAATAAAGAGAAAGTGATGGAACAGGAGAAATCAGTATAGTCAGCAGACCTCAAGCCTGTGACTTTGAAGAGACAGCAAGGAAGTTACCTCTCGATATGCTACTCCAAACTCTCTGGTCCAATTTTTCTCCAGCTCCAGACAAAGCTCCATTGGAAACGGGATATGACTTTCCGGTTGATACCATGAAGAAATATCAGCTCACTGGTCACAATCCAGTGACCAGTTCAGTCCAGTGGTTTGAACGAGCTGTCTTTTGAGGAGTAGGAGATTCGGGCAGAAGATGGGAGAAGACGGAAGTCACTTCAAGCCCAGTTTAATGAGTCCAAAGAGGTTACAGAGAAACCAGGTAAGCCCCTTTCCCCTGCCTCAAATTCTCACCCATCCCTCGGGAAGTGTTTCATTGTTTAAACAGAGATAATTTAATAAGGTATGGCAATGTTACAAGCAAAAACATGGTTTCTTAGTTCAGCTCTGGGTTTTGCAGGGTAGAGCGATGTGGCTATGTAAGTGGTGTGGTTATGAATAGATCAGAGAGGAAGTCTTTAATTTGGTAATCCTAATACACGTACATAACACCTTCTGTTACTGTCCTACAGCCCTTTGGTATTTTGTTCTATCTTTTTCATTCTTTTTCCTCTTTGAACGTCAGTTTTTGAAGTTTCTATCGATGCCTTCAAGCTCATTGATTCTTTCCTCGGCTGAGTCCAGTTTATTGATGAGTCCATCAAAGGCGTTCTTCATTCCTGTCATGGTGTTTTGATCTCTAGCCTTTCCTTTTGATTCTTTCTTGGAGTTTCCATCTCACTGCTTCCATTCCCAATCTGCCAATCTGTTCTTGCATGTTGTCTACTTTTTCCATTAGAGCCCCTGTAATACTAATCATAGTCATTTTAAATTCCCACTCTGCTAATTCCAACATCTCCGCCACATTTGAGTTTGGTTCTGATTTTTGCCCTGTCTCTTCAACCTGTGTCATTTTTTGTTTGGTTCCGTTTTTTTGTCTTTTAGTATGCTTTGTCATTCTTTGTTGCAAGTTTGACGTGATAAACTAGGTAAAAGGAACCCAGTACTGGTTCCTGCAGAGTTTTCTTCTCCTGATCTTCAGCTCCAGTAAGGTGTGATTCTTTGTCTACCTGTCTGTCTCTTCCATTTGGCGGCGGGGG
>NW_006782167.1:373242-378088 GCF_000442215.2 Lipotes vexillifer
GGGGGGGGGGGGGGGGGGGGGGGGCGGTAGCAGTTTGCCCTAGGATGTCAGTTTTCTGATTGATGTAAGAAGAGTTGTTGATTTTCAGTTTGTTCATATTTTCTCCTGTTGTGTGGGTGGGAGAACTGAAGTCCAAGTTCCTTATATGTTGGCCTGGAAACCCAAAGAAGTCCTTAATTTGAACTTTTATTCATCAGGAGTTGATAAAGAATACTAAGGGAGCAGGTTTTAGAATTTTAGAAGGAGAGGTTTTCGGCATGACAGGAAAGCAGGAGGCTTTTGCCTTCAAAGCAGGATGCTTCACTGTATCCGGTCTTTTTCTCAGAAACACAAAGAACTTTAGAGGACTCTCCCTCCCATTTTGCAGATAAGCACACAGAGGTTCAGAGAGGTAAAGTGATTTTCTCAAGATCACACAGCCAATGACAGATCTGGGGCTTGAGTCCAGGTATCCTGATAATAATTTCAGTGCTCTTTCCGGGACCCGTAGGTCTCCCTGGTCTATGCTCCTGGGGGGTCCTTTAACCTTCATCCACAGAGATGATGGTCACGACAACAAGGAATCTGGAGGAGGGGGGTGTGTAGCCTCGTAGAAGGGTAGGCGAGGAGGAAATACTCGGATGATTCAGATCCGGAAAGAAACATCCTGAGTGTAGGAAGAGGTGTTTTGAAAAGGAGAGGGACTCGGTGGCTATGGGAATGTGAGAGTCACCTTCCCTCTTGTTCCCTGGAGCTCGGCACCCCTCCCAAACCTGACAGTTGTCTGCACACTGGTGCCCTCTAGTGGCCGGAAGAAAGAGATCATGTCCCCCAAATTTGACTACATTGGAAACTTGAAGCTTGAGCCCCTGGCAGGGAAAGAAAAATGTCCCTCCTCCGTCCCTCACTTTGGTTCAGAGATTTGTCTCAGCAGGTTTTTTACTCTCTTACCCTTTAACTTCTTTTTGTTAAACAATCCAAAGACATTTAAAAACATGTGTGAAAGAGAGCATTACCCCATCTGGAGAACCATGTGCACCCGAGTGTGAGGATGGGGGAAGGAAGCCATAGGAATACACACAAACACAGCCAGGATGTGCACACACAAATACACATTCCTGGCGTGGATGAAGGCGTTGTGGATCCTAAAAGTTATAAAATTTGGGAATCTCCCTTTGGAAATAAAAAGAATATAAAAGTACAAATACAAAATTAAGCACAGAGCTTTGGAAGAGTCCATTCATCAGCTTTATGGTGAATAACTCCCGCACATATCCATCTGTCTGTGCACACACAGAGAAGAAATGAAGGTATAAAGAAGAGCTATTTTGAATTTTCACTATTGTCGCCAAAATCCTGTATACGCTAAGAATGGTCCACCTCAGTGAAGTCACCTTGGAAGGCAGTACAATTATTCTTACGATGTTACCATTGTTCAAAAGGTGTCTGGAATTGTTCCTTTTAATTCAGATACTGCCTTCAGATACTGTGGCGTATTCCTTGGGATGTCGTTAATGGTGACTTTTATCATTTAAGTGCAGATTCTGTGTGTGTGTGTGTGTGTGTGTGTGTGTGTGTGTGTGTGTGATAGCCAAATCCACACAGATAAGTACTAAGAGGGGTACTCTAGCTGGGCGATGCTGGTCTTGGTCAAGAGTAAAGGGTCTTTTTAAAAGCTATGAAACTCTCTGCCCTTTCATTGCTTCTGTACTATCCTGTGAAGACATCTCCCTGAAAAGGAGCTGCAAAATGATTTTAGAGATGAAACAGTCATTCGACTAGGTGTCTGTATGGGGTGGCCATGAGGCTGCCTCCCAGGCTTCCACCTATAGGAAAGGAAGGTCGATTGACAGCTGCAGAGCCGGGGAAGCCACCTGTGCACACGAAGGCCAGGGCTCCTGCCAGCTCAGACCCGCACGCAGGGGCACAAAGGCAGACCCCTTCCTGGCAGGGACTCCTGGGATGGCCGACCTCAGCACAGAAACATCCCCAGACTTTGCTGATCCTTTTGCAGATGACATGGCAGCCTAGGACATTTCCGTCAAACCTTCTCTTTTTCTGTCCTTCACTCAAGGTCAAACTTCTGTGTCACAGTCTGATGGCTCTTCCAGCTTGTCTGGTCTGCTCCCTATTTTTTTCCCCGGCAGGCATTTTTCCTAAAAACCCTCTGCACAGTTAATCCTGTCTTGGTTTCTGCTCCTTGGAGGACCAGACCAGCTTTCCGCAGCGATGACTTTGAAGAGCAGCACCGTCTGAGTTTTGTCTAATGTCTAAGTAACTGTAAGAAAGAATCTGGCCCCATTCTTTTTAAACGTCTTTAACTAAACTATCGTTGATTTACATTATTGTGTTAGTTGCAGGCGTACAGCAAAGTGATTCCGTTTTTGGTTTGTTTTTTTTTTTGGCCATGCAGTGCAGCTTGTGGGATCCTAGTTCCACAACCAGGTATTAAAGCCAGGCCCCCAGCATTGGAAGCTCAGAGTCTTAACCACTGGACCACCAGGGATTTCCCCCAAAGTGATTCATATATATGTATGTGTGTGTGTGTGTGTGTGTGTGTGTGTGTGTGTGTGTGTGTGTATATAATTTTTCAGATTATTTTCTATTACAGTTTATTACAATATATTGAATATAGTTCCCTGTGCTATATAGTAGGTCCTTGTTGTTTATCTATTTTATATATAGTAGTGTGTATGTGTTAATCCCAAACTCCTAATTTATCCCTCCCCACTTTTCTCTTTGGTAACCATAAGATTATTTTCTATGTCTGTGAGTCTGTTTCTGTTTTGTAGGTAAGTTCATTTGTGTCATATTTTAGATTCCATATGTAAGTGATATCATATGGTATTTGTCTTTGTCTGACTTACTTCACTTAGTATGATAATCTCTAGGTCCATCCATGTTGCTGCAAATGGCATTATTTCATTCTTTTTATGGCTGAGTAGTATTCCGTTGTATATATGTACCACATCTTCTTTATCCATTCATCTGTCGATGGACATTTAGGTCACTTCCATGTCTTGGCTATTGTAAATAGTGCTGCCATGAACATTGGGATGCATGTATCTTTTCGAACTAGAGTTTTCTCTGGATATATGCCCAGGAGTGGGATTGCTGAATCATATGGCAACTCTGTTTTTAGTTTTTTGAGGAACCTCCATACTGTTCTCCATAGCGGCTGCACCAATTTACATTCCCACCAACAGTGGAGGAGGGTTCCCTTTTCTCCACACCCTCTCCAGCATTCATTATTCATAGACTTTTCGATGATGGCCATTCTGACCAGAGTGAAGTGATACCTCACTGTGGTTTTGATTTCATTTCTCTAATAATTAGTGATGTTGAGCATCTTTTCACGTGCTTGTGGGCCCCATTTTTTATGTTCAACAACTGAAAAATTTTAAACTCCACCCCTCCCTCTACCCCTTGTACCCCACATCTGGGGAAACTGATAAGAAAGCCTCCTTGGCGCCAGCAGGAGAGTGAAACCCAGCTAGCCCCTGCCCCTGCCTGAGAACTCTCACCCTGGCCACATTCCTTAACTGCCCTAAAAACCCAGGCCTGGCGCCCTTCCTCCATCTCTGAAGTTATTTGGGATCTACTTAAGAGTACCACTCTGCTCTCCCCAGAGACCTCAAATCCCTAAGTAATAAAACTTTTCATACCTTCTTGGTGAATGTGTGGCATCATCAGTTCTGACATCCGAACCAAAGTGTGGGAGGGGATACGCGTATCTTTGAAGGGTGGTCATAACAGTAACACGGTGTTGTCAGTTGCCACCTATTGCAATTGGCTACTCAGGTCCACGGCTGAAAACAGCTGTTACGAGTACCCCACCTTCTCACTTGCTAGGACCACCAGCTCTGTGGTCAGCCCCCTTCCTTCAGGGCGTGTAGAAGGATGCCATTCAGTAAAGAGAGTACCACCACCCACTCCTCACACACAACAGCAACATGAAAGGAGGCGAGAGGGAGAGGAGGTGGCATTTTGAAGGAGTGTCAGTTCGTGAAAAGGGGCTCTAGCCTGTTCTCCACACCGCTAAGAGGGACAGCAACCAGGAGAATCAAGGGGGTTCAGGAAAGTGCCTGAGCCTTCTCTCCCTCCACTAGGTTGGGGGACTGGAGATCATCTTGGTCGAAAGGGGACAAGAAGATGCCTCCTGTCAGCAGTATAGAGGGCAGAAGGGTATATGCCAGTAGGGAACCAGTGACCCTCCTCGTTTCACGTGGCAAACCTGTGTGTTTCCTGACCAGGCGTGAAGGAGAGAGCTCCAGACAGCCTGAAACCTGGTATGGCGGCCCCATAGACAAGATGGGATGGCTAGACAGTCTGGAGTGGCTACTGGGACGAAGATGAGGGACACATCACAACTAGGAGTTGAACCCAGGGAAACGTGCAGGGGGCAGGGCTGCCTAGGGCTCCCTGAAACACCAACAGGTATCCTCCCTCAAGTAACCAACATTCCTTTGGAAACTTGACACTCAGGCAGAACCAATGGCTTCTGGCTACTGAGTGTTAGAGAGGAAATAGCAGCCAACAGAAAGAAGCAACTTTCCCACTGGACAGCCAGGAAGGAGATGCTCCAACCCTCTCCCTCCCCAGGGCCCCAATATCAGCTTGGTATGTACCACCCTCCCTCTTCTAAGCCGCTGTTGTTGAGTTTGGCCCCTGTACCTGGGGGAAGAGCTGGGGGATGGTCGAAGAGGACTTTGGAATGACCGTGAAATTAACAATTTCAAAAACAACACGGAGTCTGAGAAAGGAAACCAGACTGACAGAATAACCCAAAGGGACCAAAAAGTTATGGAATTCAACTGTGATGTCGTGAAGGGAATCTACTATCAAGTGGGGGGGGGGGGGGGGGGTT
>NW_006782167.1:378156-388609 GCF_000442215.2 Lipotes vexillifer
GGGGGGGGAGGAGTTAACCCAAGTAGCAGCAGAAACTGGAAAAACAAATGGATCTTTGTGATTCTATTCCAGTGAGTTAATATCCTTCTCTAAATCAGCAGCATACAATTTTTTAAAATACAAAATCAATCTTTAAAGGAAATAATTAAACATCACCTATAATCTGGTGCCTGCTAGGTGTACACCCACAGTTCATTGCTTTCACATTTCTAAACAATGTTCATTTAAACAATAGGTTATGTGCATTATTTTCAACCTCTGTGCTCACCATGTTCTTTCCACCTTGAATATCAGACCTCATGCTCCAACTCTCATCTCTCAGTGTAAAATTTTATGTTACTAGAGAAACAAAACCATCCTTTTCCTCTCCATTCAGAGTCTGGGGAAGAGAATGCTCTTGGCTGGCTAGGAATTTAATCTCGCTTTGTAATTAAGAACTAATTACAAAGCCCCTGTTAGGTCTTAGTGTAGTCATGAGGGCAGTTCTTAAGAGGCACAAAGCTGGAAAATGGGCCCACTTCTTATTTCAAGCAGGCTCTAGGGGGTCCTAGTTTGAAAGGGTGGGCGCGCTTACACTGTTCAAAAGTAAATGATACGAGGTGTTCATTACAAGTAGAGAGGAGGCTTTGAAAGCACTGGGGATGTAAGAAAAATACTTCTCTTCCACCTTCTGGGTTTAGAGTGTAATATCTCTGATAATTAATATTTATCCTTGGGAAAGACAGATGTGCCCATGGCGGAGGCCGAATTGGAAAGAAACCCCACGGCTTTCCAATGAGTTATCAATAGAATAAAGAGGATGGGCAGCAACTCACTATGTACAGAGGCCGCTAGGGGAAGAGGAGTGGCCCCTGGTGGTCCCATGGTTACGGCTTCTTGCTCCCAGTGAAGGGGAGCCAGGTTCAATCCCTGGTCAGTGGACTAGATCCCACATGCATGCCGCAACTAAAAAGATCCCGCGTGCCACAGCTAAGACCCGGTGCAGCCAAATAAATAAAATAAAATAAATATATTTTTAAAAATACTCATAGGAGGGAGAGTAGAAGAGGATTCACAACGAGGAACAGACCCCCAAACGGGAGAGCACGGCTAGGAGCTGGGGGAGCGCAGGAGGGCGTTCCCTGTGTGGGTTTAACTTGGTGAGCGTTTTTCCCTTGTACTAGGGTGAAAGGCATATTAAGGTTTTAAATATCTGGGCTCCTCTATTATGTAAATGTCCTTTGGGTACTGCAATCCTACGTAACAGTTGATATATATATATATACACACATACACATATATATGAAAGTAGTATATACATATATATGCTTATATATATGTAAAATAGTGGTGTTACGAAGAACAAAGAAACAGGCTAATGGAGAGAAGCAGGGCCTGCCCAGTCCCCCTTGTGAGCGTGGCCAGGCCCAGGGAGAAGTGTCCTAGCTGGGATATGCTTTCCAGCAGAATGTTCCAGGAACAGCGGCAGGGCTGGGATCCGTGGGCAGGAGAGGAGGCTGGCGAGGCCTGCAGCCGAAGCCCCCCCCCTCCCTGCGTGTACGAGACGAAGGTGCCCTTTCAAAGTGGGAAAAGGCTGACGTGCTGTTTCCTCTAGTCACTTCCCAAGGCTGTCTTTCAAATGCCGCATCCTTTACTGAGGCCTCCCTGAGCTCATCCAAGCTAGAAAGAACCCCTCACGCCTCCGAAAGCTGAGAGCCCTTGATTTGGTGGCTCTTACCAGTATCTGCTTTCAGTGAGAGTCCTTTACAAAGTAAGTCCTTGCCCAGATACCTTCGTTCGCCTTCATGTTCCCTGGTGCCCGCCCCCCTCCCTCACTGTTCTCCATCCGGCTTCCTGTTGGGCTGAGCTGTAAGCCCAGCTTGTTCTCTGGCTTCTGTTGGCCCATGGGGGGCCCTTACCTTAGGTGGGAGGGAGGTGGGGGTAATTGGTCCCTTAGTTCTTTCCCTTGGAGGTCACCTCAAGGTTAACTCTCTCAACTGAAGCTCGCTCCCTTCAAGGTGGCTGCCCTAGAAGACTCCATCCCCTTCCGGGTTCCAGTATCCACTCCACACCTTAGCTCTGCAGGTCCCATGGAGGATAACACCTTGGTGGCTACTAGCCCAGGCCACCACACTCTCCCTTACGCTCTCCCTGTATTCGTTCCTTTGTAACTAGTTCTTTAGCTTATCTTAATCTGTGCATACCAAGTGTTTCCAGTTGAGACCCTGCCTGATACACTCCCTTACTAAATACATGGGGGGCATACGCTTGTTTGCATTATGCTTATTTCTGAACCAAGGCTAAAACAGAGTCGTGAATAGTATAGGTGCCCAGTGAACTTTTGTTCAGTACTCTGTGTCTAGAATGGAGTTTCTCGACCTTGGCACTACTGACACTTTAGGACAAATAACTCTTTGTCAGGGGCAGGGGTCAGGAGGCTGCCCCGTGCACTGTAGGATATTTGGCAGCATGCCTGGCCTCTGTGTACTAGATGCCAGGAGCACCCTAACACCATTTTTGGCAACCAGAAATGTCTGCGGACAGTGCTAAATGCCCCTCCCACACGCACCAGGGAGCAGAATTGCTCCCTGTTGAGATTCACTGCCCTAGATGTTCGCTCCTTTTGTCATTTCAGCATTCATATTACAAAAACCAATGTCATTACTTCATAGCAACAGTTTATAATGTACCTGTATGTGTATACACACATACGTGAATGAATGCACACATTGGGACCCACAAACACAAAACACTTCAAAGTCACAATCTGACATGTATAGACATACCTGCACACGTGAAAATGTATTTGGAAGGAATTCTCAAAGTTAGGATATCAAAGACATTTTTTCTTATTCTTAAAAACAAAGTCTTTATTATCAAGTGAAAAAAAAAATCACCCACAACGTGGAGATAATATTAAATGAGATTTCTTTGAACTTTACAGAGATTCATGAGCTTAGATCTTCAAAAGATCACAGGCGTAAGCATAAACGTGGTGTGCTAAACGGTACATGAAATAGAAAATGATAAAGAGGAACAAGGTGCTTCCAGGTACAATACTGAGAACATGCGGGTCTCATGATCTTCCTCCCTCCCCGCCCACACCTAGATATTCGTTGAAAGGACCGCGGCTTGCAAGCCCGGAGACACAAATTACGAAGTCTTATTTTGCTGCTTGCAAGAGAAGTGTGTTAGGAGCCTCAAAACCCTTAAAGCTACTGCGTTGGTCTCCATGTATGATCTCAGGTTCCACCGACCTTCTTTCTGTTATAGCCACTTGCTTCCTTTCCAGTTCTTTCTCTCTCCCACCAGTGGATGCTGTGTCAGTATCGCCATGTTGCACAAATCCAGGGGACATTATTCTCTTTATTTGGGAGCTTTCCTATGCTAGCACACTCTCTCTTATTAACAACAACAACAATAATAGTACAGTGTCTCCTCCTCCCCCTGTTAGAGGGGTTGAGGATAGTGTGGGGCTGTCTTGGAGAGAAGTATTTCAAAGTTCTGAGTGTGTCCTGGTTGATGGAGGAAACTTTCCCAGAGTTTTGGTGCATGGAACTGAGCCACAGTCCCTGGAAACTGTGTTCTAAGACTCAACTAGGCAGTTTAAAATAAGGTCACCGATTCAAACAGAGCTGGACAGAGAGGGAGAGTCAATGTATGAAGCCATTGAGATCAGCCATGATGGGAGCCAACAAAAGAAAGGTCTGGAGTCCGTAAGAAGAAGCCTAAGATCATTCGTGAGCCCCGGGAAGTTCTAGAGGCAAGTGCAAGCCTCTGTGGTGGCTTTCTGTGTTGATCCCCAAGCGGCCGATAAGAATGTGCTGGATTTAAAGGGAAAATAATGTAAAATCAACCATGATAACAGCAAGCAACTTAACTGAATTTCCACCAATCGGATGCACCCAAGTGACACTGTGATTTGAAACAAAGTTAAGAGGAAAGTGTGGATCATACATTTTACAGAGAAAAACAAAGGTAAAACAGCTTTCTAAACATGGCAGAGGTAATTGCTTCTGCTCTGTTTCTCACCCATACTTGTTCCTGAACTTAACCTGAAGCCTGTTCTATCAGCCTTTCCAAAGATTTTCTAAGTTACTAAATACCATTTAATAAATTCCCCCCTATTTAAAGTAGCTAGAGAAGATGGTATGGTCTACAACTACAAGTGTAGCAATCCTTGGATTTTAATTCAAGCTCTGGGTGTGTGTGTGTGTGTGTGTGTGTGTGTGTGTGTGTGTGTGTGTCCTAAAATGCCACATTAGACAATAACATGAATTTGGAAAAAAACATGATTGGTGTTTGGGTTGTCTCATCCTCTGGCCAACCCCATTTGGAGAGGGATGGCTAACTTTATTACCTTTTTTTGGAGGAAGGATACAGTAATAGGTGAAAGCCTTAATCATTTGGGACTTTCTTATTTCAGTGCACAATCAGTATTGTACAGTATATGACAATACAGTATAGTGGCAATATAGATTGAAAAATATACTGATTTCCATTAACCTACATTTTATGCCATTGAATTTTTAGTCTATATATATGTATATATATATATATATATATACATATATATATATATATTTTTTTTTTTCCTTTTGGCCATACCACGTGGCTTGTGGGATCTTAGTTCCCTGACCAAGGACTGAACCTAGGCCACTGCAATGAAAGCGCTGAGCCCTAGCCACTGGACCACCAGGGAATTACCTAGTCCCCTCTTATTGAGTGATTCCATTTATATTAAATATCCAGAATAGGCAAATCCATGCAGACAGAAAGCAGATTAGTGGTTACTAGGGACTGAGAGGAGAGGGGACTAGTAAGAGATTGTTTAATAAGTGCAGAGCTTTCTTTTGGGGTGATGAAAACATTCTGGAACTACATGAGGATGAACGTTGTGCAACACTGTGAATGTACTAAATATCACTAAAGGTAAATTTTATATTATTGCGTATTTTACCACAAAACCCCAGAAAACTAGTGGGATGCATACATTTCAAGAAATTTGAAAAAAGAATAGGTTAAAAGCATATATGATATTTGCAGATACCATGATACCATACATAGAGAATCCTAAAGATGCTACCAGAAAACTACTAGAGCTAATCATGAATTTGGTAAAGTAGCAGGATACAAAATTAATGCACAGAAATCTCTAACATTCCTATACACTAATGATGAAAAACCTGAAAGGGAAATTAAGGAAATACTCTCATTTACCATTGAAACAAAAAGAATAAAATACCTAGGAATAAACCTACCGAAGGAGACAAAAGACCTGTATGCAGAAAACTATAAGACACTGATGAAAGAAATTAAAGATGATACAAACAGATGGAGAGATATACCATGTTCTTGGATTGCAAGAATGAACATTGTGAAAATAACTATGCTACCCAAAGCAATGTACAGATTCAGTGCAATCCCTATAAACTACCAATGGCATTTTTCACAGAACTAGAACAAAAAATTTCACAATTTGTATGGAAACACAGAAGACCCCGAATAGCCAAAGAAATCTTGAGAAAGAAAAACGGAGCTGGGGGAATCAGGCTCCCTGACTTCAGACTATACTACAAAGCTACAGTAATCCAGACAGTATAGTACTGGCACAAAACCAAAAATATTGATCAATGGAACAGGATAGAAAGCCCAGAGATAAAACCATGCACATATGGTCACCTTATCTTTGATAAAGGAGGCAAGAATATACAATGGAGAAAAGACAGCCCTTCAGTAAGTGGTGCTGGGAAAACTGGACAGCTACATATAAAAGAATGAAATTAGAACACTCCCTAACACCATACACAAAAATAAACTCAAAATGGATGAAATACCTAAATGTAAGGCCAGACACTATAACACTCTTAGAGAAAAACATAGGCAGAACACTCTATGACATAAATCACAGCAAGATCCTTTTTGATCCACCTCTTAAGAGAAATGGAAATAAAAACAAAAATAAACAAATGGCACCTAATGAAACTTAAAAGCTTTTGTACAGCAAAGGAAACCATAAACAAGATGAAAAGACATCCCTCAGAATGGGAGAAAGTATTTGCAAATGAAACAACTGACAAAGGATTAATCTCCAAAATCTACAAGCAGCTCATGCAACTCAATATCAAAAAAACAACCTAATCCAAAAATGGGCAGAAGACCTAAATAGACATTTCTCCAAAGAAGATGTACAGATTGCCAACAAACACATGAAAGAATGCTCAATATCACTAATCATTAGAGAAATGCAAATCAAAACCACCATGAGGTATCACCTCACACTGGTCAGAATGGCCATCATAAAAAAAATCTACAAACAATAAATGCTGGAGAGGGTGTGGAGAAAAGGGAACCCTCTTGCATTGTTGGTGGGAATGTAAATTGATACAGCCACTATGGAGAACAGTATGGGGTTTCCTTAAAAAACTAAAACGAGAACTACCATATGACCCAGCCATCTGACTACTCGGCATATACCCTGAGAAAACCATAATTCAAAAAGAGTCATGTACCACAGTGTTCATTGCAGCACTATTTACAATAGCCAGGACATGGAAGCAACCTAAGTGTCCATCAACAGATGAATGGATAAAGAAGATGTGGCACATATACACAATGGAATATTACTCAGCCATAAAAAGAAACAAAATTGAGTTATTTGTAGTGAGGTGGATGGACCTAGAGTCTGTCATACAGAGTGAAGTAAGTCGGAAGGAGAAAAACAAATACCATGTGCTAACACATATATATGGAATCTAAAAAAAAAAAAAAAAAAAAAGGTTCTGAAGAACCTAGGGGCAGGAGAGGAATAAAGACGCAGACATAGAGAATGGACTTGAGGACACGGGGAGGGAGAAGGGGAAGCTGGGACGAAGTAAGAGAGTGGCATGGACATATATACACTACCAAATGTAAAATAGATAGCTAATGGGAAGCAGCCGCATAGCACAGGGAGGTCAGCTCGGTGCTTTGTGACCACCTAGAGGGGTGGGATAGGGAGGGTGGGAGGGAGATGCAAGAGGGAGGGGATATGGGGATATATGTATACGTATAGCTGATTCACTTTGTTATACAGCAGCAACTAACACAACAATGTAAAGCAATTATACTCCAATAAAGATGTTAAAAAAAAGCATATATGACAAATGTTAAAGAAACGTAGAAGAAAGAAAAATAAATATAAAAGCAAAAATTTATGACAGAGAGAGCCTACAAAAGAGGATCAGTAAAGCTATACTTTGGACAGAAAGGGGAGCCTAATAAAATTGACACATGTCTAGTAAGACTGATCACGAGAAAAAGAAGGAAGGCACGAATATCTAATGTCAGGAACAAAATAGGGCACGTCACCAAAGATCATGCAGAGAAAGGAAATAAGAAAATATTATCAACAGCCTTATGTCAACACATACTAAGTTTTAGATGAGATGAATCCAGAAACGTATAATTTATTAAAAGTGACCCAAGAGGCAGCACAGGGAACTATATTCACTATCTGGTAATTGCTGTACGTCTGAAACATTATAAATCAACTCTACTTCGATTTTAAAAATATAAGACAATAGAATGCAAAAAAGTGACACAGGAGGAAATAGAAAATCTGAATATTTTAATAAAGAAAATGAAACCAGAATTTTAAATGTTCTACAGATGCAATTGTAGGAGCAAATAGCTTTACTGGCAGTGACAACCTTGCACAAAGATTAAGAGAGACTACTCCCCAGTTTGTTTTATGATGTCAGAATACCTTAACAAATACCTGACAAGGTCGTTATGAGAAAAGAAAATACTCATTTGTGAGCAGAGAGGCAAAAATCCTAAAGGAAGTGTTAGCAAGCTGAATCTGGCAATATATACATATATATGTATATATGTATATATATTTAGCATATATATGATAATATAATTAAGTATTTGAGTTTATTTCAGGAATGCATGGTTTAAGTAAACATTTAAAAATCAACATAATATACCACAGTAACAGAATAAAGGGAAAAATAACAGATGTAGAAATGTCATCTGGGAAATTTAAACATTTGTTCATTAAATCGAAAAAACAAAAACAAAAATCTTAGTAAGCTAGGAGTGGAAAGGAAATTCTGTAAGCTGACTAAAGATATATAGCTATAATCTTTTAAATTTATATATATTTATATTTAATGGCAAATTATTGAGAGTTTTCCCTCTGAGATTAGAAATAATACCTGCCATAAAATGAAAAAAAATTTAAAATATACACCTTACATTAGCATCAAAAATATCAAATACCAAGGATTCAATCTAACAAAAGTTGTGTAAAGACTTCATTGCAGAAAATACAAAAAGAGAAATTAAAGAAGACCCAAATGAATGAAGGGATGTGCCATGCAAATTTGAAACTTAATATTTTTAAGATGTCAATTCTTACTAGATCAATTGATAGACTCAATACATCTCAAGGTTTTATTTTGGGGGGGAAATTGGGAACTGATCCTAAACTTTATCTGGAAAAGCAAATGGCAAAGAAAGTTAAGACACTTTCAGAGATGAAGGGTGGGAGCCTGACTCTACTTGGTATTAAGAATTATTATAAGAGATTAATTAAGACAAGGATAGACAAATCAATGGAATAATTAAGAGCCTAGAAATAGAATCATGCATGAATGGACAGATGACAGATGTGGCACCACAAAGAAGGAAGCAAGGGTGGGCGTTTCAGCCAATTGTGCTGGAACAATTGGATATTCATGTGCAAATGTAAGGGAAAGGACAGAAAATTTTGGTGTTTACCACACATACCATACCCCAAACCAACTCCAGTTGGATTTAGAATATGTTAGGTGTTCAGAGTAAAACAGTGGAACATCTAAAGGATGGCTCTTCATAATCTTGGGGTAGATGACGTAAAACATCACACACACACACACACACACACACACACACACACACACACACACACACACACACACACACTGCTAACCAAAAGGGAAAGGTTAACTTGACTATCTTCAAAAATTAAGAACTTCTGGTCATCAAAAGATGCCAGTAAGAAAACAAATAAAAAGGCAACCCAAAGACTGGAAGAATATATTTTCTGCATAAAGTCAAAAAAGGGCTTCCATCCAGAATATTAAAAAAAAAAAAAAAAAAAAAACTCTTATAAGTCAAAGAAAAGACAGTCTAACAGAAAAATGGGCAAGAGACTTCAACATGCTCTTAAACAGGTACAAAAGAAGGTATCCAAATGGCCAGTCAACACAAAATGCTCAGCCTCATTAGAAATCATAGAAATGTGAATTAGAACAGCAGTGCAAAGCCACGGCATACTTACGAGAACAGTGGCTGAAATTTGAAAGGCTGACGTTACCAAGTAGACGAGAACAGGGAGCAACTAGTTTCTAAACTTATAAGGAATATAAATGGGTACAACCACTTGTGAAACCTGGCATTTTCTGGTAAAGTTGAGGATTTGCATTCCCTGTAACTCAGCAATTCCATTTCTAACTATGTACTTAACAGGAATGCATCAGGAATGATGTACAGGAATGTTTGCTGCACCACTATTTGTAATAGCCCCCAAACTGGAAACAACCCAACGTGCATCAACTGCAAAAACGGATAAACCACTTGCGGTATATCCATCTATTGAAATACCACCGAGCAATGAAAGGAAAACAGAGCACCAGCTACATGAATCTCTCAATGAAAACACATTTAAAGCTATCTGACAACACACTGTTGAATAACAAAAGGCAGACACAACAACAAAAAATGCATATTGTATAATTCATTTATACAAAGTTTAAGAAGTGGCTAAAACTAAAATGTAGAGTTTAGATAGACATATGTGATGTAAGAGACATTATATATATATATATATATATCATACATACACACACACACACACACACACACACACACACGGGATAACCGCAAACATCAGGAGAATGGTTCCCTTTCAGGAGGGAGGGGTGGGCACCGCTTAGGCTTAGGCATGAATGGGGCTTCTAAGGTGCTAATGATGTTTTATTTTCTTACCTGGGTGTTGGGTCCATGGGTGTTTGGGTACCAGCTTTGTGATAAAATTTTGAGCTGTCTATCTTTTCTTTTTGCACAACTTTTCCTGTGTGCTATATATTTCATAGTTTAAAAAAGTTTTTAACACCTTCACTGCCTTCTCAAAGACAGGGAAAAGAAACCAAATTTGTTGGGCCCCTATACGTATTAGGCTCTGTACCAGGCACCTGACGTGCTTTATCTTATTGAATTCTCATAAAGAGCCTGCAACAGCAATATTATTCCTGTTTTACAGCTTAAGAAACAGAGGTGCAGAGAGGTGACTAAATAGCAGACACTCGGGTAGCGAGTTGTGGAGCTGGAAAGCAATTCTAAGCGTGTCTCACTCAGCCAGGTTACATCAGAGAGTCTGTCTTGAAAGGACTGAGAGCAAATGATACTGAGACCAGCGGTTCGGGGAGGGGGGTAGGGGGATTTA
>NW_006782167.1:388625-395640 GCF_000442215.2 Lipotes vexillifer
CGGTTCAGGGAGGAGTGTAGTGGGATTTAAGCCGCGTCCTTTGGAGGACTTCTCACTTCTTGTTAGCAATTCAGCAATCTGGCCAATGGATAAGAGACTGCTGTTCACAGACCTTGACACCCTGCAGCCAGTGCCACTGGCCTCCATCTCTATCCACACACTCCCTGGGCTGCCCTTTGGTGACCTCAGTCTCCTTCAGGTCACCAGTGATGTTCTGTGATGGCTCAAGACTGTCTTTACTCTTTGGACCTCTGCCTTCTTATCAGCTTTGATCCCTTTGGGAACTTTTAGGCTATGGAACTAGGATGCAAGGTTGTTCAGCGGTTAACCATTATAATAAAACTGCATGACACCTTGTAGAAGCATGCCTTTTTATTCTAACCCTTTGGCATCTGGGGTCTTGCTGACAGTGGAGAGATTGCCCCTCCCAGGGCTGGCCAATTCCTAGGGATAGCAAACAACTCACCTGAGTGCACCTTTCATAGGCAAAGTAACCAATCCAGGGCCCATTCTCTCCAACCACCTCCTTTTTGGAGCTCTTACACTCCAGACCACCATCCACCTGCCCTAATTACCCCACTGGGGGGCCGGGTACCAGACAACTAGAACAGCCTCTATGCCCTAGAGTCCATGGAAATTATTCAAACCAGCCAATCCTTATACCCCACTAGGGGCTCAGGAAGCAAACTCAGAGTATCAGTGTGCTCAGACAAATACGAGATAAATTAACTGAGTTGAATTTTGGTTTTTGTTAAGAAACAACTTTCAACTTCAGTAAAATGTAAAGATCTTATTGGCTTTATTCGGTGATTCATGAAATCAGGCAGCATCCCATCTATCAAATAAGAAGGAGCTCTGAAGGGCTGCACAAAATGAGAGACTTTTATAGGCAGAGGGACGCAAGACAAGGAAGTTTCCAGCAAAGAGTGGATCGTATCAGGCAAGGTCACCTTCCTTTGGGGGAAGGTAGGGGTCCACCAGGCAGGTTACCTCACTAGTTCTGACCAGGTGATCCCAGACAGACTGGTTAAGATTACATTCCACAGGGAAGCTGAAACTGCAGCTAGTTAGGTATTAAGTCTAGGTTTGGTGACATAGGCTTGGCACAAGAGACTTGATTTAGGGCCTGTGGTCTCTTTTTCACTAATGCTGAATGAGGCCAGAGCATGCGTTAGGGGTGTTGCACTCTGTGGTACCCACGGGCGCACCTTGAAGAGGAGGGTAATGACGATTGGTTTGATGGTGATTGTGATGTAATGTCTTACATCTTCTCATTCAGCACCTATATTTGGAGGAAGGAGTGAGTTTAGAAAACTTGAAGGCATATAGAGGGGGATTACGACTAAGAATCAAGCATTCTGGGTGTGGGGCGGGTGATATTTACACATCTTAGCATAAACTGCTTGGAAAGTGCCTTCGAGGCAAGAAGACCTTCTTGGGAGGGAAGGATGTGACAGGAAGCGTACTATGGACCTCTCCAGGCGTCTGTTCCCTCGCCCTGCTCCGTGACCCATGTCTAAGCCCCCAAAAAGAGATTGAAGGTGAAAATAGAGGCAGTTGCTCTTCTAGATTATTCCAGGCACACACAAGGCTGCTTGGAGGCTCAAATGACGAAGGAGAGCAGAGAGTTCGGTGGGCATGCTCCCCGCTTCTGTGCAGAAGCCAGCCCAGCTCTCATGCTGAGGGTCAATGCAGTGGAGCAGGGGCTCGGGGCGGATGTACTTGCCTTGACGGCCCTGCAGCTCTGCTGAGCCCGTGGGCAGCCTGCTGTGTGGGTCAGCAACACGCTGGAAATCCCTGGCAGCCTCAGCAGGCCCCTCGGTCATGATGTCGACAAGAAGTTCAGGGCGGAGGAACTTAAGAAGGCTAATCATGAGCACCCCGGGGGGACCTGGGCACTAACGGTGGGGCTTTGGGGAAGTTACAGGAAGCAGATGGAGAGCAGAAGCCAGCAACTTGGGGTATCTAGTTCCCACGAATGCAGCGTCATTTCTGATCCCTGGTTGGGACGTCGGGGGACAGAAGCAAGGGTCCGAGACAGCCCTGACAATTCTTCCTTACAAGTTGTTCTCGGATTTGTGAGCCAGGAAAACGAAGGCAGCCCCGGTGCTTGAGATCACTTGAATTTCCACGTGCTTCCACCCTTCAGGACACCTTTTCCAGGTTGCTCTCTGTAAGAGAAATGAGAGTGCCTCACAGCCTGAGCTGGCCCGTAATTCATTTGCAGATGAGCTGCTTGGATCTGGAGGGCGGCTGGGATATTGGGGCTCTTGCTGGACGCCATGGACTGGGGCATGGGATGTGAGAAGAGGGAAGCATCTCCACGCCCCTGTTGACCAGTTTGGGGCCAATTAGTGTAAAATGAAAACAGCTTAGTTGGCTGCTGGATAGGCAGCTCCCCGCTCCCCAGTTTTTCTGGAAAAAAGTGGTGCAGGGTAAATGTTGCCGGACAAAGGGTGTGACTGCTGCTAAAACCGCCAGAGCAGAGATGGTTGACTCCGGTCACGTCCTCTCAGCGCCCCCAAACACCCTCCCACCAAGACTCACACACCAAACACCTTCCACTCGAGTCCCAAAGCCCCTCTTTCTCCTGCACCTCCCAGGTAGAAAGGACTTCCTAAGGCTCTGGTGTCTCTTTCACTAAGTCAAGGAGCGAGTTGCTTGCCTGAGTTTGTGGCTGTCTGGCACATTCTATCAAAACAGTCCTGGTTTCTGGTCTAGTGGTGCTGTCTGACCACAGCTGTTCAACAGACAAAAAACTCAACTGCAGAAACCCTAGCATACAAACAGACTGCCCTCACAGTCTCAAGTCTATGACAAGGTTGATTTTCTGGCTAGGAACACTCATCTTCCCAGCCCCCATTGCTTTCAAAATGGCATTGTATTGATAACAAGAACAAAAAATCCCAAAGGAAATGGAAATGAAAAAGAAAATTCACCCCATATTGCACCACAAAAAACACATCCTTTGTTTTTATCTTCCAGCTTTCTTTCCATCACACACTCATAAGCATGGAGTTTACCGAGTTGTGATCATAGCAGAAAGTTTGATTCTGCCGTGCTCACTTACTAGTCTACCGTTTTTTCAAGTTCCTACAGTTTTTCTAATTATAATGTTAATGATCCTATAATATTCCATGGAGTTGATGTTCTATAATCCACTTCATATCTCCTAAATAAAATGGAGTCATTCTTCAAGGTGCATCTCCCACATCTTTGGGAAGCCGTGCGTGGATACCCCAGGCCTGGGAGACTGTTTCCCCCCTCTGAACACAAGAGCATTCTCTCTGTTTTCCAGTTAAATTCCAATTTGGTTCCCAAGTCCATAATGTTTATTTGTGGTCTGCAAAATCACCCTCATGCTTGCCCTATACAATGAAAGAGCAAAAGGTAGGCGAGGGCCTTTTCCTGGTGCTCGACCCCATAGTGTGCCTAGCAGGTCTTGGACAGGTCTCAGTCCTGCTCTGTAGGGTGATGGGAGAATGGGAGACCAATGTAGCTGCTGACCCTTTTGCCCTTGAATCTCAGCCTGTACCAAGTGTTGATCGCTGGGGTTCCCCTAAAGCTGTTGCCAATAGTTCTACCACCAAGACCCCAAAGTGGGAAATCTCTCAAACCTAGAAACAGATGTAGATGATGGGCAGGCAAAACAAATGACAATTATTCATTCAATTTTTAACAATTAGATTGATTCGGGGGAGTCAATGTACACTTGTACATTGTACACAATGTACAGTGTACATTGAATTGATAACATGTACACTTCAGACAGTTCTGGCAAGTGTACATGCTATCAGTTCAATTCAATTCAGTATAACCGAGTCATCTTTGAGCAAGGGATTTAGAGTCAGAGATACTTGCATTTCAATCCCACTGTTGCCAGCCCCAAGCTGTGGAATTGAAAAACAGTCACTTAGTCTGTATGTTTGTCAGTTTACTCATTCATAGACTAGAGGTGGTAACAGCCACCTCAATCAAGTCTGATACAACCCAAACAAAAGTATAAGCATCTAAGCACAGCACTTAGCACAGTGACTGGGAAATGGTACATTCTCAGTCAATAATAGTAGCTAGTGATAATAATAAATTTAACAGGAACAGAGGCAATCTTAAGAGGGGAAATGGTGGATGTACAATGCTGGCTTCTGAAGGACAGCCTCGAGTCCAGCAGATCTCATCAACCAGATCTCTTCCCCTTCTGAAGATGATCCTAGCGTCTGAGAGCTGTGATTACAAGCACATGCAGCCCAGCAGAATATGGCTGTTCCCATCAATAGCATAGAGACAAGAATAAGTATTGTAGTAAAAAAAAATCAGGGGTGGAAAGACAAAACTCTATCTATAAAATGATTTGGTTTAGGTCTCAAACTCTCATCCCCCCTTGATGGTAGAAAATGTAATCTTACTGATTGAAGGCAATTCATTCACTGCTGTTTAAACTTTAATCTCACTTACATAAATGCTCAGTTAATTTTAAGGTTATCCCTCATCCCTCCTCATCTTTCTGGACATGAGGGTGATTTCACGGGAGGGGATGGAGGGGATGGAGAATGGGGCATGTACCCTCCTGGTGTGAGCAGATGCCCACGGTAGGGGTGGCTGAGGTGTAGCTGGCAATCCCTAGCCTTGGACCTCCGCCCCTGACCCTCCAAAACTCAGCGCTGTAGCCGCCGGGTTGTCATCACTCCTCCCCAAACCTTGTTGTGCTGTGCAGACTTTTCTGCATCTAGGATGCTTTTACACTTCTGCCTCCTCTCCTGCAATGCTGTTGCTCTCACTCCTTTTCGGGCAGGGTTTAGCAATTCTCCAGGCTCTTCTTTGTTGTCTCTTGTTGTTGAATAAAATTTGCCCTCGTTCCCCAGGCTTCACCTCTTGATCTTTTAACCAAGCTTTCTAGAATTCAAAACATCTTTTTTTTTTTTCTTTTCAAGCACCTGGTTCTTGAAATAAAGATGTGTGATACTCAAGGTTATTATATCTGCTATAGATTAATTAGAAGTTCCAAAGCCCTGAATTTGACTCTTCTGTTCACTTGGTACATCGGTACCCTACGAACAGTATATACGGGAAACTTTTTCTTCAGTGTGAAGAGAAAGGTAGAGGGTAAGAGAAATCGAACTAAATCACACACATAAATATCAAAATATTACTCCCTGCAGATAAAATTACTTCTGCTCATACCTTCTGCCTATAGCCCAGAGCTAGCCCAGAAACTAGCCCCTTGGGCATCCCTATGTACTTTGTGGATGTTTTGCTCAAAAAGCCAGGGACCAATGAAAGTCACAGAATGTCTAAAGTGGAATCTGGATGTGCATGAGAGGAGGAGAGGTTATCTGCCAGGCTTGTTTCTGAGCTAAGATGATAGGCTAGGAATGCCTGTGATGGGAAAATAGAAGCCTTTGTTACCCAGGTAGGGCAAGAAGATGTGGATAAAGGATTAGGAAATCTTCCAAAAGTTAGAGGCCACTCTGCTGCACTTGGCTAACAGTAGACCTGCTCCCTTCTACATCTGGCAAGAGGTTGGGGGATAGAGTCTGTCAGACTCAAAACAGATGATCAAGTGAGTGATGGCCTTGGACTCGGAAGGTCTTTATTTGAACTTCTCTTCCCAACTTTCCTTGTTGATCGTAAGAAACTCTGCTGCAGATACAGTGCCCCATGTTATTCAGGCAGAATCAAAATCAATAGGGAATTATTTTTTAAGCTTTATTATAAAGAATAATAAAAATTGCTCATGCAATTATGGAGGCTAAGTCCAAAATCTGCAGAGCCGATGTCCCAGTTCAACTCTGAAGGCCATCAGCCTGCTGTAGGACCAGGAAGAACAGATGACCCAGTTCAATGTATCAAGCAGGAGAATGCTCTCTCCCTCGGGGAAGGGTCAGCTTTTTGTTCTATTTAGGCATTCAACTGATTGGACGAGGCCCACCAACATTAGGGAGGGCAATCTGCTTTCTGTCTACTTACTTAAATGTTAATTTCATCCAAAAACACCCTCACAGAAACACCCAGAATAAATTTGACCAAATGTCTGGTCACCTTGTGACCCAGTCAAGTTGACACATAAAATTAACCATTGCAGGGCTTCCCTGGTGGCGCAGTGGTTGAGAGTCCGCCTGCCGATGCAGGGGACGTGGGTTCGTGCCCTGGTCTGGGAGGATCCCGTGTGCCACAAAGCGGCTGGGCCCGTGGGCCATGGCCGCTGGGCCTGCGCGTCCGGAGCCTGTGCTCTGCAACGGGCGAGGCCACGGCAGTGAGAGGCCCACATACCGCAAAAAAAAAAAAAAAATTAACCATTGCAGGTCTTTTCTCCCCAGGTGTGTTGCCATGCCCAACACCGGCAGCTTCCTGCAATTCTCAGTGACCCCTAACTTACAGGCTCAAACCTTTTCTCTAAGTCAGGGGAATCGCTGTGTGCAGAGCCATTGTGCCATTTGAGCCTCTGTCAACTTCGCCCACCGTAAGTAGCACCCGACTCTCCACAACACCCCAAACTTCTCTCCATCCCTCTTCCATCACAAAGTCTTCAGGAAACCAGTACACAAAAGTGTCGAGTTCGAGTGGAAAAGTCCTTGGGAAGGAGAATCTCTGGGGCTCTGTGGTAGAGCCACAGTTTGAAGACAGAGGTCCTGACTTCAAGTCCAGTGTCCTTTCTGTTTTGTCCGCCTGTAGTTCCCAAGATTGAAATCTAGCCCATTGCCTCAGCCCCAAGAGCAACAAAGACAAAAGCCATCAGCTGGACCCTCTACTGGAGGCCCTGCAGCAAGTGTGCTCACAGCCTTATAACAAGGAATTGGCAGTTATGCTGGGAGCAATTACCAGAGCTTGGTAACATCAGCTCAGATAAAATTAGATTTGACCTGAGAGATTGTTCTAAACACCAACTCAACTGCCTTTGATGTTCTGAATCCCATCAAATTGCACATAGTTCTCTCTTCCTGGCTTTAAAGTCAGTCTCTTCATCAGAGAAATGAAAAAGATCTGTTTTTTTGTGAAAATCTTTAAAGCTCTTTCC
>NW_006782167.1:395650-396504 GCF_000442215.2 Lipotes vexillifer
CCTGGAGGTATTGTAACAGGCTGGTAGATGTGGCATCTGCCAACTGTATCAAATACCCCAGCACTGGAGGCGGGGATATTAGCTGACTTATCCCAGAGACAGAGAATGTTGAAAAGGACAGTAGTTGCCCCTTAGAGATGGAGAGACGGAGAAGTCACGTGATCTGCCCAAGGTCAAAATACCAGAGCCAAGACCTCAGCCTAGATCTCCAGTCCTCTGCTTTCCTCCTCTTTTATGCTTTCCTAATGACTTCTTATACCTGGGGCAAGGTTTGACAGAGTGATTTCAAAATTGGGGGGAGAGAGCAATTACTAATCGGCACAGTCAGAATTTGAACTCTAAAACTTTGATTTCAGAATCTGTTGCCTTTTCTTGCTACAATAAATAAAGGAAGCATGCAAGGAAGAAAGGCAGGTTAGGAGGGGGCAGGGAGGCAGCGAGGCAGGAGGGAAAAGGGAAAGAAATTCCCTGAGAACAGGGACACGTCTGTCATGTTTACTGCTTTTGCCCCAGCAGCATCTCCGTGTTGGACAGTTGATAGGTGCTCTGTAAATATTTGGGGAGGAAGGTGAGAGGAAAGAAGGAAGAAAAGGAAATAAATAGGCCATTACCTGAAGTCACTCTCACTCTGAGGTCTTGGGTTTTATGATTACTTCTTTGGGCTAAGATTGTTTTCCTTTAACTTCTATTTTGAGTTTTTTGTTTATTGGGTTTTGTTTTCATTTTGGGTTTTTGTCTTGTCTTGTGTTGTCCACATTAAAGAGATTAGGGTGTCAGAAGTCTACCTTCCGGATAAGTGGAGCATGGTGGTTTTCACTGAGTAATTTTTTTTTTTTTTTTTTTTTTTTTTTGGT
>NW_006782167.1:396784-444332 GCF_000442215.2 Lipotes vexillifer
CCGGACCGTGGCACGAACCCGTGTCCCCTGCATCGGCAGGCGGACTCTCAACCACTGCGCCACCAGGGAAGCCCTCACTGAGTAATTTTTGTTGAGTAATTTCCCAAGCTCACACAATAAGAGCGAGGGTTAGAACTGAGGAAAACAGGTACGGCCTCTATCAAAGTACGCGGAGTCCCATTACAAGCCTCCTCCCTTCTGCGTCCTCTCATTCTTCCTGTCGTTTTCAGGGTCTCTTTTTGCTCCAGGTGAAATCTACCTGAGCTATAGATTGTTCCTTTTGGGTCCAGATTTTCAATTAGCAAATCCGACTAAAGGACCCAAGCTGATATCATTCATCCTCTCAGTCATCCAAAGAATATTTATTTGTGCCATACGCTTTGATAGGTGATTCTGAAGTGAATGGGACTCAATCCCTGACCTCAGGCACTCAAAATGAATATAGGAGACAAACATGTACACAACGAATAGGATGATCAAAGTGCCAGGGAAGAACTGATTTTTCTGGTGCGTATGGGACTTTCTAGAAAACATGACATTAGAACAGAGTTTGAAAGATGAAGAGGATTTCAGTACGTTCTCTTTCGAAAATGTGGTGCCAGGTGAGGAGAAATCACTCCAGGCAGAGGTTAAAGCCTAATTAATTAGAATAAAATCCGAAGTTCTCAACGTGGCCTATGAATCATCACGATCTGGTGCATGCCTCCTTGCCAGATCCCATCTCTTATCACTTCTCCCCTTTCGCAGTATATGCCAGACACACAGGCCTTCCTTTAATACCGAGAATCCTTTAAGCTTGTTTGTTTCCATCACAGGACATTTGTACTTGCTGTTCCCACTGACCAAATTGTTCCGCGCCGTCTCCATGTGGCTGCCTCCTGGGGAACGTTTAAGTCTCAACTCCGATGTGTCATAGCAGAGGGATCCTATTAGAATCCCCATTTCACAAATCAGGACCCATTCTGTAATGGTTAAGTAACTGACCCAGGTCACCCACCTAACAGGTGAACTTGCCAGGAATTGAACCTCAGCGGTCATAGCCTAGAGACCCAGCTTGTATCCACGGCTCCACACCGCCCCTCTCACCATCCAAACTGATCTGAGTCATACACTGACATGTTTCATTCTCCTTGCTCTGGAATATATGGTCCATGAGAGCAGGGGCCCCGTCTGCCTTGGTCACCACCATATCTTCCACGTGTGGCATATAGGATACACTCAGAAAATATATTGTGAATGACTAAATGATCAAGAGCTTGGGGAAGAGAGAGAGTGCATAAAGAAGCTTAGAGGTACACTACTCCTAGATAAGGAAAGAGCAAGGAAGCTTATTTAACTGTGACCTCTGAGAACTAAGTCTCTATTTTTATCCTTTCATTCAAAGTAATGACAGACTTGTTGGAAATATAGAACAGGTAGGAGCAGGTACAGTGGCTAGATGGTAAGGAATTGGGGGAAATTAAAGGCTTTAAGGGGTGGGGAATCCTTGCAGTGTACCTCAAACTGCAACACATAAATGACTGCCTCCTTCTAACCAAGGAAGACAGTGGCTATCACTTCATGGAGGTCCTTTCCGTAGAGTGGTGTCCACTGTATAGCAGGAAAGTAACTTTCTAAAAGGTCCCCGTGGTGTCAATAACCTAGGAGTCCTCTCCAGCTGACCAAGAGGAGATGGCCATAGCAGATGGTGTTAGCAAGCCTGAAATTATTCAGGCTATATTTCTGCAGTCTGCTGCCTGCCAGAAGCTCACTCCCAGCCGCAGGTCACTCATCTCTTCCCAGGGAAGTACCAGGATGCTCACCAGACTGTCACCTCCTCTGTAGGCTTTCCAAGATGGCGGTGGTTCCAGCACAGCGGCTGCTTCTCCTGTCCAGAGCCACTTGGCCATGGCCCAGACTTGCTGTGGCTCTGAAGAGAGGAGTCTGGACTTGCACTGTTAGATTTTGATTCACAGGGTAGTCTTCCAACTGCTCACCACACCTTCCTTCTTCCTAGCCTCTGCAAGGAAGTCCCGCCACCCAGTGGTTCAGAGTTCTAGCTTTCCGGCCAGATAACCTTCACTGCTTCAGTTGAATAAATGATGATGGTTTGGGTTTCGAAAGTTATAGTGTGGCTCAGCTCTCCAGAATTATAACCACCATATATTGATTATTTTTTCTGTGCTACAGACTTTTCTAAGCCCTTTACAGACACCATCTCATTGAGTTTCAGAGTAACTCTTTGTGATAGAAACTTTACTATCCCCATCACACAAATGACAAAAACTGAGGGATAGAGAAGTTAATGAATTATTCAATGTCTTATAGGTAAAAAGTGTCAAACTTCAAAGTCAGAGTTCTTAATCACTCAACTATGTGCTGTGTTTCATTTTCTCCACATATGCCCTAACCTGGGCGTTGAGGGCACATATCACTACCAATCACTACCTGCTGTGTTTGGGGAGGATTTCTAAAGTTTGGTTTCTTCATTTAAAAAAGTAATTATGTTTCTTAACATGGAAACCTCAGTACCCGAAACCAAAGATACAGAGACATCTGTTGCTTCTAGCCTGGCCAGAGTTGATTTAGGAACTAAGTATCAGAACATAATCAGTAATGATCATGTGGCCCATTGATTGGATAGGCAGAGCGCCATTAAATTTCAAACATATGCTATTAAGCCCAACAAAAATATATTCTATCGAGGGTTATCTAAAGCCACAATTCCTTGGATTGGACAATTCAAGGGAAATGAAGAAGTCCAAGAAGATGTGATGAGTGTTTTATTCCTGGGAAGAGTAGGGATGAATCTTAGATTGGTCCAAATTCAGCCCCTCTTTAACTAAGAATATAGGGTTTGGCTTCTAAACCACCACCATTCCTTTATTTGTCTAAACCACCATCATCTTCATCTTAAAGAGTTTCCAAGGGTCCTGGGTCGTTCTAAGAGGACTGTCCACATAGCAAAGTGGAGGAAGACTGTACAGAGTGTCAGAATGCGGCCGGACATCGCTCCTAGTCAGCAGGCAATGTTCTGGCAGCTGTCTGTGGAAATTACTCACAGGATGGCAAAGAGATGGAAATTGTCACAGCTCCGTGACACACGGGTGTTTGGTTCTCACAGGAATGGGAAGGGAAGATCCTCAGGTGGTGACTCAGCTCTCACATGCCACTCTGGTACTGGGGACAGATGGGGCTCCCTCAGGCATAGGATGGACAGTCCCTTCCGAGTGGCTCAGCTCCTATCTGTTTGGTCCAGACCCATGGTATCTTTTTCTAGTCTGGGACTGGGAAACCTGTTTTGCATGTTCTTCTAAGTCTATTGATCTTTTTTTTTTTTAATATAAATTTATTTATTTATTTATTTTTATTTTTGACTGTTTGGGGTCTTTGTTGCTGCGCACGGGCTTTCTCTAGTTGCGGCAAGTGGGGGCTACTCTTTGTTGCGGTGCGTGGGCTTCTCATTGCGGTGGCTTCTCTTGTTGCGGACCATGGGCTCAGTAGTTGTGGCGCACGGGCTTAGTTGCTCCACGGCACGTGGGATCTTCCAAGACCAGGGCTCGAACCCACGTCCCCTGCGTTGGCAGGCGGATTCTTAACCACTGCGCCACCAGGGAAGCCCCAAGTCTATTGGTCTTATACCCTGAGTCCTGGCTTTAGAAATCCAAAAGTCAGAACTCTGTTTCCATTATCTCCTTCTGTTTTGACCACCCCCCCGCCTTTAAGATAAGAGTACCCCAGTTGCCTGGGCTGGAAGGAAATGCTTCTGTGTTTGTCTGCAATGGTCATCTTAATATGTCCCTCTTTATGGGATACAAGTGCCGCCAGTCACGGGCACAGATTTCCAACCACAGGCTCCCCACGGGACAGTGTCTCTTAAGCTTAAAGCATGGAAAGGCAGAGAATGTGTGTTCTGGCTGGCCGACAGACTCTCAAAGGAGCAGAGAGAAGGGACTGAGCTAAGCATGCTAGGGGTCTTTTCCAAACTCACCAACCAGACAGTTATTCCTCTTCCTCTCACTATGAAGGCCGACAGGGTGGAGAAGTGCTCTAAGCATTCCTCCAGTCGGGGAGGGGGTAATCTCCCCAGCGGCCAAAATTTTTGTGTTTAGTTTTGTCAGGTTTATTCATTATGAGGGAAATGTGAGTTGAAGCCACCCTGAGATACTACCACACACCCACCAGAATTGCTCCCATAAAAAAGACAAAACATACCAAGGCTTGGAGAAGGTGGGGAGCAGCTGGAACTCTCCTACACAGCTGGTGCACCGCTTTGGAAAATTCTTTGCCGTTACCTCGTAAAGATGAGCATGTGCCTAGTCTATGGCCCAGTAATTCCACTCCTGTGTATACAGATTTTCATCAAAAGACATGTAGCAGAATGCTTGTAGCAGCACTACTCATAATTGAAATGTCACCAAATGCCCAACATCAACAGAATGGATAAATATTAGTACATTCAAAAGACGCAGACGTAGAGAATGGACTTGAGGACGCAGGGAGGGGGAAGGGGAAGCTGGGACAAAGTGAGAGAGTGGCATGGACATATATACACTACCAAACGTAAAACAGACAGCTAGTGGGAAGCAGCCGCATAGCACGGGGAGATCAGCTCGGTGCTTTGTGTCCACCTAGAGGGGTGGGATAGGGAGGGTGGGAGGGAGACGCAAGAGGGAGGGGATATGGGGATATATGTATAGCTGATTCACTTTGTTATAAAGCAGAAACTAACACAACACTGTAAAGCAGTTATACTCTAATAAAGATGTTTAAAAAAATAGTAGTACATTCACACAATGGAATACTATACAGTGATAAGAATGAGCAAATTACCACTATGTGCACAATAGAGATGCATCTCACAAACTTAATGTTGAGTGAAAGCCAAACCTATATATATATATATATATATATATATATATATATATATATATATATATATATAATTTTATTTATATATTTATTTATTTATTTATTTATTTATTTATTTATGGCTGTGTTGGGTCTTTGTTTCTGTGCGCGGGCTTTCTCTATATATATATATAAAATTTTATTTATATGAAAGTCAAAAACAGGCAAAACACATTAATGGTGTTAGCAGTCAGGAAAGTGAGGCTTCTGGGGTGCTGGTGATATTCTGTTTCCTGATTTGAGCACTCACACATTGCTGTGTGAAGTTTGTGAAATTAATTGATCTCTATCGTTGTGTGCTTTTCTGAATATTTTTTATGCTTTAATTGCAAGTTCACACAGACACCTCCCTACGTAGAAACATGGACACGTATGCAAGCTTCATTCTCCCTGCCTCTCAAAAAATTAAATGGCTCTGGGTGGCAGCCCTGAGCAATAGCTCTAGCTTCCTCACTGAAATGCCTATGAAGACAGCAAAAAAGCCGTCCAAGTTTGGCAGTCAGCCCTATTGACACCACTGGAGAAAACTTCCCTGTGCCTCAGGGCTTCTCGTAAGGGATTGAGAGTGGTCTTGGCTGACCGCCTGTGTGATGCCATGGCTGAGTCTGTCTACTTGAAAATAGTAGAAATGCCTTTCTTCCATCTTCAATATCTTTACTCTGGGTTAGAAACTCAAGTTCTGCATCTAAGGGAACACTGAGTTCTCGTCCTTGCCCCAGTGTGTGTGTGTGTGTGTGTGTGTGTGTGTGTGTGTGTGCGCACGCGCATGCGCGCGTGCGCGTGGCGCGTGTGCGTGTGCATAGGGGGTTAGGGTCTGTTCCTTCCCCCCACCGCTAATCCTGTTACAGTATAAAAGGGGCTTGAAAGTGTTTCCTTACTCAATCTAGTTCCTGAATTACGAATTCGAGTCTTTACGTTCAGGTAGATTCTGAATCCTGTGAGGAAAATTTGTCTCTACAGAGCTTTCTTTAGAAAGTACTCTCATTCTTGGAGATGTATTTTTCCAGAAAGGATGTTTTCTCTTTTGCCATATTTTCCACCTCAGAATTCTTGACAAGTCTGTGGATCATTTACAGTGGTATCTGGTATTGTTTTGTCATGCCATTTGTTCGTTAAATTATTTACTCATTTAGCACATCACACCAGGACTACTAAACCAAAAATCTCTACTTTTCACTACCAAAAACCAAATTATCCATAAAGCAATATGCTGATATTTTCATTGTCCAGGAACTTGAGTGGAAATTTTATGTTTATTTAAAACTTAGTATTGAGGTTGACATCTGTAGAGTGTTTCTACACGTAAATAAGACAACAGGAAACAGTACAAAAGAAAGTGGGAAGAGTAAGAATAACAATTACAGAATAAGTGAAAATGACCATAAACAGAAGACACACCGCCTCACCTCACCAGTCATGAAATCAATGCAAATTAAAAGAACGCTAAGACTCTTCAGTGATCCTATTTTCAAATATTAAAAATATTTTAAAATATTCATTATTGTGCAAACAGGCAATCTCATACATTGTTGGTGAGAGTAGGGCTGGAACTCTCCCTTTGAAGGCAATATATTTTCAGATTACAAATGTACATTTTATCAACATTTAAAAATTGTGAGCCTTTTGACCTTGTGGTTTCTACGCAGGTACTTAAGCAAATGTGAAAAGACACAGGTAAAACCTTGCAGGTTTGTTGGTAACAGAAATATGGGAAGAAACCTAAGTATGAATCAATTGGAACAGATCTTTGTAAAATAAATAATAGTACTTTTGCCATATCATGGTGCTAAATACAGAAAGAAGATTGGAGAACTGAATATATTCTGTAATCCAATTTTATAAAAAATTAGTAAAGAGGGGCTTCCCTGGTGGGGCAGTGGTTGAGAGTCCGCCTGCCGATGCAGGGGACACGGGTTCGTGCCCCGGTCCGGGAAGATCCCACATGCCGCGGAGCGGCTGGGCCCGTGAGCCATGGCCGCTGAGCCTGCGCGTTCGGAGCCTGTGCTCCGCAACGGGAGAGGCCACAACAGTGAGAGGCCCGTGTACCGCAAAAAAAAAAAAAAATTAGTAAAGAAACATACACATATGTCTATGCTTAGGAAAAATTCCAGGAGAACAGACAGAAAACTTTTACCAGTGGTCATTTTGGGGAGGGTGTATAGCAAGGGACTTCACTTTCTACTTTATATATTTCTGTTGTTTGAATTGTTACAATATGATTATAAACCTGTTATGATCAAGAAAGACAATAAAGATTTTTAATACTATAGGATATTCACCCAATGCTAGCAATGTTATGTGTAAGTGATGGACATTCAGATTGTTTTAAGATTTTCTTCACTGTATTTTTGTACTTTCCAAAATTGTCTACAGTGAGTATCTACTTTTCATTTCAGAAAACAGGGGGCATTTCAAATAATAAGTCTATACAATTTAAACTATAGCATATGATCAAAATTATGTTGAACATATGGACAGCACAAAGCTTCAAAGGACATACACTTGGAAGTTAATGGTAGTTAAATGGGTGGTAGGATTATAGCAGATTTTTTCCTTCCTTCTGCTCGTTTGCAAAATCAACAGCTGTGTGACGTGAAGATCAATAGTTGGAATGACAGTAAGTTTATCATTATTGTAATTGCTGTACTCATTAGTATCTGAGTTCTCTCTCCCCTGGTTTCCCACATGCTTGTTATTTCCACACAGCAATGTTAATTATGGTGATGTAACACTAGAATGAATGGCCAGAAGTGGATGCAGTGGCACTATGGAGACACAAGCTAATAGAACAGAAAGGGGTCTTTAGACTTCACTCCAGGCTGCCTCCCACCTTAAGACAAGTAGATTTGTGAACCACTCCACACATGGAGCTGTCAGTGCTTTTCCTAAAGATAGCCAAGGAGACGCATGATCAAGACACTGACATTCCAACAAATAATTACAAGTCATTCAATCCTACAACTGGCCAGGTAACCCACGATGTTGTGGTTTTCTTCTCTTTTATAAACAGAACTGATCAATGGTTGTGGGTCCATACTTTCTAGAACAAAATCCAAAATTTCTAAGTTTCTTTTGGAAGGAAATACCCAAAGAGAGGAGGAGTAGTTGATCAAGGGCCTCAGCCCTGAGGCCCCTTATTTTTAAGTATCTTTCATTCTAATTCCCCTAGTCACCACCCCTCCCATGCTGGTCCCCAAGAAAACACTGATTCTTTTTTAGTGGTCTGAGCAGAGACATGTCTTTATTTTTATCTCTTTCACATAATAGAATTTTCAAAAACTCTTTCAAAATGCTAATGTAGCCAAATAGGCTATGAAATGGACAAAGGCCAGAAGGATACACCAAAATGTGAACAGTGGTTACATCTAAGAAGTTGGACTATGTGTTATTATTTTGACTAATTATTTTTTCTGGGTATTTAAAACAAGACATAAACATTTTCACTGTGCAGTGAAGCTTTCACTATGTGTACACAGGTCTTTCTTCATCTCAAGAAGAGTTTCTTCTACTGTATCTTTGGTTATTGCTTCTAGTTAAATTGTACTATTTTCTACTTCAAGAATAATAATTATCTGTATGCTGATTTTACACCCTCCTTTCTCATTATTATCTCACTAATTGGAATTTTCCCCCAATTTCCTCTCCATTCTTGAGGAACTTCTCCATTGATCACTATGTCACTGATATGATTTTCTGCAGGATCAGTTTACTTTTTTCTTTGACTGCTGTTAAAATATTACCTTCATTGCCATATTTGTCCATCTCCTTTTTCGTCTTATCCTGCTCTCTTTTCACTTAGTCCCTTCTCTCCTTAAGGATATCTTAATTACGTGTCAGAGAAATCATGACTTCTTATACTCTATTGAAAATGCCTAATTATTTCTTAATAATTTGTCCTTGATTCTGAAATACATCATTTTCAGGTATAGGTTCTTATTTGTCTTTGGTTTGACATTCTCTTCTTCAGCAGTGTTTTTCACAAATAGGGACTTAAATGTCCCTTGATGTGGCATCCTGTCCGCCTGGGGGGTGGCTAAGTCCCCTGCTCAGACCGATGGCTACAGCATGAGTTAACACATGCAGCCACTAATCCAACCCTCGTTTGGATGAAATGAGGCAGTGGCGAGCAGAATCTGGTGGTTTGATGTTGAAAGAGAGAACGAGGACTCTGACCCTGGGAGATGAGAGGGGTCCAGACAGTGAGATAGGAGTGCATTTTAAGCAAACTTTATCTTCTTTCCAGATTAGCTGCTGGGCCAGCCTTGGCCATTTCCCTTCCTTTAGGGTCTCAGTGTCTCCCATAAAGGGGTGACAAGGAAGAGTTTTGTGAGCCGTAAAAAGGGTGATGAGCAAAAACAGGCTTCGGTGATCAAATATATTATGAAAACAGGATTAAATAAAGATTAAGAGGTTTATTTACTGTGTCAGTACTCAGACACTCAAATAGGCTGGGTGTATGGCAAGTTTCCAGGAAGTGGCTCTGGTAGGCTGCATTTCCCAGACATCATTGACAATGGTAACCATTTGATGGAGTCTCTTATTGGGCAAACATTTCCTGGAAGACACTTTTAGAAACAACATTCTAACTTCTGTACGATTCCCATTCTCACTCACTCCGGCCTCTCTCTGTCTGTACAGATAAGTTAAGTGGGTCAGAAGGGCAAGCTAGTTACAATACATCAACTCCATCAGGCTCCCTAGAAACACCTGGAAGAGTCTGAGGCGTGGGTGAGGCAGGACCACCTGTGCATGGCAAACGTGATGTGGGGTGTGAGCACTTCCTGTCCCCCATGGCAACGGATGAGGACTGAGGGAAGGAACACATCCAATTACAAAAAGTCAATGGCAAGGGCTTCCCTGGTGGCGCAGTGGTTGAGAGTCCGCCTGCCGATGCAGGGGACGCGGGTTCGTGCCCCGGTCCGGGAAGATCCCACATGCCGCGGAGCGGCTGGGCCCGTGAGCCATGGCCGCTGAGCCTGCGTGTCCGGAGCCTGTGCTCCACCCCGGGAGAGGCCACAACAGTGAGAGGCCCGCGTACCGCAAAAAAGAAAAAAAAAAGTCAATGGCAAGAACTGAGTCATAAGCAAGGGCCTGAGTTGTTCTTCCTTTTCACAGGCATCTGGAAGTGCAGCCTAGAAGCAAAATGTATTACTGTTATGTCTGAGAAAGTGTACAGCATCCATTCTCTTGATCTAACATAGTCACAGCTTCATATAAAATTCAGAGTGTTAGACTAGAAAAGAATAAGGAGCTCTTGGACTCCAACACCCTTGACTTACAAATGGATAAACTGTGGGCCTGGGAGGTGAAGAAGCTTGTAAAAAGGCCCCCAAAACAGCATCTCGGAGTCTGTACCCTGATCTCCAGTGCCTTTTCCACTAAACTATGATGCCTTGTATATAACTTGAAAAAATACGAGTGTAAAATTGAAGACCAAATAGTTAAATGAGGGCACTTTTTAAAGCATTTTATTCCTCATTCTAAAACAATTGCAAAATGTAAAGTTTTCTCATCTTCCCATTTTGACAGATGAAAAATAAATTATTATTACTTCATTCCTTCACTCATTTGTCTGTCCAATCATTCAAAAAGTGTTCACTGAGCACCTACTATATTCCAGGCACTGTACCAGGGACTTGGAGTATAATGGTGAAAATATTTGACATCATCCCAACTTATATTTTGATGAGGGAGACAGACGTTATCAAAAAAACATCACATAAATAAGTATTATTGGGTTGATTCTGATAAATTGTGCAAGTGTTAGACCTGTGGAGACACAGAAAGCTGTAGAGCAATAATGACTACAATAAACAAAATTAACTCTGAACCCAAAAGACAAAGAATCAAGAGACCTAAAAATAGGAACATTTTTATGACCAAGGAATCCCATTTGCCGGAGAGGCAGAGGCAGAAATGTACATACCAACATTGTAATCCTCCTGTCTTTGAAAAGGGCTTTGGGGTAGACCCAACCCATATTGATGGTTCCAGACTAATTTCCTTTTTGGTAAACCCAAGTGAATCTCTCACCATCTTTAGCAGCACAGCTTTGCTGGGGAAGCAACAAATAGGCATTTATAATTGTGATACGGAGTTGAATGACGCCCCTGAGCTGGTGGGCACAGCTACAGGAATCTCAGGAAGGGTTGCCTGACAGTCCATCTAAGGCTTGCGGTAAATACGCCTTAGTGGGCTGTGTGGGTAGAGGAGAATCAGAGCAAGAGAGCAGAAGCAGTTGCCAGGCAGGGCTGGGGTGGAGGTCGCGTCCCACCTAGGGAAGGTCTTTCTCTCTCCTCCACCTCTGTGTACTTGCAGACCTGCTGGAGGGCACTTTCAGGATATCACCAGGTTGTGGAACAAGGAACCAACGGGGGCTTTGGAGGGAGACCATGCAGCCTTCCTCCCACTGGCTCCTCTGCTTTACCCTGGGTAACATTGCTCAAGCCCTGCATCCTTGCAGAACACCAGTGCCCTTCCTTTTTAAAAGCCCTCACCTGAAAATTAAATGAGATTACAGGTTTTAAGCCTGGCACATAGTAGGGGTTCAACGAATATAGTCCCCCCGCTCCATGCTTTCCCCGCTTTCTACTTTGTCACTAAATGCGGGACCCTAATTTATCTAGGTCTCAATTTCATCATCTGTGAAATAAGAGGGCATGAGGTGATTGCTGGGCTTCCTTTCAATTCAAGCATTTTAGGAGTTTCTCATTGTACACCATACAGAGAAGGAACGGCAGAGGCTGGGACTTCTGTGACCCTGGTCTGTAGGGGTGAATTCCCAGGATGCTCCCCAGCATCAACCGTGACCTAGGCAAAGACAGGAAAAATAAATGACTAGGAAAGGGCCAACCTTGCAGTGTGCTTGCCTGCAAACAATTCACACGCAGTGGGGGGCCCTCGGCTGGAAACCAGCGTTTCATCAGCAGCTTCATTTGCATCGAAAACTTGCTATTTGCAATAATGTCAGTGGCTGACGGTTGGGATTCAGTGGCTCCTGGCCTGAGCCATCACTGAGCAACCAATTTTCACTTTGCAAGTCAGAATGACCCCTCCAGGGCTCTGTGCCAGAGAGGAAGGGAGGTGTGGGTCTCTGTTGGGACACGTTTGGGCACGGAGCCCATAGGGGCCTCAGATGGCTGTTTCTGGCCTACAGTTCTTGCCCCTTACAAGCCCTTCTCACGAAAAACACATAGCTTTTCTTGTTCTGGGAGCTCTCAGGGGCTTACCCATCTTTCTTAGAGTCAGAAAGAGGAGGGCGGAAGGCAGGCAATGAGAAAAAAGGAAAACAGGAAGATGCAGCTGTTTGAAGCAGCAAATGGAATATCGGATGGCCCCAGGACTGCTGGGTATTCTGCTTGGATCTGTCACAAGCCAGCCGCCTGGCCACAAGCTGTCGCCTCCTGTCTCTGGATGCAGTTTGCTCAGGTGTAAAGGCTCGAGGTTTGACGAGGTGGTCTTGGTTCGACTTCCCGTTGTCCTTAATGTTCTGTGCCTCATTCTAAACAGGGAAGGGCGGAGAAAAGGAGGAAATGGAAGAAGAGCAGGAGAAGGTGGAACGCAGGTGGGTGAGGCTTCTTCAAAAAGAAGAGAGGAAAACGAGGAAGGCTGCCACAGTAAAGAGGAAAACAACACAGATTTGCCGAAAGTATTCCTCGCAGAGCTGTAAGTAATCTCTACAGTAATCACGATGACAATTATTAGCATAAACAGCCGAAGTCCTAATTAATTTCCTAAAGGGCAGCATCCTGCAGGTGACTCAGGGATGCTCTCCCCACCGACGCCCGCCCCCACCAATGAAAAAAAAACCGTGAGGATCCCTCTTTCCTGAGTCCATAGTCCTGGGAGCCAAAGGGGAGGACGAGGGAAACATTTGGGCTCTGAGTCTGGCCAACTGGTGTTGAGTCACCCAGGACAGCCCAAGAGCACCCGGCCAAGGTTGTTCTGCAGAGACAGGCTCCCAACACCCACGTGCTCTGAGCCTGCACCAGTAGCAACAGGATCCCAGTCACCCTGTACCGTCGAGGGCTTCCCAGCTACTTCCTGAAGACAGGGGGCCCATAGGCCAAAGGCTTCTTATCCACAGAAGGACCGCTTGTGACTCTCCTGGCTACCTGGATCTCTTCTCATTCTCCCTGGCTTTGCTTTACTTCTGCTAACAGCCATCATCAGCTCAGCCCTGCCTCTCCTGGCCGCTAGCGTGTGGCAGGTCCCTGATCCTGTATCCCCCTCCCTCCACTTGCCTCAGAACTGACCCGGCTCCTTTCCTTCCCTAGCTCTGATCTTCAGAGCTCTTTGGATCTACCTCTGAGTCTCCTAACACCCTGTGTCAGGAAATGCTTGTACACAGCCCCGCGCTCTTACCAAACTGCGAGGATTCCACTCTAAATCTTAAGGGCTTCACTGCTGTATCCAGGTTATGTTTACAAGATTAAGCCTGGTGGGAGGCGGGCAGCAAGTAATCAATTCAAAGACACTTTCTGGAAAGAAATCGGATTCAAAGCTTTTCAGGGAATTAACAGCACTTAAAAAAATTTTATGTGAGGCAAGCCGTTATAATGTCTCACAAAAGGCCTGCAAGTGATTTGGGATTGGTTTGTAACCTGTTACAGAAAAACCCAAATTCAGAATAAGATAATCCTAAGAACGGTAATCAACGAGGTCATATTGGTTTGTGGTATCTTGACTCTGTCCAAAGGACAGGGGGTGCATATGAATCAGAGAACAATGATCAAGAAAAACCAGTATTAACCCAAAAGCTAAGGTGAGAATTGGGGTAGCTATTCTAAAAACTGGCAACTGGAGGGGTTTTTAAAGCACTCACAGCGATTACAGAAAGCACAAGTACACCCCAAGAAAGTCTGTGTTATTGGAAAGGGATTTACTGTAAATTCCTAATTTAGGACTAGGAATGGTCTCCTTAGGCAGGAATTGAGCACAGGTGCATTAGTAAGAGCATAACATTTGGTTTAGGTTTTTACATTCTGCAATATTTCACAAAATCTATTTTAAAATTTACATGTCAATAGTCATTTTTTATCTCAATATATCTATTGTTATATTAAAATCTTGTTTTTATGGATTTAGGAGCCCCGGCATTTCAGCTTCTTGTATCTCTATATTTTCTATTCTTGGGGAGAGCACAACAGTGAACTGGCTTGTGCATTTAAATCCAGCTGTCGAGAGGCTTTCGACAGGCCCTAAGTAGAGTTGTTAGGCAGTGGGGCTGTGGATCTTAGCCTCAGAAACACCTGAAATGCTTGTTAAAAATATGCATTCCCCTTGGGCTTCCCTGGTGGCGCAGTGGTTGAGAGTCCGCCTGCCGATGCAGGGGATACGGGTTCGTGCCCCGGTCTGGGAGGATCCCACATGCCGTGGAGCGGCTGGGCCCGTGAGCCAAGAAGGCCACAAAAAAAAAAAAAAAAAAAAAAAAAAAAAAAATGCATTCCCAGGATGCCCAAAAGGTTTTCCAGTCTTGGACTGAGATGCACAAATCAGAATCTCTTGGAGGAAGACCCAAGAATCAGGCTTTGAATTGGAATCTGTGGCAAACTCTATTTTCCCAAAATAGCTGTGACACAGTCTCTCTCATCCCGTATCCTCCTCTGTAATATAATCCTGCCTCCATGCCTTCAAGTGGTGGGGTCTGTGTCCCCTCCTTCCTTCAGCCTGGACGGGCTTATGGCTGCTTTGCAGTGCGAGTACAGTGAAGTCAACATTGTGTGACTTTATACTGGGACATAAAGGGCGATTCAGTTTCTAGCTTGTTCTCTGGAGCACTCGCATTTGGCGTCCTAGGCTGCCTTCTAAGTCCAGCTAAGCTAAGGCAGCCCTGGTGTGTGGAACCCAAGTCACCTGGAGAGGCCCATGCAGGTGTTCTGGTGGCAGCACTGCTCTGCAAGTCATCCCAGCCCAGACGTTTGAGTGAAGGAGCCTCCAGATCATTCTGCCCTAGAAGACAGACATCCCAGATTTCTCACTGTCCGGAGGGCAAATGAGAATACTTGAGTTGTAATTGACATTAGAGTTGGCTTTAATGTCACGACTGATGTTTGTCTATTTATTCAACCGTTCAATGAAACAGGTATTGATTGTCCGCTATTGCCAGATCGTTCTAAAATCTGGAGACACAGCAGAGTCCAAGAAACATCCCCCAGTGTCAGGGACCATACATTCTAAGGATGGCAGAGCACAGTGTGGCTGGGTGGGAGGAATAGACAAAAACAAATAAATAAATACATTAACAAGATAACTTAAGGTAATGTTAAATGTTGTGAAAACAGTAAAGCAAAGGAATGTGATGGGGGCAGGCACTATTTTACATTGCGTGGTCAACCTCTCCCAGGAGTTGTAGTTTGCATTGAGACTTGTATTTGTTTCCTGGAGCTGCCGTGACAAAGTACCACAGACTGGGTGTGAGCGTTAAATAACAGAAATGTATCGTCTCACAGTTCTGGAGGCCAGAAGTCCAAGATCAAGAAGTTGGCAGAGTTGTTTCCCTCTGGGTGCCGTGGAGGAGGATCTGGCCCATGCCCCTCTCCTAGCTTCTGGTGGTTTGCTGGCCAGCTTTGCCATCCTTTGGTTTGAAGAGGTGTCACCCCGACCTCTGTCTTCATCTTCACATGGCTTTCTCCCTGTGTGCACATGTATCTCCCAATTTCCCCTTTTTATAAGGACACCAGTCACATTGAATTAGGGGCCCACCCTAACCCAGTATGGCCTCATCCTAATTTAATTAACTGCGTCTCCAATGACGCTGTTTCCCAATAAGGTCACATTCTGATGCAGTAGGTGTCAGGACTTCAACTTACGAATTTTGGGAGAACACAATCCAGCCTTTAACAGTACCTGAAGGATGAGGACCCCGCTCTATAATAATGTGGAGCTGAGCATGCCAGGTAGAGGGCAAAGCAGAAGCAGAAGCAAGTTTGATGTTCAAAAGTCAGACCAGCAGTCAACGCTGGAACACAGAGAGGAAGGGGGTTCGGCTTCACCATCACATAGATTGACATGTACAGTGAACATTCCTTTAAACGTTGCATCATGGGTGCCGTCACCGAAAGTCTGAGCTGCCCAGTGATCATATGCAATCCTCAGGGGTCCTATCAGTTCTACTTTGGACACATGGCTCAGAACCCAGCCCTCCTCTCCATCCCCACCAGCAGGCTTTGGTGAGGCATTTATTTCTCTCTTCTACTGTTTCAGTTGCTGGTTCATTGATCTTCCTGCCTTTAGATTCTCCACCCTCCCATCCTTCCTTTGGAATACCAGCAGAATCATTTTCTAAAACAGAAATCCAATCTCACTCATTCTAAAAAATATTCCTCCACCGCCTCTCCATTATTCACCAAAATAAAGTACAAAATCACCCGCGTGGTGCCGAAAGTCATACAAATCCAGCTTAGCTCCAGCCGAGTTTCCAGCCTTTCTGTCAACTGGACTCACTTCCCATTTCCCACACTCCCTGTGTTAGGACTCTATTTTTGTTCATGCTTTCCCACTCTTCCCAGTTTTTTCTTTTTGTAATTAAAAAAAATTTTTTGCCATGCTGCCTGGCTTGCAGGATCTTAGTTCCCCAACCAGGGATGGAACCTGTGCCCTTGGCAGTGAAAGCATGGAGTCCTAACCACTGGACTGCCAGGGAATTGCCATCCCATTTTTTCTTGATGAATACCTTATCTTTTAGAAACAGTTTGGTACTCATCTCCACTGGAAAAAAAAAAAAAAAAGCTACGCTCCATTCTTTCCTGAAAGCCTCCCCACCCTCCTTTGCCTGTGGTGGAATTAATTGCTTCTTTATCTTTGTTGCTATGGCAGCTTGCTTATCATGTATCACCTTGGCTTGTATGTACCTGTTTGAATACCGGTCATTTGCTTCCCTTGCTGAAACCATGAATTCTTTGTCAGCGACAGTGCCTAGGATGGTACATGCTCAATGAATGTTCGCCAGACCAAATTCAGTGGAATACTAGTAATGAAATGAGTGCCGGCCTCAGATTAGGTCACCACTGTTGACCTGAAACAAAGAGACAGCCAGATAGTTCTCTAGCAAAGATGGGTTTATTCAGGGTCAGCGGAAAACTGCAGTTCAGGGTCTGCAACCATGGCAAGCCGCCTGTAAGGACCTGTACAGCAAGGAGAGGAGGACGCTTTCATAGAAGGGAAAGGAAGTTGGGAGGGTGATAGTAAACAAAGAGTTTTTCAAGTCTTGTCATTGGTTGAGTCCTGGCCAGGAAAGAAGACGAGTCTCTCGTCTTCCTGTTGGATTCTGCTGTCCTCACAGGGCTTGAGAGTGCCCCCTTCTGGTCTCCCAACTCTATTTAATTGAAGTTTCTGCTCATTAATTCTTTTTTAAAATATTTATTTATTTGTTTGTTTGTTTATTATTTATTTGGCTGCGCCGGGTCTTAGTTGCTGCATGCGGGATCTTCATTGCCACGTGCAGACTCTTTTAGTTGTGGCATGCACGTGGGATCTAGTTCCCTGACCAGGGATTGAACCCAGGCCCCCTGCTTTGGGAGCGTGGAGTCTGAACCACTGGACCACCAGGGAAGTCCCTGATCATTAATTTTTTACACAACTGTTTTGGTCATTGACATCCGGGGACCAGTGTCAGAGCTAATATTATTATCCCTGTCAATGTCTGTATCAATATAACTTAGTAGATTTGACATCTAGGCATGAATTCAAGTCCATTAAGATTAGGTACCATCCTACTTAGAGACTGTCATACTGAGTGTGAAGTAAGTCAGATGGAGAAAGAGAAATATCGTATGACATCACTTGTATGCAGAATCTAAAAAGAAATGATACAAGTGAACGTATTTACAAAACAGAAACAGACTCACAGACAGAGAATGAATTTATGGTTACCGGAGGGGAAGGGTCGGGGGAAGGGATAGTTAGGGAGTTTAGGATTGGCATGTATACACTGCTGTATTTAAAAAGGATAACCAGCAAGGACCACCTGTATAGCACAGGGAACTCTGCTCAATGTTATGTGGCAGCCTGGATGGGAGGGGAGTCTGTGGGAGAATGGATACATGTATATGTATGGCCGAGTCGCTTTGCTGTGCACCTGGAACTATCACAACATTGTTAATTGGCTATACTCCAATACAAAATAAAAAGTTAAAAGAAAAAAGATTAGGTGCCATCTTAACCTCTTGGGCCTCAGCTTCTTTATCTGTAAAATGAGACATTTGGACCAGATAAACTATAAACCTTTTGCTTGCTAAAGATGTAGCATTAGCCCCATCTTTCCTGCTGGAGTCAGAATTTACATAATAATTATATCACCATCACTGTTGACATCGATCTTACTCTCCTTTTGTTTAGTTTTGGGGACACTAGGTATGGGTCCTGCTTCACAGTGCTCCTGTTTTATTGTTGTTGTTGTTGTTTTTGGCAATAGCTCTTTTTTAAAAATTTTATTTATTTATTTATTTTTGTCTGTGTTGGGTCTTCATTGCTGCACACGGGCTTTCTCTAGTTGCGGTGAGTGCAGGCTACTCTTCCTTGCGGTGTGCGGGCTTCTCATTGCAGTGGCTTCTCTTGTGGCGCAGCACGGGCTCTAGGCATGCGGGCGTCAGTAGTTGTGGCTCGCGGGCTCTAGAGCGCAGGCTCAGTAGTTGTTCAGTAGTTGTGGCGCACGGGCTTAGTTGCTCCACGGCATGTGGGATTTTCCCGGACCAAGGCTCGGACCCGTGTGCCCTGCGTTGGCAGGCGGATTCTTAACCACTGCACCACCAGGGAAGTCCCGGCAATAGCTCTTTTGAAACTGACATTGTCTTTAGCATTTTTTAGGATTATGTGTTAGGAGAAGGGAACGATTAAGGGTATAGCTTTGCACATTTTTTGTTTTCCTGTTTTTTGTTTTTACTTATAAGCTCCTGGGTCATGGTAAATTACAGCAGCTTTTCTGAAAATTTACCACACAGGAAGCTGTGCTGAACTTCTCCTGTGGCCTCCTAGACCCTCTCCCATTAATTTCCTCTAATTCTCATTAGCATGTTTCTACGGCAGGCTCGGAAGCAGAGAGAAATTCTTGTGCGGCTAATTTAACACCTGCAGGTTTTGAGAGCTGGTGGAGAAACTACATCAATAAAATAATCACTCACTTTCTCAGAGATTTTAAATTTGAACCTTTAAAGGTTAGACTTTTGTTTTGATTTCTATTTATGTTTTTCCATCAAGTATTATGTTAATTAATGCTCTTGTCTTTTCAAGCCTCTCATGTAAAGCATTAGCCTCTCATGTAAAGAGAGGCTAAAACAAAATCTGAATGAAACCGTTTTCAGTGTATGAATGGCCGTAGTCAAGAAAGTATTCCGACATTTCAGAGGTGGGTGTGGCTTTTATCTTCTGCATCACCACAGCCTGCTTTAGAAAATCCCGGGCAAAACCAGTGGGTAGCTGCGAGGTGGGACTGGCAGATGGGACCCAGCCTGGGAGCTGGGTGATGTCCTGTGGTTTGGAGATTCATCCGGCAAAGCTGGAAGCTCTCATGCACTGAAGTGTGTGAGCGGGAGGTGTAGCAAAAAGGGATGGGCAGGAAAATGGTCAGAGTTTTGAAGTTGTGTCTGTGTAGGAGGTGGGGGGGGGGGGCATTACTTCTCATGGGGGCAGGGAGCTTATTCCCTCCGTACTCGAAAAAACTAAAAAACCCATTGAGAGGCTGGGAAGAGGGCTCCAAAAGCATCACTAGGAGAGATCTCCAGTCCCAGGAGGGAGAGACAGGCGTGCTACTCCCAGGCTGGATGCCACCCTCAGAGCAGGGCACCATGAGACGATTCTTGGGAGAAGGTGACCGTGTCCCTAGGAGTGATATGAGCTCAGTGACAGACACCCCCTTTTATGGGCATTTCTAAAGGCAGGAAGCTTGCGGGAGAAGCCCTCAGCAGACGGGCAGTGGGGACTGTGGTCTAGTGTGCCTACCAGAGTTTGGAGAGGCTGCAGCCCGGAACTCCAGGGACCTCCAAGAACGAGAAGAGGCACTTAGCCATCCCAGGGCATCACACAGAGGACTGCCTAAGTTAGCAGAGTAGGCAAGCCCTGAGGACTGCTCAGAGCTCAACCAGGCAAGCTCAGCGATACCCATCAGTAAGGCAGGAGATAGATGGGCCCCAGGCTGAGCAGCAGTTCGTCCCCTGTGGGCAGATACTGCAAAACAGCAGGACGGAGGAGCTGAGCCCTGTCCAGATGAGAGATAAAAGACCACATATTCCTCATTCTTGAAGTCAAGGAGACCTTCCCGAGTACACATGTGCAGAAAGGTTCCTTGGAGGTCAAAAAAGGAGGGGGCGCCACCCCATAGTAAGTGATGTCAACTTACCCATAGGCCTCTTCTCTAGAAGCCATCTTGGCTAAGAGATGCGCCTGCACACATGGGAGGACCCTGAGGTATACTAAATACGGACTCAAAACCAGGCAAAGGAAGATGATTGGCCAAAGGAAACCCAGAAAAAATAAGCCATAAAAGTTATTCAAACCACCACAAGGGCGCGACTCTCTCTCCCTGAGTCTGCCCGTGTGTCTATCCACACATACTCTTTTTCCTCCTAATAAACACTTTACTTGTTTGCTATTTTCCATCTTTGTGGGAATTCATTTCTGCAAAGCCGTACAGGCCAGGGCCTTTTCACTGGCCATTGGTCTAGTGGCTAGGATTCAGTGCTCTCACTGCCACGGCCTGACTTCAGTCTCTGGGAACTGAAATCCTGCTTCAAGCCGCTGCAGGCCGAGGCCACCCGAGATCATCAGGAGAGAGGCTGAGGGTGTGGACCACTGGCAGGTGCAAAGGGAAACAAGGAAGAGGTGGGTGACTACAGAGGCTGTGATTTAGTTGCGCACCATCCCAAGAAAACCTCACCTGCATCTACACAGATGCCAGCACATTCCTGGAGACCAAAAAACACCAGATAGAATGAGGTGGATTCACAGGTAAAGTCGACTCCAATGTCCCTCTCCTTCCTGTCTGTCTTCCTAGAGGAATGAAGCCCGGAAACGTAGTGGGGAGAAGAGAACCCAGAAGGAGACCATGGGCCTACCCTGCACTGCACGGCAAGAGTGAAAGAGTAGACCCCTTCCCACTAACCACGATGAGGACTCAAAGCTGATTATGAATTTAAAATAGGAGATTTGAGTAAAGCTTTAAACCAGATGGAATTTTGATAACCCAAAGCAACCAGAAAGTGATACAATTGGCCCACGTTGTGGCTGAGGAAAAGGGCAGAGTGTGGTTGGAGCACAAATGGGAAAAATAAAGCTGATTGCTATTCAGAACTCACCAGTGTCCTACTGCTAAGCAAGCTGTCTTTTTCAGGAGGTCATAATGAGGAATAAACATAATAATTATTAAACACATACGTACTTAGCAGAATAAACTCCTGAAAAATTTCCCTTAGCCTAACTTCTCTTTCTCCGAAGTTTCACACATGGTAACTGTTTAAAAAAAAAAAAAAAAAAAAGTACCCTGCCCTCTACCTGTAAGCACGGTCTCCCTTGAAAGGTCAACACTCCCCCGCACTCCTGACCCACCCATCTGCGTGAGCCCTAGGGAGTGAGTGGAATCATGCTTTTCAGGCCGAATTTCTAGGGAGGAGCAGCCCTATGGGAAATCCAGAGATTGTCACTGTCTTAGTCTGTTTGGGCTGCTAAGCAAAAATACCATCGACTAAGAGATGGTAAAATACCATTCACTACATCCCAGTCACCTTTTATCTGCTTTCATTTCTTTCTTTCCTTTGTGACTTGCCCATTCATGATATTTGCCCATTTTTCTATTTCTATTCCATTTTTAAAATTGTCTTAAAAAGCACTTTCCAGGGGCTTCCCTGGTGGCGCAGTGCTTGAGAGTCCGCCTGCCGATGCAGGAGACGCGGGTTCGTGCCCCGTTTCGGGAAGATCCCACATGCCGCGGAGCGGCTGGGCCCGTGAGCCATGGCCACTGAGCCTGCGCGTCCGGAGCCTGTGCTCCGCAAATGGGAGAGGCCACAACAGTGAGAGGCCCGCATAACGCAAGAAAAAAAAAAAAAAAAAAAAAAAAAAAAGCACTTTCCATACTAAGAATATTAGTCCTTTGTTATATGTGGTGCAAATATTTTTCTGGTTTGCTACGTATATTTCAAACATTTTTGTTTTTTTAAACTTTTAAAAGTTTGGGTAATCATATTTACCCATCTTTTCTGTATAATTTCCAAGCACTCCAGTCCAATGTACTGTCTGTTAATGTCTTTCTCGCTTCCTTTACTTCTGAGTGATGCTCAGCTGCATCTACCATTTATGTTTCATGCTGGCCTTCCTCCCATAGTTGCTCTGCATTTTGTAGGAGGACTTTGGTAAGCCATCTCTTCACATATTAGAAATACAGGTGATACACTTGCTGCATCCTTGTTTGGCCATAAACATCTTCTTTTCTTTTCTAATCTCTGCATTTTATTGATAGCTTAGCTGGGTATAGAATTCCAGATCCAACATAGTTTCTTCTTAGAAGTTTGAATATATTGCTCCTCTAACATAACTCAGTGTTGCTGCTCAGAAGTGCATATTAATATGCTCATCTTTCCCTGGGTGTGACCTCCCTTTTCTCTCTGGAAGCTTTAAGGACATTCACTTAATGCTTTGAGTTAGGAAAGTTCAGCATGATGCATCTATATGTGAGTTATTTTCTCATTTACCCTTCTCCATACTCAGGAGATGCTCAGTATTAAAAGCCACGTCTACTCTCAGTTCAGGGAGTTTTCTTTTTTTCTTTAATGTCTGTAATTATGTTTTATCTTCTTATGCTTCTGTTCTCTCCTTCTAAGAAATCTACTAGATTGCTGTCAGGCCTCCTAGATTTGACATTTGTGTTTCCTAACTTTTCCCATATATTTGATTTATCTTTTTGCTCCCAGTTCTGAGAGATTCCTTTGATCTTACTTCCCAGATCAAAAACCTAATCTTAATCTTTGTCCAATTTATTATTCACCCTAGCTAGTGAAATCTTTACTTTTGCAGTAATATCTTCATTTTGAAACATTCTTTCTTACTCTCTGATTGGTATCTTTGCAAAAGAGACTGCCCTTAATTTGTGGTTACGGTATCTGCCCAAACCTGTAGGCAGAAATCAGAATGTTTTTAAATAGTTCTCATCTTTTTCCTGAATTATCTCTTTTTTCCCTCCTCTGGGATTATTTAGTTTGTGTTTAATGATCCTTCTCTTTCTCTTTCATGCTTCTGAGTTTTTTAAATACCTTGCAATCTTTGTTTGCAAGAGCTTTTTTTTTTGTTTCTTTTTAATGACAGGCTACTTTATGTGCAGACAATTGATGTGCCTTTCCTCAGCAGTTGTATATGTCTCTTTCATAACAGGCCTTTTTCTTAAATAGAAGGACCAAATGTGAGGTTTCAGTCAGCAAGCATAATTATAGGCAGGCTCTCTTTCCATGTTTGGGGACCAGGAATATGAAAGCAGGGTAGGGACCCCCATAACTGTCAGTGCAAAGCCCTCTGAGCATGGAGCCTTTGAGTGCTTCAATTTTGCTGTTTCTCTGGCAGTCTCCAACACCCTTGTCAGGAGCTCTTCTAGGGTAGGATGGATGTAAGTCATTTGTCCACTTCTCCCCCCGAAAGGTGCAGTTTGATCCCCGCTTTCCTTGAGTCTGTAGGGATCTATGATGATGTCGATCCATAGAATATTGACTGAAGGGACATAATCAATTCTGGGCCTGGGCCAGCTGTCACTTCCTGTTTCTTAGAGCATGAGCTCTGGGGAAAGTCAGATGTGACATATAAGAAGTCCAACTCCCAGAAGACGACCATGCTGTGAGGAAGCCAGCGCTAGCCACGTGGAGAGGTTGTTTGGAGAGACAGACACTGGGCCAGGCCCCAGATACCCAAGCCACTTGGATGGCTTGTGCCAGGCATGAGACATGAATGAGGAAACCTTCAGATGACTCCATCTCCCTGCTCACCCACGAGAGACAGACCATGGAGCTGAGCCCAGTCAACCCACAGGAAGATGAGAGATGATAATACATAATGATTTTTAACTATTAAATTTCAGCGTGGTTTGTTACGAAGCAATGATAATAGATCACCCATTTCTTGTAGTAACAGATCAACTACTTTCTCTAGAAAGCAGTTTCCAGGCTTTGGCCTGAATATAAAAGCCGTGGCTGCCAGCAACTCTGTTGAAGAGAAAAGGACCTACTGCCATAGGCTTTCAAATGCAGTTCTTCAATAAAAACCTTGAAGATGACCTCTGGCCCACGCTTGCACTTGGGGACGCTAACGTGGGCCTTCTCTGGGCTCCTCTGAGAAGACCGATGTTTAACTCTGGTGCCTTGGGCTGTGGTTTCTTCTCATTTTTCTCTGTGAATCAGGTGAAGACTATATTGTATCCTCCAGACAGTCCCCAAAATTTAAGAGTTACTGATGGTGTCTATTTCTTTTCCCCCGCTCTGTTATAGGGTGTGTGTGTGTGTGTGTGTGTGTGTGTGTGTGTGTGTGTGTGTAATTTCAATGTAAACTTGAAGGAATATGGAAGTAGCAACACATGCTCAGGCTTCCATCTTGAAACAGAAACTCAGTAAATTCCTAAATAGAACTCAGTGATAAGAGCTCACGTACTTTAGATAGTTTAGCAGTATTGGGCAAGTGAAGAATGCACCATCTGCTAATATCCCATAAAAATGACTAGGTGGGGGAAATCCATGCAAAAACACAGTTAAATGAATATTCCCAAAGGAGAGTACTATGCTTCCCCACGTTGTCGCAGGCTGGCCTTGCCTCTCACACATGCACTGACGCAGCATAAAGGGCCGCATCAGACAACAGGGAAAAAAATGACACAGGATTTTGTGGCCTGAAAACCATGGAGGTAAGTATTCAATATTTCTGTGAATTTGAAGAATTTATATTTTATGTTGTCCTCTTTGGTGGAGGAGGGCAGGGCAGCAGAAAATAACTGACTTCTTGCTTGACTAGAAGCAGAGGAGAGGAGATATATCTTTCCAAGTGGAGGGACATCAGGCAAGTTCACTATGGGTTGTATGCTGGGTTCAAAGGCCGCCGTGAGGCGCGGGTAAATGTTCCAGGGAACTGCCTGGGATGACTTCTGTGTGAAGCCAGAAGATTTCTATCACCTCTGGTTGCTTGTCAACCTCGGCAGAAGTTTCTTCAGAGATGCAAATAACTCCTATTTGAGGTTTTAGGGTCTTCATTGGCTTCTGTTTCTATTTTTAATGCACGAATCCTGTGGTCTCTAAAGTCTGAGGGGCTGACTTTGGAGAGAAGGGGACGGGGACCTGGGAGAAAAATTCCCGAGGATTAAAATGGAAAATGAAAGAATTGGACAGTTCTGACCGGCCACCCTGAAATAGACAGGTTTCCTGGGAGGGGTACAAGTGGGGTACCTCTTAAATCTGTTATAATTTGAGTATCTGTTGGTCCATTTATTTATAGACATGATTGATTATACAGGTGGTGAAGCAGGGGTGCAAGGCCACAGGCTGGGCCCTCACCTGTTCTCTCATCCAGACCATTCAGCTCTAGCCCGAACCTCAGATATTCCATGCAGCCTTACAGTTTACCACACTCAACTTCCTTGGAAGGCCAGGGACTATTATTATCATCATCATCATCATTATTATCATTATTGTTGTTATTTTTATTAGTATTTGGACAAGCTTCTTAGAATTTTGCTCCCAAAGCAACTCATCCGAATATTCCTTCCAACTCATGTGTTGTTGAGTTGTAAATATGGTATTCTCCACTTATTGTCAGTGACGTTTTAGTAACAGTCTTAGACTGATGTCCCATACAGATGTTGCATTGCACTGCCTCTTAATCTGGCTGTGTTCTAGTCTGACTTTCAGGGCACAATCACAAGAAATGAGTCAGTAAAAGCTTAAGAAGGATCAGACATAGCTCCACCTAAAAATCAATAGAGCTCAGGAGATACCAATGTTAAAAACTTTTAAGACTCTTTCTGTCTAGATAAGCTTACCAGGATTTCTCCCCAACCCCCTGTCTGGTTCCCATAGCAGTTATTTTCAAACTCTAATGGGCCTAAGAGTCACCTTGGGAATTGGCTAAAAAAATCAGATCACTAGAAATTCTGCTTTGTTGGCTTTGGAGTGAGGTTCAGAAATACCATTTCTAATAAGAACCCCACCCTAGTAAATTTTGATTCAGGTGGAGCATTGACTTCACACTAAGAAACAACAGATACAAATTACACAAAGTAAACCTTACTTGACCTGAAAAGCTGGGTGTGTTTATTTAAGATGAGGAGGGGACTTTTAAAAAGGGGTATTATGCAGCTTCATCCTTTTCTGTAATTCAGTGCAGAGAGAAGAACCCCAAAGAAAGGAGTGTATGGCAGTTACCAATAAAGAAAAAATAAATATAGGCAAATCAGTCAATCACTGGCAGTTACAGGTTATAAAATAAGGAGTGATCTGGGGACGATTGGGTATGCTTTAAAATAATCCTTGGGGAAATGCTCCTGTAAGAGGGAATGAGGAGAGAAGGCTTACGTCAGGGAGAAGAGGACTCATAGGTCCCTCAGTTCAGCCGAGGGAATAAATGAGCCCCCAAATGGATCACCTCCTTAGGAGAAACATCACAGAAAATGAAAATGGGAAAGGATCAGGCTAAAATTTGTTATGTCAAGCAGGTTTTATCTCTATTTCCAAGTCTGATCAATTGGTAGTGGCTCCCTGGAGCACTTTGTCAAGAGAGATTGCGAAGCCATTTCTAGGCTTAGAGGGGACGTGCGTGATTGATTAGTTATGTCTGCCATGGGCGAAGGAGGAGGAGGAGAAGGAGGAGGGAGAGAATCAGGTGCATCCTTGCAATTTCTGCTTAGTCAGTGATTGTGAAGTTGTACAAGTTCCACTGCAGTAGAAAGACTTGGTCATTCCCGCTACGTATCATCTCTTTCCTGCTATTTCCAATCGGGAAAGGGTTTTCCATGTGAACAATAATTTAAACTCATTGAGATATTATGTTTACACTGCTAAAGATGGTTGCTATGCCAGAACATCTCAAATACTTCCCTGGTGGAAATCCAGACCTGCTGTCCTTGTGCATTCTGCATCACAGAGTTTCTTAGCTGGGTCTTCCGTACTCCTTGCTTTGCCCAATTTTACAAGAGAGAAGGAAGGGCAGTAAGCAGCTCTGCCTCTTTCCTGTTCCACTCAGGGCCTCAACTGCCAGGCATTTCCATTCCTGCTGCAACGATCTCAAGATTTCAAACACAAAACAACGAGCTGTACTTCATAAAACGTCTGGTGGGCCTGCCTTCAAAGAGCAAACTCTATATAAGTACCAAATTAAAAAACGAAAGAAGATTGGTGTGCTTATATGTAATTGAGAGGCTCATTGCCAATCAGCCATGTCTGTTCGTTCAAGTGAGTGCCTGTCAACACTTTGTTGGCCTCATTTGACTTACTGCATGTATGTGAAAGAAATAAACTGCACTACAGAATACTTTTAAAGAAATTCAGATTTTTTTTCTCCAGTTTAGATTTCCCTTTCTTTACTTTAGTAAATTTTTTTTTGGGGGGTAGCTTCCTTGTCTACCTCACCCCCACCCCCCCTTACTTCTTTCTTTCTAACAGCTTCCAGTTTTGGTTGGGGATGCATGTTGGTCTAGGGAAGCTGATTTTACCCCAGTTATAGAGAGAAAGCATATAACTGACCAATCAGAGCATTGTTCTGCCTGATCACAGTGATTGGCTCAATGTTGGGCATGTGACTGTAGCCATCCAATTAGAGTGATACCTAGGACTTTTGCTGGGAATAAAGATGGCATCTCTTTTATTTGTTGGAACTATGTAGCTCTTGAAAGTGATCCTAGAGTGAAGAAGAGAGCCAGCCTTAGGAGAAGACAACTCTGAAGAGAACATTGTGAAAAACAAAACAAGCCCTTGGTGACATTATTCAGCTGCTCTACCTGTGGATTTTTCAGGCAAATGAATCAGTATATCTTCTCTATTGTTAAAGCCGTATTAATTAGTGTTTTTCTTCTCTGGTCCTCGTAATGCTAGCTGATACACCCGGTCAATCTGAATCAGGAGAATCCATTTCATCGGCACTCTCTTTGTTTTTTTATGACTCAACTTTTCCTTTTCTAATTATTTTTGTGACCGAGATTTGGGAAGCTGGGTAATAAACAGCTGATAATGATTGGGGTGAAAATCTCAGTCATGTTCCAAGGGATGCTTTGGAAAAGAATATGCATCTTCTGAATAAATATCATTTACATGATGCTAACAGGAAGGGAACGAGAAATAGGCTGGTTTTGTTGTAGAGGAAAATGCCTGTGTACTATGGGGAGGAATTAATTATGCAAAATAGTGAAATATGTGCAGACAAATGCTAATTTGTCAACCTGTAAACTGAGCTTCCTAAATCTTAGTTTGCAACAAATTGAGTCATTTTCAAATATATTAGGCAAATGAGCTGAAACCCTAGTATGATATATGTATTTAATCCTGATGCCCATGCACGTACTACTTTCCATGGGATGCGAACCGTCTGACCTCCGGGGCCAGATTTTATTACAGCTTCTGTAAATACATCAGTGAATATTTCAGTTTCTTGTTTCTGCCACAGTAACAGCATAGCTGCTCAGAGACTAAAATGGGATAATGAAACTGAATCACAGATTTACACATGTTAGGGGGATGCAGAGAAGAGTCTATCCAGCTAGCTTTCCAGGCAGCCCTGGAAGTGGGCACAGTGACCTTTGATCTAATACGCCTTTAGGAATTTCCCTTGCAGATCAGAGCAGAAAATATAGCAAGCTCCCTGAAGACCGTTCAAGAAGGAGTAACTAGAGACAAACTACTCCTGGGCAAATAGCTTCAGGGTCTCGTACAAAAGTGAAAGATGCAGGAGAGGAATGGATAGAGACTACGACAGGAAGCTGTTGGTTTGGAATTGCCTTTGATCATCTCAGTATGTAGTTAGCCACGTCTGGATGTCATGGCCTAGACCCAGACGCTGGGCAAGGGTTGGGACTCTAACGCTTCTTGCTTCCAGCCTCAGGAGAGCTACACAGCCCCCCGTGGAATTGGGTTAGCCCTGCAGGAAGGACAAAGCAGCCCTGGAAGTTTGAGTGTTCCTCTTGGAGCCTTCCCTGGTTGTTTAGACACTCCAGTGGTAAAGGAGAAATTAACAGATATCTCAGAAATACCACTGGAGGACTTCATGGAGAGGATGTGATCGCTGGTGAACCTGCAAGCTGGACCCTGACAATCAGAGGCTCCTCGCCCCTCCTGTCCCTGGAATGTACGTTCTGACCACCGTTCCCACAGCGGGAGCCATTTTCAAGGACTCAGCCTTGAGAGAGTCATGTGTTGCCAAGACCATCGGGACGGCGTACATGACTGAACCCAGTTAAGGCCTCTACATAAACGTTTAAGATTCTGGCGGGCAGGTGCAGAGGTCTACTCGTCCCAGACAAGCCTTGTATGTAAGTTTCCTTGGTTATTCAACCTGCCATTAACCAGTGTGGAGCAGTCAGTCTGCCTCTTTCTTGGGTCTCTCCTCGCCCTCTGTGTATGGGAGTAGTTTGGGATTTCAACAGGGGGAGCTCCTGAGATTGCGAACCAACAAATGTACTTGATGAAGTCATCTCGGGTAGGAGTAATTTCACTGTTAAAAATGAAACAGGAGGAAAAAAATAAAGCAAGGGCTCTTAACTCCTCTCTGTTCCCTTGCCAACATGGTTCTGGGAACAGGTCTGGTGAGAGAAGTCACTGGACACTAGGTGTCCTAATTGCATTACTTTAGGTGAAAAGACCTTTTTCCTCTTTCAGATGCAGCTCTGCCTGATGCCACAGTCACCAACTCACCCCCTACCACCCCCCCCACACACACCCTGCCGCCAACAAAGGCTCCAATCTTCCCCTTCCTGTGCAGACAGTACGGTTGCAGTGCCCATCACCTAGGAAAGCCATGCAGGGGCAGGAAGAAACTTGCAGGGGGTGTGAAGGCCCCTTGGACCTTGAAAAACTCTGGTCATCATTTATATTTAGAAAAGGATATTTTTCAGAGCTTCTCTTTTCCAAAAATATATTTTATTTTTGAATAAGCAATTAATGCCCATGGTTTAACCTCCAAGTTATGAAATGATGCACAAAGAAAAAAAGTCTCCCTTCCACCCCGATCCTCAGCAAAAACCTTCCCTTTCCAGAGGCAACCCAATGTTATTGGTCTTTTCTGTAGTCTTCCTGTAGAATTTTAAGCATTTACCATCAGTGACAAGCATATATGTAGTCCCATTGTCATAGAAATGGCAACATATTGTACATACTCTTCTGCATTGCTTTGTGCATTTCCTGTTCATGAAGATAATTTCATATCAGTATATAAAGCACTTCCTTATACTTTTTCGTGGATGAATACTATTCCACTCTGTGAATGTACTATAATTTCTTTAACAACTTACCAACAAATTGGCATGTAGGTTGCTTCCATTGTTTTGCTGTTCAAACAAAAATGCTGTATCAGTGGAATAACGCAGTATGTAACCTTTTGAGATTGGCTTTTTTATATTCAGTGTAGTTCCCTTGAGATTCATCCACCTTGTTGCATATCAATAATTAGCTCCTTTTTATTGGTGACCAGTAGTTCATGATATGGATGTACCATCACTTAAATAGTTATCATTGAAGGACATTTGGTTTTTTAAATTTTGGGGCTATTACGAGTAAGTTACTATGAACATTCATGTACAGGTGTTTATGTGAACATAGGTTCTCATTTCTCTGGGATAAATGCCTAAGAGTGCATTTCTGGGTCATTTGTAATCTTATGTTTACTTTTTAAAGAAACCGCCAAACTTTTCCAGAGTGGCTGTACCATTTTACATTCCAACCAGCAGTGGATGAGTGACCCAGTTTCTCTGCATCTTCATCAGCATTTGGTGTGGTTACTATTCTTAATTTTAACTACTCTGATATGAATATAGTGGTATCTCACAGTGGTTTTAATTTGTGTTTCCCTAGTGGCTAATGACGCCGAACATCTTTTAATGTGTTCATTTGCCCTCTGTAGATCCTCTTTAGTGAAACGCGCGTTCACGTATTTTGCCCATTTTCAAATTGGATTTTTTGCTTTTTGCTGTTGTGTTTTGAGTTTCTCTGTATATTCTAGATACCACTCCTTTGTCAGACATGTGCTTTGCACATATTTTCTTCCAGTCTTTAGCTTGTCATTTTATTTTCTTAAGAGTGGCTTTCACAGAGCAGAAGTTAATTTTTATGAGATCCAACTGATCAGTTGTTTTTTTTTTAATTTAGAAAAAAAATCAAGAAATGTGACATGTATACTACCCCAATGTGATGGCTGAAAAATGCACATTCTTAACACATTCTATAGGAAAGTGTCAATAGAAATTGAGAACTGTAAGTGCCGTGATAGTGGAATGGAAACAGGCCTGAGACGGCTCACCAGGGCCATATAGTTCTTCCCATTTTACAGATTAAGGACACTGTACCTTGCCTTCACTTTTAGTTCAAAGACCTCTTCATGACCCCACAGTGAACGAATTTCTGTGTGTATTTAGGCAGCATGATATAATCGGTCACATAATTATTCTGGTTGTTTTTACCATTTAGAAGACATGTGAAACCTTACCAATTCTCCAAGCCAATGGCATCTTTCCTTCCTTTGAACTCACTTCCAACCTGCTTTTTAAGAAAATAGCACCGGGCTTCCCTGGTGGCACAGTGGTTGAGAGTCCGCCTGCCGATGCAGGGGACACGGGTTCATGCCCCGGTCTGGGAAGATCCCACATGCCGCGGAGCGGCTGGGCCCGTGGGCCGTGGTCTCGGAGCCTGTGCTCCGCAACGGGAGAGGCCACAACAGTGAGAGGCCCGCGTACCGCAAAAAAAAAAAAAAAAGGAAATAGCGCCTAACATTTTCCCATTAAAATTATTTATGATGTGATGTGATAAGTAAGTATGGGCTCCAAAGGCACCCCAGCTGACGTATCCCAGCCTCAGCAACTGTGGATACAGGAAGGTTTCAAGATACGCAGATTGAGCACATGGAATTTTTAAAAGATGAAAGGCCTTACAGAAATATTAACATATAATGGCATTTGATTATATGTCGAGAGAAGGGCCTTTCTTGAAGAGAGAATATTGTATGGAATCAGGATGGTCTCGGATCATTCAAGGTCACTAGAGCCCCCAGCCTGAGGTCTGAGCCTGTCTCTTGTTCTACAGGAAAAGTGGGTGCCTGCAATCCAAGCCGGCAGTGCTCGTTTTGTTTCTAGACTGGCCTCTGTTGGTTCTTGCTTTTTGCAAAAAGCTGAGCCTTTGGTGCGCCTTCTCCATGCCCGAGGTCTGGGAAGGCTCCGGAGGAAGCCACCTGTAAGAGTGGAGCTCTCCCCCGTCGTGCCGTGTGATTATCAACTTAGCTCAGGCAGAAGCATCCTGCCTACTTGGCAAATCTTGAAAGGATGGCTGGGAGGGTACAGTGCCCCTGGTGAGCCATCTCAGGCCTGTTTCCATTCCTCTATCACGGCAGCTCTGCGGGAGCCTTGTTAAGAAGCAGAGATGTGCACTCTGTCCTGGTCCTGCAATGCCACCAGGAGATTTTGAGTGCCCGGGCTGCTGGCAGAGCTGTCCTACAGAGTGGGGTCGCCCAGACCAAGAACCCTCAGTCTGGGGAGAGGCCACCAAAGACTGAGCTGTCCAAAAATGCCTGTCCCAGGGAAGGCGTTAGGAGAGGTTGCTGGGGAAACACCTGGGGAAAGAGCCAGAGGTCTCTGCACCTCTTATTCCAGGAAGAGGACATCCCTGAGGACAGAAGTGGACGTGCCCAGCCCACCCCGCAAGGCTGCCATGATCTGTGGCCCAGGAAACACAACAGAAGGTCAGCAATCACCCCTCCCCACTTTTGTGATAAAGGGAGGGATCCATGACTTGGATGCACTCCCATTTGCCCCAAGGAACCCACAGCATGTTCCTGGCAAGATCCCGTCTCGGGAAGCCCTGCAGGTGTTTGATGCTGATGCCTGTGGCTGAAACTCGGGGTCTTTTCTTTCCTGGCCGGGCTGGGACCCAGGCCCATCACCACTGCCTTGGCCTCCTCTCCACTCCTGCTGATGCTGCATTCCTCCCTGTGTCTTTGCTGCATCCTCCACCTGGCCTGGCCCCTGGCCGAGCCTGTCCAGCTTCACCGTCTGCCATGTGGGCACCTCACCCTCCTCCCAGCAGGCCTCATGTCTCCGGAGACAGTGTCCAAACCCCATGGGGTCAAGGGCACTTCAGGGAAGCAAGCCAGCCCTGCTGGCAGCCCAACCAGTGCCTCCACCTTCCTAGCTGGGCAGTGATGCCTTGTGTTGCCTTAATTCTGTGTATTATAGAGAGATGGTCTAGAAGGGGAAATCAAGCTGCTTGTTTAAGAGTCTCTGTCCCCATCCTGTTTCCTCTTTTCTCTCTGCTTCAAGTCCCCATAGTCATTCATGTCAGAAAGAGTGAGTTTTTCTTTAACTTCTTTCCTACCTGCCCAGACTTCCTTTACTTAAAGCTCTCGGAGCTGGCTGGCTGTGTTAAGTGAGAACTAGGGTTTCAGAACATCAGTCCTTTCCCAGAAGTGCCCCTCTCTCAACCCTGCTGTGTACTTTGCCCAGCTCTCTATTTTGAAGCTCAGAAGCTTTCTCTTTGCCTCCCTCCCCAAACAGTCCCTATGCCTTTCCTCCCCATGGGACCAGCCCCCTCTCTTCCCCAGAGAGAAGGTGGGTTAATGCCTTGAGCCTATCAGGGAACAGGTCATGGACGCAGACGGACAAGAGGGAAAAGCACATTAATATTTAAAACTCTTGTCTCTATTACACGAGAAAAAGACTCTCTTCCACCGGCGCGCACACACACACACACACACACACACACACATGCACACGCACGCACACACGCACGCACACGCACACGCGCCTCCCTGTTCTCTGTCTTGCTGAGCCCTCTGGGGCCTTTGGAGATCAGGACGAAAAAACGTCGAATAGGGTTGCCAAGGAAAACCTCAGGTCCTTTAATTGGGGCAAGGAGGCGGGTGTCTATGCTCCTGGGGATGTTGTGTTTCTCAATCTAGGTTCTACTAATAAAAAGTATAAAAGGTGTCCATGGCAGAAAGTCTTGGTCGAGGCAGACCGCTCCCCTGGGACCATGCAGACTTGTGCCTGTCACCAGGATCTGCTCAAAGACTCTGGCTCTGGCTGCAGGGCCCTGCTTCCCCCGTCCCTCCTGGCCCTGAGGGCCACAGTCATCCTCCTCCACATCTCCCTCGCCCGGGATCCTTCCTCCAGTTTCGCAGTCCCCGCCGCCTCCTGCTTCTCTTGGTGATGGCTGTCCCTTGTTCATTTCCCTGGTCCAGCCTGGATCCATCAGTGAGGACATCCGCGTGCTTTCCCCAGGCCCAGCCTTTCTCTAGCATTCTGATTATTCCATTTTGACAAGAGCCGTCTTGGCCCATCCACATTCCAAGCATTGCCTGGAATTTTATCACCAGCCCAGACTAAGCGACAGGTGGAAAAGAATGGGAGGAGATGGGGAGCCACGCGGCAGTCAGTAGTGATTGTCAGCCGTACCGTCTTGAATAAGACTGTCCTGAATTTCAGTATCTTTTTAAAAACATACCTGTTCTCTGGGAAAATAGGCAACCAACCCCAAACAGCGTTTGCCTTCGTATTTGGGAAGGAGGAGGTATAGGTGGGTCTGGGGAGGAGGTGGTGTGCTTCTTACAGACCTTTAGCTTCATCTGTAATGTTTTAGTTTTTCTTAAAGAAGAATGTATTCACACATTATTTGGGAAATTTAAAGATAACGAATAATAAATTTGGTAATTAAAAAACATTTTTTTATTGACGTATAGTCGATTTACCATATCATGTTAGTTTCAGGTGTACAGCACAGTGATTCATTTATATATATATATATATATATATATATATATATATATTCCTTTTCAGATTCTTTTCCCTTATAGGTTATTACAAAATATTCAGTATAATTCCCTGTGCTATACAGTAGGTCCCTTGTTGGTTATCTATTGTATATATAGTGGTGTTTATATGTTAATCCCAACCTCCTAATTTATCCCTCCCCCACCCCCTTTCCCCTTTGGTAACCATAAATTTGTTTTCCATTTGTCTCAGTTTTTTAGATTCCACATATAAGTGACATCATATGATATTTGTCTTTCTCTGTCTGACTTACTTCACTTAGTATGGTAATCTCTAGGTCCATCCATGTTGCTGCAAATGGCATTATTTCATTCTTTTTATGGCTGAGTAGTATTCCATTGTATATATGTACCAGATCTTCTTTATCCATTCATCTGTTGATGGACATTTAAGTTGCTTCCATGTCTTGGCTGTTGTGAATAGTGCTGCAATGAATACTGGGGTGCATGTATCTTTTCAAGTTACGGTTTTCTCCAGATATATGCCCAGGAGAAGTTTAAAGATAAAAAACAATAAGCTTAGTAATTTTTTGGAAAAGTAAAAAAATCGATAACAGGCACAGAGTCTACGTATATAACATAACGTGTGAATGTTGGTGTATATACTAAAGATAATGCACTGTCTGATGTGATCTGTTCACAGGCTAATCTTGTCTGCACTGGACCGGGACCATATCCTGAATCCCTTTGCATCTCTAGCATGAACCACGGGCACTGGGCTGCATTGGCCCTCAAGAACGGTTCGTTGAGCCACAGGTAAAGGAAATCATCAGCTTTCTTAGGGGTGGTGATCTGAAGAGTGGGAGCAAGGAAGGGACGACTGGGCTGAAGTGAAGGCAGAGGACCCGGCTCTCGCTGTGATCCCTGTGTTTCCTGGACGTGAATGGCAAGGTGTTTGCTGATTTCTTGCCCCCTATGCTCCCCGTAAGCTGGCCCCCCGTGTGACCGCAGGGAACACCTTGGCAAAGAGCCTTCTTCAAAGTGTCTCAGCATGATGGAGAGCGGGCATTGCTGCCAGTCACGGAGGACATGTGTCTCCGGAACCACCGAGTTCCAACCAGAAGCCTCGCCGAGTTCTGGCAATCTGCGTGTGAATTGTGCCCTACTCCAGAGTGTACCCGGATTGGGGGTGGGGGGCGGTCACCCCCTCCTTTGAAACTGCTGTTCCTCTCCATTTGCTGCTGCAGGTGCCAACACAATTCTTGTTGCATTAACTTGGCTGGGAGAGTGAGGAAATGGCAGCAGCATTAATTAAAAATAATGTGCCACCCAGGAGATAGCTTGAGCTCACTCCTTCTCGTAGTATTCCTCTCGATTCCTTTCCTTCCAGCTTGCGGCTGACGCGCTATAGGTGCCAGGGAGGGGAACCCGCGATGTTCAGTAGAAAGATGACAGAAGAGTGAGAGATTTTAGAGAGAGGGGCTCCAAATGTGATGAAAATCTTCAATCTTAGACGTATCTGTAAGGCAGATTTTTGAAGGCACTAAAAAGAATAGTAAAAAAATCAGGGGGAAAGAATTGGATTCCTGAAGTTAGGGGGACAAGGGAAGGATTGGCAGAAGGTGGTATAAGTGCATACTTTAAAAAAATAATAAAGAGAAGAAATACCATTCTACAAGAAAAAAAGACCAGGTCTCTTTGGAGAAATGGCTGAGTCAATGGTTGGGGCAGGAAATGTATAACTTTGCAAGAAGTTCTTATAGTGCTGAAAAGTAAAGCAGTGTTCAGAAACAAACAACCTAAAACCCCAATGGCGGTGTGTTTGTCAAATGGACACAAGAACCAACTGAAAGAGCTCGTGACGGGCAAAGCTGGGGCAACGTGACCAAGAAAATGAATGATATGGTGTCGGATTATAGCCCAAAGTATAAGTATCCATGAGTCCATACTGATGTAAATAAATGATTGAATATATACATAAGTGGAAGAGAAAAGACAAATCTCTTGTGCAGAAGAATTCCAAATAATTGAGGTTTGTGCACCCGCTTCATGGAGGTGGAGAGTACATCTCCACTCCTTACATGTGACCTGTGCTTGGTGACTTCCTTCCAAAGAGTACGGTACGCATAACTTTATAGTGGAGAAATCGGACAAACACTGCCTCAGCCGCGGTTATCGAGGTCAACGTCAGTATGGTTAAATCACATTAATAGCTTGTATCCTTGATATGATGAGAATACTCCACCTCGGTGACCTCCCTGCCCCAAACCCATAACCCCAGTCTACCCATGAGAAATACCATCAGAGAAACCCAAGTGGAAGGACATTCTACAGAATACCTGACCCATACTCCCCCAATCTGTCAAAGTCATCAAGAACAAGAAGTGTCGGGCTTCCCTGGTGGCGCAGTGGTTGAGTGTCCGCCTGCCAATGCAGGGGACGCAGGTTCGTGCCCTGGTCCGGGAGGATCCCACATGCCGCGGAGCGGCTGGGCCCGTGAGCCGTGGCCTCTGGGCCTGCGCATCCGGAGCCTGTGCTCCGCAACGGGAGAGGCCACAACAGTGAGAGGCCCGCGTACCGCCAAAAAAAAAAAAAAAAAAAAAAGAACAAGAAGTGTCTGAGAAAGTGTCACAGACCAGAGGGGCCTAAGGAGACGTGATGGCTAAATGTAACGTGATATCCTGGATGCGGTCCCGGAACAGAAAAAAAGGACATTAGGGAAAAACTAAAGAAATCTCAATAGAGGTTGGACCTTTGTTAACAATAAAGTATTAGTATCGCTGCTTGGAACCATCAGCGTCCACTACAGTGTGAAAGTGGGTCCAGACTGAAAAGAAAAACCCTTACAGTCGCCATCCCAGCCCAGAAGCTTCACAATCACCTTCACAGCCATGCTTACGTTGTAAAAAATTATGGCTGTTGGGCAAGCTGTGGTTTTTAAATTTAATGCTGTTCTAAATGCCTGTAATTTCAGGTAGTCTCCTTTGGAAGTGAAAGCAATATTTTCAGCATTCCAATGTATTTGTTCTAGGCTTGTTGACAGAGTAGGATGACTGAGCCGTAGAAGGAAAGAAGCAAATTTGGGGAAGGATCCATGGAGTTGACATATGCATTATTCAAAATTAAACAATCCTCGTAAACCCATGTGTCCCCCCGGCTGCCCCCTACAAAGTGTGTTATTTCTTTTCCTGACTAAAACATTTTCCTCTTAATCCTGAATTAATAAAGTTATTTTCATTTCATTATGCCTGGCTTTCAGGGTACTTTCTAATAAATTCAGTCTTTATCAGTTAGAAGCCTCCTTCTGTTTCACGTTTTGTCTCCTGCATGGCCTTTTGTTTCCTAATCAAAAACACAACTTCTAAATGAAGCGAGGAAAGGATTTTGTTGTCTCAAACCCCATTCGGTGCGTGAGCGAATCAGAAGCGAGCTGGGGCTGCCACCTCTTCCTTTGTTGTGTTCACCAATTAAAAGGTGTTACTCTCTTGGTAATAAAGTGTCACCTTGTGCCTCCAGGTCCTCACTGCGGCCTCTTTTGATCTCACTCCTTGTTTAATTTGCCAGCTGGCATCACTGTGGTCTCAGATTCCAAAATTGTCCAGGGCCCCACTTAGGTCAAAGCCCTTCTCTGTTGGAGGGAAAACGTTGAACCCTTCCATCCTTTACTCTAGCTGGCTGTCGCTGGAGCTGATCACACAGTCAACTGCCACACAGAGCTAATTTCAGAAACTTCTTAAAAGAGTTGTTCTTCAAGGGCAGCTGTCCACACAAGGGCTGTGTCCTCAGGCATGTTTACACACCAAAAGGGAGAGTAGTGTCCAGAAAGAAATAAGTGTAGCAAGAATATATAATCACATTAGTTCAAATACCCAGATAATTGATTGAATAAACTGGATGACTGCCACGATGCTTCTGTCCCCCATGCACAAAGCTAGTGAGGAATTCGGGAAGACTGAAATATCATTAGAGGACAGGGTTGTGCTTTGAAAACAGCACGTTCCTCGCTGCCAGAACTGGTTTGGTTTGACTTTTGATCCAGCCCTTATGTTTTTGCATAACTGGGAGATTTGGCAGCATGAGAAAAATGAACGCTTTTATTGAACTTCTGAGTTTCTGATACTTTACCATCCATGGTCTCATTTGATCCTGTGTTGTATGAAAGGCCAGAATTACCTTCTCTGTTTTACAGCAAAAGAAACTGTGCCCCAGGAGGTCACATACTAGTCACCGAACTAGTAAAAAGTAACCCAAGGACTGGAATTTAGGTCTTCTGAACTTAGTTCTTAGAGTTTTCGTCCTTTTGCAATGTTTTCATTTTTTCTTCTGGGGTCTGAATTCGTTTGATTGTCTGATGAAATGTGTCCTAAAAATAGCATGCATGCACGCAGGCACACACAATTTTGCTATAATTTCAAGAGGTTCCCCATCACCCCCAGGTTGACAACCACTGTCCTACACTGTGCAATCTTTATAAAGGTGATAGCGTAAAAAACCAGGAAATTCTGAGATAGGACAATAAGCAATTTGAAGATGAGAATCAAGACCAAATTCCCAAGTTCTTGGCCAAATATTCTTTCTTCTCCTGGAATATATCATCTCTCAGAGGGACTGGCATATCCTGAAATTAAATGTGTTAAAAATTACCTTGGGGGGTTATATGCAGAAATGGGAACGTATTGATGGAAAAGAAAAACCTGAGAAGATACTGAACTGAAAGAATGAGAAGCAGGGTAAAATGAAAAGGAATAAAAATAATGGCCAGTTAGATATTTTCAATCATGAACATTGTGCAACCAGCACGTTGTGCATATTTATGAAACCCGTTGCTGGGAGAGGGGGGCTGTGGTGGAAGTGATGCAGGAAATTGAGTGTGGTTACCTAAACGGGCTCGTGGAGGCCAAGTGGGCACAGACTGTGGTCACCCTTGGCCTGGTGGGATTTATCCCACGCATCACTTTCATCTCTAGCTATTTCCCCCTGCAAGCCCCGGCAAGCCCGTTCTTCCGAGTCGATAGTCGCTCATGCTGAAAGCTTGTAAGCCACTTCTTGGCTAGGGCGCGCGTCACTGTGCTTAGACCCAGTGGCAATGTCTTGCCCTTTCCTGTCGGTTCTTATGCACGTCCTTCTTCTAACTGCTAGATGGACCCTGACTCATCACGCTTCCTGCTCTGAGGTCTTCCAGGTCTGCTGGGTTTAATTCACTGCCCCGCCGTGACCTCTAACCTCTCTGGACCGACTGGCTGGTTCTGAATGAACCCTCTGCTTCACTCCTCCCCTGTGATTTCACTGAGCTTGTGGCCGTTCCGAAAGGCCTGAACACAACTCCAATGTTGTCTGTCTCAGGATAACCCTGGCCCCGGTTTCTCTCTTTTGATCTGTAGTGTCTACAACCCAGGAGCTACCTCTGTCACCACGCCAGTGCCACCATGACCTTGTCCTTCAGCACCTGGTGACTCCTCGGGTAGAAAGAGTTGGAAGGAGTTCATCTCTACTCCCCAAGCTTGGGCTTCTGGGAGATGGAGTTGGGGCTGGGAGCTGGGATATGAGGGTAAAATTGGACAGGCACCATCAGGTGCTGAGCCGGGACTTGAAAAATAAGTTGGAAAATCAGACCCTCAAGCCAAGGTCAAGAAATAGTTCTCAGGCTCTCTGGCCAATTCCTTCGCCAAGCATCTTCAGGGCAGCCCCTCCCTCCTTTAATTGCTTCCTGGCTCCTGCAGGACCTATCTTCACACTGGTTATGTCTGAAGATGGGGTTATTCGATGTTCAAGACTGAGCATGTCAGAATGGACCTCTGTCCACAGAAGTCATTCCAGGATCAAATCAGTAATTTTGAAAATTGATGGGAGTTAACAACAACAAAATTGGTCCTTTCAGCCCAGTTACCTCAGTTATTTTAATGATGGCATCCGTCTATTCAGTGATTCACCCTTAGCTTGGCACTCACCCAACAGATGGTCCATCCAGATAGTGTCTACATTCTGAAACAGAATCAAGAATTGCTGTTTATTCATTCGTCTGTATTAATGACCAATTTGTGCCCAGTCAATTGGATTAGATCAGTGGGTCAGATCCAATTCGTTAATTCAATTTTTTTTCCCTTTAAAGGAAAAAGCTACACCAACCATTTCTAGTGGGTTGTTTAAAATCACATGTACCTGTTCTACTGAAGGCGCTACTGCCTATGGCAGGCTTAACTTCCTGGAAGTCGGAAACAGAATTCAAGGTAACCCATGTGACACAATAGACACAAAAGGCATGACCTAAAGGTAGGACACAGAAGTATGAAAAACAGTTTGTACCGACACAGAACACAGGTTGATACGAACCCTATGCCATCTATGTCTAATGCGCTTGTAACAGGCTTCCTAGTTTTATAGGGAAATATATTTTTGTGTGTTAATCCCTGGTGGTTTGGAATAAAATATCAATAAATTACAACCGAAGAGAAAATGGAATAGCAATGCACAGAATCCGCACATGAATATCTGAGAGAGGCTGTATGATAATTATCTTTGGCATTCGTTTGGCAAACTCTTCATTATCACTTTTCTCGGGAAGTGCTAACCCCAGTGCGCATTTCTTCTAGCTGTAAATCAGTGACGTCTTTCAGTAAAAAGCACATAATGACCAATGACGTTGGTGTCCCTCACACTCTCACCCCCTTCCTTTCATAAATGTTTCCGTTTGGGGCAATAACGCTGTATAATTGGAACAGAATTCTAAAACCACATCTACATAAAGTAACAGAACTATGCTTGAACCACTATGACTGTCACCTCTCACTGAGCTGTTAGGCAAATAGGATCTAATTCTCGTACTAATTCCAGCTATAGTTAATCTCTGCTGGCTATTTGGAGCTTTGTGTGTGGAAGGGCTTTCTGAGGCTATGCCTGGTCTCAGCGGGAAAGGGTTCGTTAATTGATTAGTGATGTCTGCTCTGGGCACAGGAGGAGGGCATCATAGCAGAGAACACGGTTACAGCCTGTCCTACCGTAAGGAGTGACTGGATGCAATGCTATGTAGATAAATCACATTCCATAGATCCAGCTAAATGTGTCCTTTGAAAATGATTTGGTACAAGTTTACCCAGGAAGCACACCACTAAAATGAGCTACTCTGTGACTCAATACATGCTTGGGGATACAGAAGAGCTTTACCTACATTAAAAGGGGGGAAAGCCCCAAACTCTCAATCATTTAGTGTTGTAATGTGACCTTATTCTTAAGACAGTCACAATAGCTAGACCAATTCTAACAGTAGGGTTCTACGTCTTGGGCTTAAAAGCATAAAAGTGCATGCACCTGTCTTTGCTAATAATGTCACAACAAATGTGGAGAAAACCACATTTGATAGCCCTAGATGATCACAGTAGGAAAGCAGACCCTTAAGGAGAGATTCTCAAGAAGCTGTTAAGATGTTGAGCCCACATGTGGCCCACACATTAGACTCTTCAGTTGTGTTTCCAGCATGTCTCCGAGGCGCTTTGAATCTGCTAAGGCATCCTCCTGGTAGTGTAGCTCACGACCTAACTAAAAGAGACCGTGTTCTAGGGAACTGCTGGACACTCAGCTCGGGGGGGGAAACATTTCTGAAGTCTTCTCAAACCTTTTTATTTTTGCCTCTCAATCTCTGGTGTCCTAGCTCCAGCTGCCATGACAAGATACCAAAAACTGGGCGGCTGAAACAATAGGAATTTATTTCTCCCCTTTCGGGAGAGTGGAGATCCAAATCAAGGTGCCAGCAGAGTTGGTGTCTGGTGAGGGCTCTCTCCTTGGGTTGCAGACAGCTGCCTTCCTTCTGTGTCCTCACACGGCACGGGGATGGTGTTAGAGCTTCAACATATGAATTCTGGGGGGACACATTTAGTCGATCACATCTGGTATGTGGTAGAGGGAAGGCACTTCTATGAGGCCCTATGTAGGATTCCAGATTTCAAGTCAGAAAGCATAATTTATTTGTTTGTATTTTGGACTAGCACATAGTGGGTACTCGTTAAATATTTATTGAAGGGCTAATTGGTAGAACAAATGATAAAGAATGACTAAGTGAATGCAGAAGTGAGTTAACCTTGGGCCAGGCTAGCCACAGGGATAATTGGAGGTCATTTTTGCCCTCACTTGTCTGGCTAGCCAGAGGTCTGCTTAGAAGAAAGTGTCTAGAGGATATGAATTCTTGCAAATTCTGAAATGCCACAATTCTAGAGTTCTAATTATATGGGATGCAAGCTTCCTTAACTCCATCTCTAGGTGGGGAATGCCAGGGGAAGGCAGTCCCTTTCCTGTGCTGCCTATTTGGAATCTCTTTTCTTTCACTCGAGCAATTGCCTTCAGTCTTGAAAAGGGTATAAAAAAGAGTACTCATTTCCAGTGTGACCTAAACTGCAATTCTCTAATAAAAGATGGCAAACATGACCTCTCTTCCTTTCTTCTTCATCTGCACACGTTTTCATCATGTTTTGTACAGAGCACATCACCCTTCCATGCAGTAGGTGTATGGGTTGAATTGTGCCTCCCCTCTCCCACCCCCCAAATTCATATGCTAAAGTCCTCACCTCCAGGGCCTCAGAATGTGACCTTATTTGGAGACAGAGGTAATAAAATTAAAATGAAGTGATTAGAGTGGGCCCTAATCCAATATGACTCGTGTCCTTATAAAAAGAGGGGAACGTGGAGACCAACATGCATAAAAGTAGAACATCATGTGTACATAATGACAGCCATCTACAAGCCAAGGAGAGACACTTAGAAAAGATCCTGTACTCAGAAGGAATCAACCCTGCCAACACCTTGATTTCAGACTTCCAGCTTCCAGAATTGCGAGACAATCATTTTCTATTCTGCAAGCCACCTGGTTTGTGGTACTTTGTGATGGCAGCCCTAGCAAATTCAGCTCGTGAAAAATAGCTTCAGACGTCTAGTGGCTGGAAGTTGCACCTAATACATTTCTGTGTAGCGTCTGTGCTGTGATCTGTGGATGGACTTAGCTGTCTGTTGTGTTGTAGTAAACCATCATAACACTTAATGGTTTCAAACACCTACAACAACATCAGTCTGTCACTCCTCATGATTCTGTGGGTTGTCCGGGGCTGAGATGGATGATTCCTCTTCTGGCCTCACTTGGGTCCCATCCTTTGCTGCGTTCCACTGGGAGCTCAACTGGGAATCAAATGCCAAAGGTGGCATCTTGTCTCCCAGGGTCTTTCTCCATGTCGTGGTGGTCTCACTCCTCCTCACAGAGTACAACAGGTAGCCCACGCCTCTTACATGGCAGCTCGATCTCAAGAATGCAAAGGAAGACGGCGCCAGGCCTCTTAATGGCTAGACTCAGACTGGCTGAGCATCACTTCTGCCGCATGCCATCAGGCAAAGCAAGTCAAAAGCCTGGCCTAGCCTCAAAGGGAAGACAAACAGACGCCACCTCTTGTGAAAAGGAGTCTACCATAGCTAGGTGGAAACCCTAAGTCAGAATGGAGACAGAAAATACATGCTATATCCATAGGATGCCTTTGGCTGCACGTAAGAAAAGCTCTGGATTCAAAGAGGCTTTGACATAAGAAACTTCATTATCTTACATTATTGGAAGATCGGAGTTGTGAAAGCCTAGGGCAAAGTTCCCTGAATGGCTTCATGATGTTCCTTCTGTCATCCTCAGTGTATCAGTCAGGACGGGTTAAGATACGCTGCAGTAATAGACCCAATTCCAGTGGCTTTAAGAAGAGTTTAGTTTTACTCAGGCTACATGTCCATGGTGGGGCCTCCTCACTGACATCACTTCCAGGCTGACAAAGCCACTCCCACCTGGAGCATCGCTGGTCACCATGGCAGGAGAAAACGAGAGCTCTCCCATGTCTTAAAGCGGCAACTGGATGCTGTGGTTCAGAAATGACGTGCACCATTTTTGCTCAGGATTTTTGACCAGTAGTACTGTCACTCTCCCCTCCCGCTCACTAATGGGCCAGGAATTGCAATTCTACCGTCTGCCTGGAAGGGCAGAGGTATTTCTTGTGCAGCACTGATGATGATCAAACTGAATATCAATTTCGACTAATGACTGGTTTCTGTCCCCCCTGCCCCACCCCCTCCGCCCCCCATGGTCGTAACCTCCACGGAAACAACACTTAAAAAAGTAGAGCAAGGAAAATTTCCCCAGAATCTCCCAACAGTTTCCGCACTTAGCGTTGGCCAGAGCTGGATCACATATCCATTCTTAACTAATCTGGCAAGGGCAATGGGATTATTATGATTGGCTCAGCCCAGTTGGGATCCGTCTTCTAGAGCCAGGGATTGGGTCACTGTCTCCTGAGCCTACGAGCGCTCTGAAGTTGGTATAGGTGTTGAAAAAGATGATTCTTCTCTGGCACTTTTTAATAAGTCACATCCGCAACAGAAAGATGCTTCCATACCGTCAACAATTCAGGTACTGAAACTAGAAGGAGAAAGTAGGGGAATGAATGTTGGTGGGCAACCAGCCTGGTCAACTACAAAGGGCAAAGTGTCAATAAGATGTATAGTGTTTTGCATTCAGTAGGAGTTAGAATAGATAACCCCTAACATCCTGTTCAATTCTGAGATCTACTATTTTCTGTGAGTTCGTTGATGCTACCATCTATGAGCACAGAGGTTCAGAACATATTTGTGAGGGTGGTCTGAGGAACCAAAGAAATTTCCCTTACTTAGCGCCACTGATCAAATCCTGTTAGAGTCCCACAGGAAGAAGGCATGTTTCTACCCATTGCTAGGAAGCTCCCAATTTTGGAATAATGATGGGGAGGTGAAAGCTCAGGGAAGAGAAAAGGAAGGGATTGGCTTTAAAGTTGCACATAGTCTGGAGGTAAAAAATAGGTACTTATGATTCCCAAATGTATATGTGTGTGTTATGATATATACTTGAATCTGCTCTCCTGAGCTTAACGCTTGTGCTGAATCGCACCACTTAGAGCTCTAAAAGGCGTTTCCACATGACCATCACGAATGCTGTCCTGAACCTGCCCTTTGACCACCAACTACCAGAAACCTAGTTCACCCCTTCATCTCCTTTTACCTGGATTATCAGAAAGGCTTCCATACCTCTCTTCTCCCATCCAGTGTTCCTTACTCCAGCTGACTTAGAGTTCCAGCGAACATGTAAATCTGACTGACTTCCCTTTGAGTAAAACCCACCAATAGTTCTCCATCAACTGCAGAATAAATTCAAGTTCTTTGGCAGGGGATACAGCCCTCTTCTGCCAGCTTTATTTGGAAGACTCCCTCCAAGTTTATGCTCAGCTGCTGTCTCCCCAGCTCACATACCCCACTGCCTCCTGTCTTCTGGATTTTGTTAATGATGCTCCCTCTGCTGGGAGTGTCCTTCCCCTCTTGTTTGCTGTATTAACTTCGAGATTCTGCTCCTTATCTCGTTGAGAAAACTGCCTTCGATCCCACCTTTCCCCTCCCGGGCTAGGTTGGGTGCCTCTCAGAGCACACTCTGTGCCCACCTTTGTCATGGGACATAACCATGGATAAGTTCATCATTTGTTGTCTGCCTCCCCAGTGGTTTACAAGCTCCCCTTCCTTGAGGAAAGGGACTGTCTTATTTAGCTTTTATCTCAGCACTTAGCAGAGTGCTGGGTGGAGAGTAGGCACTAACTAAAATAAATGCTTGTTGAACAGAATCATGAAGAAGAGGGTGGCAGCTGAGTAGAGAGAATTGGGGGAGTGGGAGAGGGTGCAGGGGAAGAGGCAGGAAATGGAGAGATAGAAGCAAATGGGGAGCTGCCAGGGGAGTTTGTGTACCTCCCATCCTAGGATCGAGATCTCCCTCGGGGGGCCTTGGAATCTGGGTTTCAGCTCCAATTGATCCATTCCGGATTCTGAGAAGAGGCGTTCTGCCTCTCCTGCATGGGGGATCCTTGATTTGGGTCACACGTGAGACTGAATGGACAGCTTTGGGGACAATCTCTACTGCCCACACACCGATGAACTGCCCCCTGCCTTCAACCTAAGTACCTGCGCACTTGCTCAAAGGGCCAGGACTGTTGGCAGAATTTTGGACATCGCTTTTTGTTCTCATTTTCCTGCCCCCAGCTCCACCCGCTCAGGTCAAAGATGAGGATTGTAACTCCCCCCTGGGTGGCCTCTTGGTTTAAAAATTAGCCTCAGGCCTCCTTTCCCAGACCCAAGCAGTAAGCGCGCAAGAACGCCCCCTTTGCCCCTCCCCACCCCGCCCCCGCCCCCATCAGCTAAAGCGGAGGAATTTCAGAGGTGAGTCTCAGAGGCTAGGAGAGCTTCCCTAACTCTTCCCGAACGCTCTGGGGCAAGTCCCCGGAAGGGGGAAATGAGGAGCCCTCCCGCGCTGGGGCTGCCTGTGTGCTGGGTGCGCAGCAGAGCGCCCAAGGGGAGGAGCGCGCAGGCCCTGCTCGCTGGTAGCCCAGTAACTTCAGAGGAGCCACTTGACCCCTGGTCTCAGTTTAGGAACCTGTAGCAATGGGCCTGACCGCTTCCCTCCGCTGCGAGCGTCGCCACTAGGGAGAGGCAAAGGCTCGCAGACACCCCAACTCCCGCTCGGGCCGCGCACGCACGGACTGGGGTGGGGCGGGAGCGGCCGCGAGGGCTGGACCGGGCCCGGGCAGGGGGGGGCTGGCCCCGCCAAGGGCCGGCTGCCGGGCCCCTGTTGGCCGCGTTGATGAACTGGTGTCCTGGGCTTTGGTGACGCGGAGCTGCGGGCGCCGCGAGCGGGGAGCGGCGAAGAGGAGCCCCCCCCCCCTCCCCC
>NW_006782167.1:444769-449096 GCF_000442215.2 Lipotes vexillifer
CGCGCTCCCTCCCCCCCCGCCGCCCGCCTCCCGGTCGCCCCACCCCGTGACCAGCTCCCCGTCTTGTCCCGCAGGACCCGCCCGGACGGGACCACGCCGCAGCCGCCGCCGGGAGCCGCGCTTCGGGTCCCGCCTGAGCCGAGCCGCGCGCGGGGCCGCCGCCGCCGCCGCCGCCGGCGGGGGATGGGGCTGCCCGGGAGGCGCGCCGAGCCCGCGGGGGGAGCGCGGAGCCGGCGCGCAGCCTGAGTCCCGGCCGCCCGCGCCGGGCTGGTCCGTGCGCACCGCGCGCCGCCGCCGCCGCCCCACGCGCCCCGATGGCGCCATCGCCCCGGCGCCGCTGACCGCCCCGCGCCGCCAGCCCGGCCCGCGCGGCCCCCTCGGAGCCCAGCCGGCACGGGGAGCGGCCTGCCGCGGAAGCCTCCCCGCGCCCTCCCGCCCGGCCCCGCCATGGCGCTGCGGCGCCTCCTGCTGCTGCTGCTGCCACTGCTCTCGCTCCAGCCCCTGGACCTGCTGCCTGGCGCCTGGGGCGCCCGCGGCCGCGCCGCCAACCGGACCCTGAGCGCCGGCGCCGCGGCCGTCGGGGGCCGGCGGCTCGGGGGCGCCCTGGCCCGGGGCGGCCGCGAGCTGAACGGCACCGTCCGGGCGCCCGGTGGCCCGGAGGCGGGGGACTAGGACTAGGATCCGGACTGGGCAACATGACACCATCTCCTTTTTCTCACAATCCTAGGTCCCGGCTTGGTTATCACATCCCCCTCAGGCTCCCTCGTGACCACAGCCTCGTCAGCTCAGACCTTCCCCATTTCGGCTCCCATGATTGTCTCAGCTCTTCCCCCTGGCTCACAAGCCCTGCAGGTGGTCCCTGACCTCTCTAAGAAGGTAGCATCGACCCTAACAGAGGAAGGAGGCGGCGGCGGCGGCGGCGGTGGCGGCGGCGGCCAGCGCGCCCGTCACCTACGAGACGTGCTGGGGCTACTACGACGTGAGCGGCCAGTACGACAAGGAGTTCGAGTGCAACAACAGCGAGAGCGGCTACCTGTACTGCTGCGGCACCTGCTACTACCGCTTCTGCTGCAAGAAGCGCCACGAGAAGCTGGACCAGCGCCAGTGCACCAACTACCAGAGTCCGGTGTGGGTGCAGACGCCCAGCACCAAGGTGGTGTCGCCGGGGCCCGAGAACAAGTACGACCCGGAGAAGGACAAGACCAACTTCACCGTCTACATCACCTGCGGGGTGATCGCCTTCGTCATCGTGGCCGGCGTCTTCGCCAAGGTCTCGTACGACAAGGCCCACCGCCCTCCTCGGGAGATGAACATCCACAGGTGAGCGCGGCCGCCCGGGGCCTGCCCCCAGACTCTCGGCGGCCTCACCCCTCTTTCCAGGCTTCCCTGTCCTCTTGGCATCCCCCCCTCTCCCCGGGTCTCTCTGTCTCTGTCTCTCTCTCGACTCTTTAAAGTCAGCTGAGCACCCCTTGCCTCTTTGACAGGCAATAAATCGGAGCCTTCTGTTGCCTCTAATCCATTTCCTCAGAACCGGGAACGCATGCTTTGGTTGGTAGGGGGATTTACAGGGCAAAGTAGGGAGTGGTGGAGTCCGTGAGTTTGAGTCTAAGAATTGTACACATTCTGTAAGCCTGGGTAGGGGTCCAGGATGCAGTTTTCAAGGCAGGTGGGCGCCTCGGTGCAGGCTCTTACTGCACTCGGTTTTCTCAGTCAAACCAGAGCATCATCTTGGGTGTAGGAGATTGAACGATGTTGGAACCTTACTGAAAAGAGTGTGAACTGGGGGTTCCCGTGTGTTGGAGATGCGGGTGATACGGAAAAGAAGCCTCCTGGGGTGAGAAGGAATGCAGATCTAACCGTTCCATCTTGACCAAGGGCATATGGTGTCTATTCATTGCATCCTGCCGAGTGGGATGCTTCGCTTTCCCGCTGAGACTGGAGGACTTGTTCTTTTAAACCCTGTGGGCAGAGCTCTCTGAGTTAACACTTCTTGCTGTGTTCAACCCGGTGGGCATCTTTCACTGTTTCCATAGGGAGGCAGTGGGAGCTGCCTCCCACCGAAACTTATGCCAAGAGCTTGAAATATGGTTGTGCAGGGCTCCACCCTGACTGCCTCCCTCCCACCCCGCCCTCTAGCTCCCTGAGCGCCCCTTGGGAACGGGAAACCAGCGTCTCTTTACAACTCTGTTAATGATGCGCCCAGTGGGTGCAAACTCAGCTCTGCTTCCAGTCCCCTCGTGCTGATGAATGGCTGGACGTGGTTCAACAGTCTTTCAAGGAACAAACCCTGCCCCGGGGCATGCCTCCATCCCTGGCACATGGTGTGGGCACTGCCCTAGTAATCGGGACCACCCCACACCACCCAGACCAGTTTCTTTGAGTTTGCCCGGCAGGCCCGCACCCAGAGCCCTGCAGCTTTAGCTCATCTCCGCACTCTGCCTTTTATCCTTTCGACCTGAAAACCTTCCCCCGCTGCTGTGGACATTAGTCACCTGTACCTTGTTGAAGAGAGAGAAAGGCAGATAGAAATTTCTGGGCGTGATTTCTTTCCCCCTTGGATACTGTGGGTGTTGAGAAAAGATGATACTCTCTGGCGGATTTTGAGTCAAATCCACAAAGTGTGGGTACTCTCATGTTGACAAACTCGGGTGTTGGGGTTGGGTGCTTCTAAGAGGAGATGCGTTTATCAGCCTCACTCGTTAACCCTGAAGTACCACTACCTTCATCCCACCCCCCATCTTATCTCTCAGGGAGTAAGCCTGTGGCTGGTTGGTCCTGGAAAATGATGGAGGAATCGTGGCACATGGTCTGTGGTCAGTGCTGCTCTTAAAAGCAGAGGGTCGGTGGGATGGAGACAGCAAAATCAGGACGACGCTCCCTCCTCTGGGTTTTGTCTGGCAAAGAATTCCCTCTCTTGGCTCCCCTTCCTGAAGCAGATGTGCCTGGTTCTTCTGCCTCTGCCTCTGCCTCTGGTCCCCTTGGTCGTTCACCTTCCCCCTTCTTCTATGCTTGTGGCCTCTCATCACACTTTCCATTCTGGCCGGGACCTCCTGCCAGTGGATTCCCACGAAGCTTTCTTTGGGTTTCTCTCTTCCCCGAGCCGTTCTCCTCTGCACCCTTGGGGAGACCTGCCCCCTGCCCTGCCCTCCACCTCCTACTGAATTTATTCATCATCACCTGGGAGGATGCTTGATGGCCTTTCGACGCTGGCGTTGGCCTGCGTTCTACGGGCTTTGACCTTGGAGATGTCACTGTCCCCCCACCATGCTGACTCCCCAACCCACTCCAAACTAGGGTGACTGGTGTGTGTTCAGGTGTGCGGCTCAATGGTGATGCCGTGGAGGCAGTTTCTCGCCGAGGTTGGGAAGGAGAGGCAGCCATGGGAAGGGCGATGCATTTCAGCCCTCAGACCATTATGTAAATATGGGCTGCCTCTCCCGCAAATTCACCTCCTGATTTTATTCAGTTCACAGCACCTCTTCCAGCAGCTGCAGTCTCGCCTGTTCAGTGCTTGGGAAGCCATCATGTTGATGCTTGTTAGGTAGGGGACAGAGCCTGTCTTCATGTTTGGGAGTGGCATGGGAGAGAGGACAGAGCACGAGCCATCCATCTAGGACACTCCCTGAATGACCTTGGGCAGGTCGAGGAAGCATCTTTCCATTCTGGATAACTCAGGCACAACGGCATCCCACCCCAACCTCTCCCTTCCCAGGCGTGTCGGGGTGAGTGTGCACGTTTGCAGGAGCAGCCCACCGACTCCCAGGCGTGCATGAGTGGTACCACCACGCTCCCACTTTGCTCACGCCTCAGAGGTCGTTGCTTGCTGTTTCAGGGAGTTTGGGGTGCAGATTGCCTTGTTGGGGACCTGGGGTCGGGAACAGGAGAGAACGATGGAGAAGGAGATAAATATTCACACCATAGTGGGTCCTCCCTGGGGAAAGTGAAGGGGAAGGAATGTATAACCTTCAGAGGTCCACAGAAGAGGTGGGATGTGCGCTCGGTTCCGTACTCCTTGAAATAGTTCAGCAAAGTCATTTCCTTTCTGGAAAGGCAAAGGTTACTTTACTGATTGCACTGTGTGAGCCTCTGCGAAGATGGTGGTTGGGCAAACGGGCTGAGCGGGAGGGACGTTTGTGGGAGTGTTAGAAGGGTGAAAAGGAAGATGCTGCCTTAGGACGAGCCATCTGCCTCCTCTGTCCCCCTTAGGGCGGGCTTTCTTCTTTCCTCTCCAGCCCCCCGCAGGGAGGAAGATTTAGTCTTTTCCAGAAGTGATTAGACCTTGCCATCTGTGTGAGAAGTCCCACCCCGCGCCCCACCCCCCCACCCC
>NW_006782167.1:449148-456977 GCF_000442215.2 Lipotes vexillifer
CCCCCCCCGCGCCCCCCCCCCCCCCCCCCCCGCCGTGTCTGTGGGGCAATCATCGCCTCTCACACCAGAGCATGTGAGCACAGACTCTCAGCTGGACTTCACGGAGGGGAAAGAGGTGGCCGCAGGGACCAAAGGTGCAGCCGAGTTCTGGATCTGGAGAGCCCTGGACGTCGGGTGCCCACCTTTCCCACCCAGAACCCCATTTCCCACCAGGATCTCGGCCTCACCTAGCCCTTCTTTCCACCTGCCCGGGCTGAGGCTCAAGCTGCCGGCCCGCAGGCGTCCGCCCATCTCAGTGTTTCACGAGTGGCTTCTGCGATTCTTCCCTGGGGCTGCCTCTTCAGTGAGGGGCTGCCATGGCCTCCAAGGGCAGGGGCCTACCCAGGACTCGGCCGCAGAGGCGGGCTCCCTGTTGACATTGGGCTCCAAACCAGCCGTCCCACATTCCAACCCGTTCCTTCCTCCTCGCCCTGTTCATTCGTTAGAATCTTGGAGGTGAGAATCATTCTGAGGGAGGAACTGTGTATGCCGTAGGTGCAGTTGATGGGGCCAGAGGTGCCCGGGGTCCTCCCACTGCCTGCACAGGGATGAGGGATGGAGGAATTTAAGGTGGGGATAGGTGTGGAGAAGTCCTCAGGGCTGAGGAATGAAAAACCTGGATGACCGATGTTGTAAGGGAAAAGGAAGCATATTAGGAGGCGACCCTGGTAGCCATCAAAAGGGACCTTCATCTTTGGGTTCCTCTGCTTATTTCTAGAAACATCAAGGGAACACTGTGTCCTACCTTTTCTTCCTCCAGAAATTAATTACAAACCCCAAGAGCTCTGTTTTGTCCTCACAGACCACATAATTGCAGTAGCGGGACCACTCTGCCGGCTGATTTAGTGAGTTATCTTCCTAGGTTCCTGGGCAATGAATTGTCAAATCACGCCAAACACTCCAGTTTTTGAAGCACGTTGCGCTCACTATAATGAATTGATCTAAACTGAGAGTCAACTTGTTTTTTGTTTTTTGTTTTTAACTTCAAAGATAGCAGTTGTTGGGAAAGAAAAAGAAAGCATCTTGCCTTGGACTGAAGGTCTTAGCCTTGCGTGTTTTCCATTTTCTTTGAGTAAAAAAAAAAAATGCACGAAGGGAACGAAGTGAAATTGTGGAAGAATTTAAGAAGGCTTACGGAGGAAGGGGTTCGGGGAAGGATACCAGGAAGACAGAAAGAAACAAAAAATAGTAAAGGGAGGAAAGTAATCAGGTGAGAGAGGTGGGTGGCATTGCCCAGATCTGGGCTTGGTTTCTTCCTGACCCCTGCAGCTACGTGCATATGTATTCATTCAACAGATGAGCCCTGCCCACCCGCTGTGGGCAAGGAACATTGCAGATTATAAAATGTAAGCCTGTCGAGTGTACGTTACCTTTGACCCACGAGGCAAAGCAGAGTTCATTCTCCATTGAGCAGGTCTGCCATGCAAAAAGCCCTGCCCTTGGACAGCCCTCCCTGGAACGTTGCTTGCTGTCTTCCTGGCCTCTCCTACCTCACCCCAGCCCCAGAAGGCATGCACGTCGGTCCCTTTTCCCTGCCCACAGCCCTGTCCCACGGCCAGAGCACATTCATTCGGAGGAATCTGCTGCTGAGTTACTAAGACTTGACCCACAGTTCTCTCGGCTGCCACAACCCAGGAGGAGAAAAAGTCCAGCGCACGGTTTCCAACCTGTTTTAATGAGAGATCAAGTGAGCGCGCAGTCGATTTCAGATCAGTTGTGCAGGAAGTCGTGATGAGCAGCTGAAAAAGTGAGCTGACCGAAAGAGGTGATCCCAGACAGACGTGCCCTGGGATCCAGAAGAGAAGGGAACTACGCAGAAAGAAGCTTCATCCTCCCAGCTCCCCTGCCGGATTTTCCAGGGCCTGCCAGGATGGCCCTGAGATCTTCACTCTCTGGCTCGTCGCCGTAGTCAGCCAGAGTCCCCACTGCGTGTTAGAAGTAGCACCCAGCCCCTGGCTGCTGGGTGTCACCGCTGGCCTTCTCTGCCCCCCCCCCCCCCCCCCCCCCTGGCCTTCTCTGCCCCCCCCGCCCCCCCCGCACCAAAGTCCTGCACGGTCTATGTTTGACATTAGGGTGAATTCAAGTGCATTTTGTCTTACAATTCTCAGTACATCCCTTGACAGTATATATCCCGTGGAGCCACAGTACTGTGGTTTGAACTCCCTTGTGTATAGACCATCTCAGATGGGTGGCAGGGGAGGGAGCTCTGACGGACTGTATGAGGGCCTGGGTTAAGTTCATTTTAAAAATACTGTCTGCTGTGATTTTTTTCCCCTCTTTTCTCTACCTTAGGAAACTCCTGCCTGTTATTTTTCCCTGAGTCACATTTATGACCCCCCACTTCCAGCATCTTCATTCTTGAATGTTGCAGACGGGGAAGGGGGCTTGGTGGGAGGGTTTACCAGCAACCCTTCAGAGGGTCTCAGACCCTTGGCCTTGAGCAGGCTTATTTTACACCCATTCAGGACAGATTACTAACCTCGTCTTTTTTTTTTTTTTTTTTTTAATCTCTAGAAGTAAAACCTAAATGTTCTGAAAAGGCAGAGTAGTGCTTTCTATTATTTAGTCATCCATTACAGAACCATAGAATTTTTATTGTGGGCAAGTCATTTAACTTAGCTCTCTAATTTTGTAAGCCAAGCAGCTGAAGCCGAGGGAGGCCAGGTGACAATGCCAAGGGCCCTCAGGGAGGGGGTGAGTGGTCTTGAACTATAGAAGCCAGGGTGCGGGTATCCTGGGCCACAGCCTCGTCTTCTTGCCCAGTGGAAATCTCTTCTGTTTTACTTTACGTACAGATAACTTCCAGATGTTTAGAGATGTGAGTGACAGCCTTCTCCCTTCTCTTGCTTCCCTACATTTTTTCAGCCCTTCCTCATTCACTTTTTCTATCCACTAAAATGATTTCCGTTCATCTTCCCTGGTCCTTGGCAGTTTCTCCGAATTCCTTTGTAAAGGGCAATACCCTGATCTAAGTTTATTATTATTATCCTTTCATAAGATTTGAGTAATGCAGCCCATTCGAAGAAGGAAAATATAGCACAAGCCAAAGAGTTGTGAACCAGAGCAATGGGTCACTGGATAAAACTACGGGCAGAAACCTGTAATGAAAAAGACGGGCTGTGAATGCTTTCTCTCTGTCCCACAGATGGGTGGGGATGCTGAAACCGACCAGGTGCGACCTGGTCCGACCAACCAGAGACCAGAGCTCCCCCTAGGCATCCCGTGGTCCTGAGAGGGAGTGATTTCAGCTTTGTCCTCCAGGATGGCTCCCTACGTATAAGACAGCTCTGTGACCCGCAGACATACATTAACTGGTGCCTGTCCTGCCCTTTCTCAGCTCTGGGCTGAGAGACCGCAGGGCCAGGGTGAATACAAGGTGGGGGCTTCAGAGGAGCTTTGGGGAGGATGGCTAATGAAGCTGGACATTTGGGTCCCATCATTATGAGAAATTAACGTCTGTGGCGTGCAGTTCGGGGCTTTTGCCTGCATTGTGCCCAAGTCCTCCTTGGAAAGAACCAGGGACATACCTATCCTAATGTGTCATCCTTCTAAGCAGTCACTTTGGGAGGCCACACCTGATTCTTCTCTGGGAAATATTGCCACGGTTCCTCTCTTGGAAGTGCTTTCAGAGCCCGTGCATGCTGTTTTGACTTTTTATGATGGTAGCATATTTTTATCCTCCTAGGGTAGATGTGATTCTTGTAAGCAGCGATGTCATGGGGCTGAGGCCGAGGGATGAAATAGGTGCTTGGCTGCTTATTGATCAGAAATGAAGGGTACCTCCAGTAAGGAGACCTGCTGGCCCAGGGACCGTGTCAGCTGCCCCCAAAGGCAGGTGCCCAGAGGAGGCGTCCCGGTACTGAACGGCAGCCCGGCATCAGAGCCCCGTGCTCGTGAGGACCACTAGGAAGGAGCCCCTCCCCTCACTGAAGGATAATTACCGACCTTAAGAAAATCAGCTTCATGCTCTCTCAATGCGTCTGGGCAGACAGCGGAGGAGCTGGCAGAGAGGGGAAGAGAATGGGGTTCAATATGCAGGAAATGGCTCAAATTACTGTCCAGAAAGGGTTAAAAAATGGTCCCACATTTCTGCATGAGAAATGCAACTTGGATTCTTAATTTGATTCTGAGGGTAAAGGGACCCGATTTCTTTGGGATGCGTGCTGCCAGGCTTGGGGTCAGAGCCAGGTGCCGGCTGTGCCCTGCCCTTCCTCCTCTCCACCCGAATGCCAGCTCCTCTGCAATTTGGCATCCAGACGAGGTCACCACTTGGGCCAGAGAGCCATCGATGAGGCAGAAGCGTTTACAAGCACAGGAAGATGGGGTTTCCAGTGAGCATTGCCACTAGAGTCCTAATGTGCGTTTCCTGCGCCTCCCCAGACCCCCCAAAAGTGTGTTCATTCCACGAGGTTGATCACAGAAATGGAGCGAGGGTGGGGCAGGCCGAGTTTAAGGGCTGGTGACAAGGGGCCACCAGGTGCAGCAGTTGTGGCCAATTCTTATTCCACTTCGGCGCTGGGTAAGCAGCAGCTGGTCTGCTGTAGCTGGGGTGGGATTCCTTCTTCCTAGTAAGAGTTAGTGGGTGGCGAGGGGCTGGGGCAGAGCCTGTGACCCTGCCCGCCCCCTAAGAGTCACTCTCGAGCACTCTGGGAGGAGTGCTCTGCGGCTGGGCACCCCCCTCCTCTGCTTCAGGTGTCAGGAAGCGGGGAACTCTGTCTCCCAGGAGCTTACAGGACGCCGTCACCCATCACTCCAGGAAGCTGGAGTTGAGAACCTGAGATCTCAGTCAGATGAGGACTCAAGGTCACATAGGTGAAGCAGGACGGGGAACAGGAAACCCTCAGAAGAGCCCCCCTTCTCCGGGGCTCCCTCTGTACCCGGCATCCTGCGATATCCCACTGCATCCTTCCACCACCCTGGGTCTGGTGGCCATTTAACAGATGACAAAGTCAACTCAAAGAGGCTTAGTAACTTGCCCAGGGTCACACAGCTAGTCCGTGGTTGGTCTCTATCTTCTTTGGGGGCCGACAAGGCAGTTGGCTCTCACCTTCCTGAATGTAAACGGGTCAGTGATACTCAGACTACTTGAGAAAGCAGAGACCCACACGCTCGTGCCCTGGGACGAGTTATCGCTGTAAGGGACTGGGGGGTGAGTGACCTACAGGCCAGGGTACCTCAGTGCCGGGCTGGTGGCCTCATTTGCCTTGCACGCAGGGCAGGAAGGCGCCCAGGGCAGTGAAAGGGCTCCTCTTCAAGAATGGATTATGTTGGTGGAGGGCTGTGAAGACAATACAAAGGAGGCGTAAAGAATAAAAACAAACGAACCAAACCACCTGGGCTTTAATTGAAAAAAAAACCCTTAAAACAACTCCCCGCCCCCCAGCAAACCTTTACAGTATTGCAGGGACCCCAGGGCAATTCTGCAGGAGTCCTGGCTCCTGAGAGTAAACGGGGCACTAGAGAAAAGAAGTGATTTGGGGGCGAGGGGATGGACCTCGGGCCATTCCCAGTTTTAATTATGGAGAGACGGATGGCTCACAACAGCCCCATTTATCACAGCTCCCCTCCCTGCCCCATTCATAACCTCGAGCACAGGGCGCGCAAGACCCACAATTCCGGCCAGCTCGCTCCTGCTTCTCTGCCCCACTTCTGCTCTTTGCCGTCTGGTCTTAATTCTCCGCGCCCTGCCTCCTCATTCCTCAATCTTTCCCCGCGTTTCTCTGCTTCTCGGGCCCTGAAGCCCTCTGTCTTGAAAAGCCTGTGAAAGGGAAGGAGCCCTGGGTTTTGCTCTCCAGCTCCAGCTGTTGCGGCTGGTGGCGGTGGGCACGTGTGGTCACGGCCACGGTGGTGGTCCCTGGCGGGGCTCACACCCTGGGGTCTGCAGCTCCAGTGCAGGGGTCCCTGACCATCGGATCGAGGTGGGTGTGGGAACGTGGACGTCCTGAGCATTGTTTTCAGCCCCACCCTGGTCAGAGGGGCAGGAGGACCCTTGGTCCTACTTGTCCAGAGCCGCTGTCCCCTTCTCGGGACCTGTGGAGGCTGGGTTCCAGCCGGGCTCTGGGTGGCTACGAGCTTGGCCCTGTTCCCTAGTGTTTGGGAGAGGAGTCGCTGCTTTCTGCAGGCTTCACGAACACTCTCGTTCTTCCTCGCTTTTTTGGCCAGTGGTCTCGTGTACTGTTCCCATTAGCTCCGGCATTAAAGTCTCATTACTTAGGACATCTGTCCTCTGGACAGAGTCGCAGTTCCCTTAGCCAGATGCCGTCTTCTGGGAAGGATGCTTCACACCCAGGCAGGGAACTCTTGCCTCTTCCTTCCATCCTGCTGCTCCGGCGAGGAGGGATTTGAACCCTGAGAACGCGTGCCGGAGCAAGGAGGCGCAGGAGTGTGTCCAGAATCCATCATCCATCCCCCCGCTTCTGAGGTCCTGGGATACAGACGCCTGCCGTCATCCAGGGGCACGGAGGGGGCTGAACCCCTAATAAGCAAAGAAGTTGTTGCCAGGAGAGCTTTTCTCCTCCAGTCCTCGGATCGGCCTCGGATCCTATTAGTCGGGACTCTGGCCTCAGTCACCCCGATGTCTGGGCAGCTGAGGGCAGGCTCGTGTTAACCCACCTCCTGAAATGACCAGGCAGGAGGCCCAGCCCAAGTGCTGAGGCTGCTCCAGACCTTTCGGAAGAATCTGGTTTCCAGCCTCCCTCTTGGACCCCCTCTGACTTTTTACTGCATCCTGAGAAATTTGCCTGAGCTTTGCTAGGAATGCTATCCCGGTGGCTCCGAAGGCTCTTCGTGCTATGCGAAATCACGCAGCTTTTCTGTTCTCAGGTCCTCAGCAGCCAGCTTCTTACCCTCTCTGAGCATTTGCGAAGAGAGCCTGGCTTTTAGCGGAGGATCTGTGGCTTCTCTCTCTCTCTCTTCAGTCACATCATTAAAATGTTTCTTTTTGTTCCTTTCGGTGTATTTGTCCACTGCTGCTGCTTTCTCCATCTGTCGTTCTTGTGATTCCTCTTCTGTTGACTTTTTTCCATTCCCGGCCTCTTCCCTTTCTCCTTCTTGAACTTGTCCTGCTGTAACTTCATTAAACTGCATCAGTTCAGACTCTGCTAATTCAAAATGTATCCAAATTGGACCTCGGCAAAGTTGCTTTTCTTTTCTCTCTCTGATAAAAAGCTGTGATGAACAGATTAATAGCTCAGACAAGACTGCAGAGATTGTGCAGGGCGCATCCGCCAGGCAGCAAGACAGACTGTTTTCAAGCAGGCTCTTCTGTAGACAACTGGCATGCTAATTACAAATCATTCTTATCTGTTCAATAAAGTAGTTCTCCAAAGATCAATGTTTTTTTTTTAGCCTAGTTTGTAATCCTGCGGTGGCCCAGGAAGCAGTAAAAATGCATTTCCTTTAAAGCATTTTATAACTTCCTTGTCTGTTTTATTGACTGGGATTAGCCTGCCCCCATTTCTGCTGAATTGGTGATACTTGCCTGTAGGCTGCTTCGAATTCCCTCTCGAATTCCCTCTGGGGGCTCCCGCTTATTTCCGCTCTTCTTGTTTCTTGTTTATTTTTTGTATTTCCCCAAATTTCTAGAATCCAGAAACTCTCTCGCTTTTGGCTTTGAGAATTCTGTGATGGATGATGCCACCGCCCAGGGTGCCCCTCATTCCATCTTGCCACAGGGTGACCAGATGGGCACAAGAGGTTAGGGTCCTGAAAGCAGCCTTAGCACGGCTGGCCCTGTCTCTGAGGGATAAGAGGACAGAGATCTCTGTCTTTCCTCCCTCTATTCTTTCCCT
>NW_006782167.1:457188-462587 GCF_000442215.2 Lipotes vexillifer
TTTCCCTATTGCCTGTTCCTGCATCGCTGTCCCAACACCACTGTAGGACAAGATAGGATGTGCCTAGATGCACCCTTATGGAAGAGGACATGGACCTCCCTTGCTTTGCCTGCTTTTGTGGCTCTTGAGGGACCCCTAGCAAAGCCCCCTTTCCCTCACTCTTGGAGGTCGTCATCCATCTTTCCCGGCCTTAGAGCACTTCCTGAGATAGGAGGCAGGCTAATGGCAACTTCTGTCACTTCCTGTGCCCATGACCTTGGGTGAGCCCCTCGGCCCCCTCTGGCCTGTTGGCCCTGCTGTGGGTTGGGGGCTATCGAGTTGTGGAGGTGTGTTCATCTCCGGCCCATTCTGATCTCCGCACACCTGGGAAATTCAGGAACGCAGAGTCTGTCCTTTCAGATGCAACAGCCCTGGGGTGCAGAAGAAAATGCATTTTCCTCCGACATTCGGTTCACATAAGAATGCTGTCTTCACGTGGCCTCACGGGAATGCTTGTCTCTAGCATCTTAAACTCATAGACTCTCTTGGGTGAAAGGGGCTGATGAGGTGCTTTCATGCCTCTCCCGCTGGGCGCGCCAGCTGCATCTAGAGCTGGGGCTCCCCCTCCCCCTGGAGGTGGTCCATTCTATTGTTAGGACGCAATTCCAGTTAATTCTCATGGGAGGCCAATATTGACTTCCCTGGCATGAGGTCTGCCCACCTGGGCAACCCCACCCTTGTGTACCCCACCCTTTCAATAGTGGCATTGATGGGAAGGTACTTGAACTTGGAAATGACAATGATATTTATAATTTTTTTTATAGAAGGAAGAAAAAAAAATTGAAGAAAGAAAAGAAAGAAAAAGGGAGGTGGGAAGAAGGAAGAAAAAAAATAACTGAGTCTTTTGCAGAAAATGTTGCCCCAGCCCATTTGACCCATTTGCCCTTTTAATACCCCAACAGGATCCTGATTTGTTTTGCCCATGATGTGAATCCCTTTGGTTTTTATCTCGAAGTCTCCTTGCCTGGTCCCGGAAGCACGATTTGTGATGGCCTCGCAGGAAAGAACAAAGAGACACTCTCTTTGCACTTGGCTTGCAGAGTCCAAGTTCAGGGTTTAGCAAAAGCTGGTGTGTGACCAGATGCATTTCTGACCTTAGGTCTGAGTGGAAAGTATGAGATGTAGGTGGTCCCTTCCAGGATGACCCGTAGCCACAGCCGCGCCATGTGGCTCCCTCGCCGCACCAGGAGTTTTGCCATCTGGCATTGTTGAGTCAGCCCGCCAAGACTCCCCTCTTGCACCTGTACGCATGGACTTTCGTCGCGGTTCTGTTGGCTGAGCCTCTAGACACGGGGAGGCTGTATTTGGATTGATTTATTAATCGAATGTTTAGTGCTGATGAGGTGCCAGGCTCTGTTGTAAGTGCTCTACAAATACGAACTCATTTAATCCTCATAATAACCCTAAGAGGTAGACGTTATCTTTGGCCTTATTATTTTGGCCTTATTTTTTTTCAACAAGGACACAGAACCACAGGGCACTTAAGTAGCTGCCTAAAGATCACCAGTAGCCTAAGTGGCCGGAATTCTGACTCAGGTACTCTGTCTCCAGAATCCCTGTGTTCAGCCAGCGGGCAATACCGCCTTCATTTTGCGTCTTCTGTAGATTTACGTCTGTGTTTATAGCAAATCGGGAAAATGACACCAAGGGTATCCACAGTAAGAGCAGCAGTAGGTGCTTTTATTAACTCATCTATCACCTGGCTGCCCAAGTGACCCTGCTAACAAGTCTTGGTAGCAGTTTTGTTTTCCCAGGTCCAAATGGTAGCTGACCTTGACACGTCCAGATCTGTGATTCAGGCTCAGACAGTCCACATATTTCTGAAGAAGTCTAGGCTTGGTGTAGATGCTACTGAATTTCCCAGGCCTGGGTACCTTTTCACATGATTCATGAGGCAAGGGATGGCGTGTGTGGAGGAGATGCCGTTAGGGATGAATTGGGGTCCCAGGGGATGCACGTCGACCCTGTACCTAGCTGTGGCTCGCCATCGAGGGCCAGCTCCAGGTCAGGCGCTCATCGGGATGCAGTGACTTGTCTTGCTGGCCTGGAAAACAAAGCAGGCAGGCCGAGCTTTCCCTTGCTAAGTTCGGCTGTGTTTATTGGCCATGATGAATTCCGATTGTGCCGGGGACAACTCCAGACCTGCAGAACGGCTGGGTGCAGATGCACAAACATTGTTATCACAACAAAGGAGATTCTCCCCATCCATTCGGAGCCTCTGTGTATGTGGAGAGCGGTCTTGTGCACACACAAAGCCGGCAGCTGTGCTTTTCAAGTGGACTTTGAGAGAACCAGAAAAAAGGAGAACTAAATTAAGCCATTCTCCTCGGTCCGTGTTTATTAAAAATATATCCACTTCAGTTGTCCGGAGTGCGTGTTTCAGAGAATAAAAGCACCCCGACTGCCCAGTAGATAAGGATGAGGCTGAGGGTAAAGGACCCTAGCTGTTCCCGGAGTGGCAGAGTCGAGTAAAAGCTCAGTCATCCGGGACTCACATAGCCAGAATATTTTATCCATCCGGGGTAGAATGTCTACACTCTGCTTCTGGAAGAAGCATCATAGAAGCAGCTATCAGAATCTTCCATGGTTCATTCTCCAGTTTTTATAGGATTCCATGTCCTAGATTGTCTATATGTTATTGAGTTTTCTCTGTGATGAGAACTAAAGGTTAGGTTGGTGGCCCTCTCATGGAAGAACTTTGCTTTCTTTCTTTTTTTTTTTTTTAAAGTAATTATATTCAGTACATGCTACTTAATTAGGCAGGAAAGATTTTTGAAAATTCTTCAAAAACAAGAGTGTTCTCATTAGTCCTTAGGAACAAATGCATTAACCAGAACAGTTTATTCATGGAATGGTTCATCTGTTCGGCCTTTTATCATACCCATCCAACAGCATAAATTTGTTCCTACTGCTCCCGAAAAGAGAAAGGTCCTGACTAAGGGGTCTTAACTATGCAGCTTGCCTTGGTCTTGGCACAGAAAAACTTACTGAACACCAGCTGAACTGATTTCCTCCCTCCCGTGACGTTTATGTGGCTCTCAGATGCAGAGACATGGCAGAGGCTGAAGGCTGGTTTCCATTTGTTCCACTTCAGTGAGCAGAGATATTCATGGTGTCTTCATGGGCAGCATGTTAATTGAGCTCAAAAAGACTTATCGATAAACTAGGGTTCCTAGCTTCCCCACCTTAATTTGGGGGGAACCTAAGTTTTACCCGCTGCTCCATGAGTGAAGATTGGGACAAAACAATTCCAAGTTTTTATCTGGCACTCTTTGGCCACATTTGTTTTCAAACTTGGAAGCTCCGTGAAGCCCAGGGACTGCTGAACGGAGGGTAAGAACTTGGTAGAGTAGGCCTCTGGCTCTTATTCTGGCCTCAGGCAGAGCAGAAGTCTAATGAAGTGTATTGGTGTTCGACTCAGAATTTCATTTGATAGAAGGTTGCCTGCTAAGACAATGTGAAAACTTTCATAGCTGTCGATGGTCGTGACTCACTAAGGTGAATAGAAATGGGCAGTTGGGTGACCACTGAGTTCTGTCTGGGTAGATTTTTCTACTAAAGATTGAACACGCTCTATATCTCCTGTTCAGAGACCACTACAGGAGCACAGTAGGTGAAAAAATAAATGTGATTAAGTGGATGGAGGATTGGAAGGAAAGGGATGGATGGATGGATGGATGGATGGATGGGGTGTTGGATAGATGGATGGATTAATGGATGGATGGATGGATGGATGGATGGATGGATGGGGTGTTGGATAGATGGATGGATTAATGGATGGATGGATGGATGGATGGATGGATGGATGGGGTGTTGGATAGATGGATGGATTAATGGATGGATGGATGGATGGTTGGATGGATGGACAAATGGGTGAATGGAAAATTCAGTGGTATAAAGTCAGCTTCTGTAGTGTAACAGAGGCTACTTATGTTTGAAATCTGGATTTACCACTTACCAGCTCTGTGACCTCAGACAAAGATATCTGACCTCTCAAAGTCTTAGTTTTCTCATCAGCAAAATATGGCTACTGATAGCACCTACTGTATAGGATCATTTTGATGATTATATAAGATAATGCATGAAAGAGTTGGGCACTCTGTCTGGCACATAGTAATGGCTCAATAGATTATAGCCCTTAATTTCCCAAGCTGGCAAGAGTATGAAGCAAAGTTATAACCAAGGTTTGGTTTATTTTTCTCATGTTAAGGGAATCATTTGCCATTTTAAGAAAGATTTCATGTCTTGAATACAGGTGGCAACACATCAAAATGTTGACCAGGCTTGGTCCCTACAGGAATTGCAATAACTCAACACTTAGGGAAATTCAAACACACTTTCATTCCTTGGGACCACTGACAACATTAACCAAGGTGTTAAGCGAATAAATAATTGGTCTTGACCTGAACCACTCATTGACTAATTGTTTCTCCACGCCTTAATATTAACTGGCATTTGCTAAATTAGCAGACCCAGCTGGAGAGACTGGGAGGACTCATTCAAGCTGACAGTCCCTAGGAAAGTGAGATGTATATAAAAGGCAGTCCCATTGAGCAGAGGGACACCAGGACTCCAGCCAGAAGCCCTGGGCTGAAATTTCGGTTCCATCATGTTCTCATCCTAGAATTAGTCTGAGCCTCAGTTTCGTGTTTAAAATTGGGGTAACCGTAGCTGCAAAGGTCCCAGGTTTAGTACGGCCGCCACGCCGGACAAGGTAGGTAAAGCCCTTATAACCTGTTCAGTGCTATCCGCACGTAAGATGGGATCTCAGTTTTGCAGATGGTTAATATACAAGCAACGAGTCCTGAAGAACGCAAAAATTTCCTGGCTTGAGTGATCAGAATGACTGTTTTCCCTGTTCACATTTGCTGCCCAATTAATTAACTCTCCCCTGCTCGCCACACACCCACGAAAGCCAAGGAATCCATGTGCAGCGAACCAAGGCAATTAGGTAGATAATTCAGGCAAAAAGCGTTCCTTTGTTTCCTATATCCAGATATTGCAGCAAAGTGGCTCTGGGGGAGGGGGAGATTGGGGGATTGGGATGAGCAGGACAAAGAACCAGGTTCTTCAGGGTCTTAAATTAGACCTCTGTGGTGGGCGTGGGGCGCGGGGCGCGGGGCGGGGCTGCCCTTGGCTGGGAACCAGCCTCAGTCCGCACTGGCCCGTCTCTGTCTCTCGCCCCCAGATGCCGTTTCCCTGGAAAGGTCTCTCTCTGATCCCATCTCCCTATCTCTCACCTTCCGAATCTCATTCTTTCTCTGAGTTTCTCTGTGTCCCATTTTCTCTCTGGCTCTGTCTGCCTGTCTGTCTGTGACCCTCTGATTCTGTCTCCCCCCCCCCCCCCCCCCCCCCCCCCC
>NW_006782167.1:462609-478625 GCF_000442215.2 Lipotes vexillifer
TCTCATCGTCTGTATCTCTCTCTGCTGTGTCGTCTCTGCACCTCTCCCTCGGCCTCTCTCTGCCTCTGAGTCTCTGACTCCCTTCCCATCTGTTTGGCTCCCTTTCTGTCCATCTCTTCCCTCCCTTTGTTTCCTTTCCCTCTCCTTCTGTCTCCACCTCTGTCCCTCTGTCGCTCCCTTTGTCTCGGTTTGTCACTGTCTGTCCCTCTCTCTCCCCCCACGTCCGACCCCAAAGGGGTCTCTGTCCCTTTCTTTGACCCTGAGAGCTGCAGCCACTGTCTCACAAAATCTGCTTCCCACTTCCTCAATGACCAGTTTTCTTTCCTACGGTGAGAAAGTAGCTCAGGCCTTAACCCATTTCCTCCGGCGTCTCCAAATTAATTAGGTGAGATTGGGATCGCACATTTCAGAATTAGAATAATACCTATCCAGCACCCTGGAGAGAAGGGGATGGAAGGTGGAGAGGAATGGGGGTGAGGAGGGGAGGTCACTGAGCTGAAGAGCTGAGGGAAGGGTGTGTGAGCTGAAAGAGGGGGACCCAGCACCATCTGGGAACGAGGCCCACCTTTCTGGCTGCCAGAGGGCACTGGGAAAAGGGGGCTTTCGGAGCATGGTGCTCAGGCGGCCAGGATCACACATCCCTGGCTACTGTCCTCCTCATTGGGACCACACAGGGCAGGGTCCCTGCCCCCAGCTGGCCTGAATCTTCAGCACATCCATCCCCTTTGGCTGTGCAGCCCAGCTCAGCCCTGCCAACAGGGCACTTGGAGAGGGTACCACGCAAGTCATTACCTTTAGGAGGAGACAGCTTGGCTGTAACCCAGTTAAAACTCCTTCACCAGCAGCAAGCCAGAGGCAAGCAGAGATGCTCTGGGGAGCCTGATGGTCTCCAAAAAGCTGTCTTCCCTCTTACATCTCATCTCTCAGGGCCTGCATCCTGCAGGGCTTCTCAGGAGATGGGCCCTGAGAGTCCCCTTCTCCCAGGCCCCCCACTCCGGGAGTGCTGATCTCAGTTTGAAAATCTCTTCTCTGCTGGGTCCTCCTTGGCCAATAAGCCTGGAGCGAATCTCCTGTGAGTTTGCCATTTACACTGTCCACGTGGACAAAAGGGACGAAAGCCCTGCAAGGATGGAAATCTTCACTCCTTTCTCTGTTTTTTTCTTTCTTTTAAATTAATTTTTATTGGAGTATAGTTGATTTACAGTGTTGTGTTAGTTCCTTCTGTACGGCACAGTGACTCAGCTGTACGTATACATATATCCCCTCTTCTTCCCATTTAGGTCACCACAGAGCATAAGAGTTCCCCGTGCTATACAGAGGTTCTCATTAGTTATCTCATTTTACTCATAGCATCAGTAGTGTAAATGTGTCAATCCCGGTCTCCCAGTTCCTCCCACCACCACTTCCCCCTTGGTATCCATACGTTTGATCTCCACGTCTGTGTCTCTATTTCTGCTCTGCAAATAAGATCATCTATAATGTTTTTCTAGATTCCACATATATGTGTTAATATATGATATTTGCTTTTCTCTTTCTGACTTACTTCACTGTGTATGGCAGTCTCTAGGTCCATCCGCATCCCTACAAATGATCCATTTTCATTCCTTTCTATGGCTGAGTAATATTCCATTGTATATATGTACCACATCTTCTTTATCCATTCCTCTGTTGATGGACATTTAGGTTGCTTCCATGTCCTGGCTACTGTAAATAGTCCTGCAATGAACATTGGGGTGCATGTGTCTTTCTGAGTTCTGTTTTTCTCTGGGTATATGCTCGGGAGTGGGATTGCTGGATCATATGGTAGTTCTATTTTTAGTTTTTTAAGGAACCTCCATACTGTTCTCCATAGTGGCTGGACTAATTTACGTTCCCACCAACAGTGCAAGAGGGTTCCCTTTTCTCCACACCCTCTCCAGCATTTATTGTTTGTGGATTTTTTGATGATGGCCATTCTGACCAGTGTGAGGTCGTACCTCATTGTAGTTTTGAATTTCATTTCTCTAATATTTAGTGATGTTGAGCATCTTTTCATGTGTTTGTTGGCCGTCCTTTCTCTCTTTGAATAATGGCTGAGCAATGTGCCAAGACCCGGGGATACACTGATGGCCCAGACACCCAAGATCCCCTGACTTCAAATGTTCATCTCAGGGTCTCCAGCCCTAGTTGTCCCAGAGCCCAGCCTAGTGCCCGACCTTGGTACACATCTCTGGAACTAGATTGCACTGAGCATTAATCAAAGACCCACTTCACGTAGTGCTATGTAGATGCAGATCTGAGTTTCTCAGCCTCGCCACTGTCGGCATTTTGGGTGGGATGATTCTTTGCTGTAGGGGGCTGTCCTGTGCATTGTAGGATGTTTAGCAGCACCCCTGGCCTCTACCCACCAGTTTGCCAATAGCACGTCCCACCCCAGTTGTGTGACAACCAAAAATGTCTCCAGCCATTGCCAACTGTCCCCTGAGGGGCAAAATCATTGTCGTTGATGTAGGTTTAGTACTGACCTTCCAAAGGTGTGGTCTTAACCACATGACTCCGTTTTCTTTCGTAGATACCCGAGAGGTCTTTGTAAGAACGTGAGAGGCAAGAAAAAGAATATAAACTTTCTTTTTGTAGTAGCAGCTTTATCCGGCTGTGATTCACCTACCATAAAATTCATCCTTAAATTTTAAATTGTCCAATTCAGTGATTTTTATACATTCGCAGAGTTGTCCAACTATCACCGCTAGCTGATTTTAGAACATTTTCATCATCCTCAAGAGAAAACCTGTACCTATTAGCAATCATTCTTCATTTGCCCCTCCCCCAGCCCCTGGTAACCACCAATCTACTTTCTGTTGCTGTGGATCTGCCTAATCTGGATATTTTATATACATAGAATCATAACGTGGTCTTTCATGACTGGATTCTTTCACTTAGCATGTTTTCAAGGTCCGTTCATGTTGTAGCACGTATCAGAACATCATTGCTCTTTTAAGGCTAAATAATAGTACATTGTGTGAATACGGTACATTTTGTTTATCCGTTCTTCAGTTGATGGACATTTGGGTTATTTCCACCTTTTGGCTGTTGTTAATAATGCTGCTATGGAGAATTCCCTGGCAGTCCAGTGGTTAGGACTCAGCGCTTTCACTGCTCGGGCTCTGGGTTCAATCCCTGGTCGGCGACCTAGGATCCTGCAAGCCATGCAGTGTGCGCAAAAAATAAAATAAAATAAAAAACAGAAATAAAACATTTCACTGATGTATTATAATAAATAAATAAAATAAAATATGCACAAGCCAACTTGAATGGGCCTCTGTTAAAAAAAAGATAATGCTGCTATGAATTTTCATATACAAGTTTTGTGTAGGCGCATGTTTTCATTTCTGTTGCGCATATACCTAGGAGTATTTTAATTGTTACGCCATGTAGTAACTCTGTTTAGTATTTTGAGGAACTGCCAGACTGTTTACCAAAGGGTCTGCACCGTTTCACATTCCCACCAGTAGTTTATAAAAGCTCCAATTTCTCCACGTCCTTGCCAACATTTGGTATTTTCTTTTTGGTTATAGCTATCCTGGTGGGTGTAAAGGGTTATCTCATTGTGTTTTCGATTTGTATTTTCCTGATGACTAGTGATGTTGAGCTACTTTTCATGTGTACCTTTTCTGGAGAAATGTCTGATTATATCTTGTCCATTTTAAAATTGGGTTGTTTGTTTTTTATTGTTGAATTTTAAGAGTTCTTTATATATTCTGGATGCAAATCTCTTAGCAGAAATATGATTTGCAAATATTTTCTCCCATTCTGTGGGTGTCTTTCATTTTCATGCTGCTCTGATGCAGAAACGTTTTTAGTTTTGATGAAGCCTAGTTTACCTGTTTTTTCCTTTCATTCCTTGTGCTTTTGGCGTCATATCTAAGAAACCATTGCCAAATCCGAGGTCACAAAGATTTACTTCTCAATTTTTTCTAAGAGTTTATAGTTTTAGCTCTAAATATTTAGGTCTGTGATCCATTTTGAGAATCCAAATTATTCTTTTGCATGGGGATATCCATTTGTTGAAGGAACTTCTTTCCCCATGATCATGACACCCTTGTTAAAAATCAGTTGAACATAGCTGTATGGGTTTATTTCTGGACTCTTCAATTTGATTCCATTGGTCTGTATTTCTGTTATAGCTTTATTTTTATTTTTATGTTTGGCCGCATTGGGTCTTTGTTGTGGTGCATGGGCTTCTCACTGCAGTGGATTCTCTTGTTGCGGAGCATGGGCTCTAGGCGCGTGGGCTTCAGTAGTTGTGGCTTGCGTGCTCTAGAGCGCAGGCTCAGTAGTTGTGGCGCACGGGCTTTGTTGTTCCGCGGCATGTGGGATCTTCCCGAACCAGGGCTTGAACCCGTGTACCCTGCGTCAGCAGGTGGATTCTTAACCACTGTGCCACCAGGGAAGCTCTCTGTTATAACTTTTAAGTCACTGTTTCCTTACCATAGAAAGACGGTAGGAAAGTGCCTTTGATAAACAGAAGGGTGAAGGAATCAAGGTAACCTGCGTGGATGTGTGGTTAAAAAGTATATAAAATATCGATCACATTTTGGAATTAAAAGGGATCTTAGAGGTCATGTTAGTTTAAACCCTTTGTTTTGCTGATGGGGGATAAAAAGATTAACTTTCGACTTCAGAGGTTAACAAATCTGCCTAAAGATTTACGACTCATCAGTGGCAGAGCTGGGCAGAGCTGGGATTAGAACCCAAATCTCTTGATTTGGTAGGGCAATGTTTTTTCTTATTCTAGGCCCCAGGTCTGCCTGGACTTCCTTTACCAAACTAGTGAGGTTCTGTCTTCCCCTCCCTCACTTCTTGGTCCACAGAAGTGAATGGGGTGGTGGCTTGTGTCTGCTTTTTCCCTTAGAGCCTGAGAAAAAGAAAGCCAGCGCGAGGAAAGCATTTGGAAAATCTGAAGATTGCTATATAAATGCCACTAAATGATAAGATTACCAGCTTGATGGTCCTCTCCCAGGAAGGTTCAGCATGTCAGGGGCGGCATAATGAAAGGAAACTCTCCACTCCCAGACACGTTTTAAACTGCTGAGGTTGCTTGTTACTTTTCGATGGAGGCAGGGTGTAGGGAGCTGGAATTCCAGGGGAGTGAAGCCTCAAAGTGGGCTGGGTGTAGCCAGGTCTCAGGTGGGCCGGGCTGGCTGGGAAAGGTCTGGGGCGTGGTGCCTCGCCCACCCCTCAGGGACCCAGGTAGATGGAAGGGTTCCTCCTGGCTCGTGCACTCAGAATCGGGCGCCTGGCCCTGAAATGACAATGTCCGTTGGTGGTCCCTTGTGGCTCCTCAGAACATACCTGCGTGTCTGTTTCCCACTGACATTGGTATCACCTGTCCCACCCACAGAGGGAGTCCTGTTCCAAACCAGGTCGGGGAGCGATTTCCCCTAAATGCTGAGCCCCTAGAGGGCAGGAATTGTGTTCTCTTTACCTCTGTCTCTGCTGTGACTAATGCATGCTGAGTCCTCAGTAAACATATGGTTGGCTGTTGAAGAGAGGCGTTGGGTGAATAGGAGCTGCTCTTGGGGTACATGGGGCCCTTGCAGAGGGCATGGACCTCTCCAGCTACAGCAGCATCTCTGTGCCTCTCTCTTTCCTCCCTGCGTTTGTGATTGCTTCTTCCTCTAAGCTTCAGCTGCATTCACTGTCTGCACCATCCCTGTGTTCTGATATTCATCATTTTATCTGTATGTTCTGTCTTTGCAGCTAAATCACACCTTTCTTTGACAAGGGGAGCTCTCTTTTGTACTTATTTGGGTCACCCGTGTAGAGTACATGCTCCTCGGTGTGTGTCTTTCCATGGGGAAGTTGGTCCCCCTGATATTAGTCACCTGCCACTGAACTTGAGGCCAGTGGTGGCCGCCCTTCACTGAAGTGGCATTCCACGGGCCAGTTGCTGTCGTATCTGCTGGGCATACGGGCTTATTTGGGGAGCCATCGTTTTGAAAGGGCTCAGAGTTGATTGGTGTGAAATGAATGAAAGAAGGAAACCTTAATCACAGCCTTTTAGTGCCTGTGCCCCCAGGCATGGCAGCCTCTCCCCTGTATCCCCACTGAGACCAGCACCAGGTGATGCTGTGACTGTAACTGAATACTGGGTCTCCGTCCATCAAAGGGCCGATGATAAGTAGCCCAGCTTCCTTTGTGGTTGCACTCACCAGCTCGGTGGATCTCACTGTGTGGTCTCCTCCTCTTTCAGGGCTCTGGCTGACATCTTAAGACAACAGGGACCAATCCCCATAGCACACTGTGAAAGAGAAACTATCTCGGCTATCGATAGCTCTCCCAAAGAGAACACGCCGGTCAGATCATCCTCGAAAAACCACTACACTCCCGTGCGCACGGCCAAGCAGACTCCAGGTAAGTGAGAGCTGATCACCTAGCATCTTTGCTGAGGCTGGTGAGAAGTTTCGGTGGTGTTTCTGCTTCAGCTGGGCAGGAGCCGGTCCTGGAGCCCTGGGCAGGTGGCTTGCGGAAGAGTCTGGGGACTGTTCCCCTGCGGAGAGAGTGGCGTGGGAGACTGCCGCCGGTGAGTGTCCAGACTGGAGCAGAGCGGTTGGTTTAGGGCGTCTGTGATTTAGTGAATGTCTGCATAATCCTCATCCCTGAAAGGAGCTTGCAGTAGCCTTGGTGGTGGAGTATGGTCACCCTCTTGCTCACATGGTGGGAAGGTAGATATCTGACAAGAAGTGGCTGCACTCAGACGTAGAGATGGATGAACTGTCGGAATCTCAGAGGGACTTCCTGAGAGTAAGGATTATGTTCAAAGGGCACTTCCTGAGGGTAAGGATTACGTCTGTGTTGTAGGGTTACTCTTTTCTGTGCTCTGTGGATTCTCTGGATATATGATGAGTTGCCATGAGATAGTAATATACCTTTTGCTCTTTTACTTGGTCTTTACTGTAACCCATATGGAACAATAAACAAAGCAAGGAAATAATGGTAAATAATATAACCTCAGATTTATTGGGATCTTGTGCTGTGCCAAGGGTTATGCTGAACAGTTTACGTGTATTGTCTTACTTATTTTTCACAGCAATCTTAGAAGTGCTTGTATTATCTTCTTTTTATATGTGGAACAGAAAGGCTCAGTAATTTTCCCAAGCACATACGGTTGGTAAGAAAGCAAGCCGGCAGTCAAACTGAGGCATGTAGGTAACAACGGTCAGGTCTAGAAACCCTAGTGTCCTAATCCAGTTTGGGACATGAATCCAAAGTATCTGGGTGGATGGTCTCCTTATAAGTGCAGGTGGGGAGCTCATCTCTTACTGTGAGCATTACCAGTCTACTACTGACCCCAGTCTCAGACACAGCTTCTGCTTTGATACTTGGATTTGAAATCTTCACATCTGTCACTCTATAGCTTTTCAAAGGATGGGCTATATGGTCTGAACTAAACCTGCAATAAAGATATGCAGCCACTAGGTGGCAATAGATGTGTCCCAAATTCAAACTAGCAGATGTGCTGTTGAAACCAAATTGGTTTTCCATTCATTCTTTAATTTTCTTAAATTTATTAAATCAGAAATCACATACTTGCCTTTAAGGTAATAAGAGTTAAGTCATTTGAGACTCTGATAAAAGTTAAGGACATTTGCCTCCCCCGAATATATACATATGAATATATATATCCATCCAACATTTTGCATAGGATTTAAGGGGATTCATAGACCCTTCTGAAGTTAAAAATCCCTGATTTAAAAGTAAGGATGAGAGATCCACCTTTTCAAAAAGTCTAAGATGCATTTTTAGCCTGAATATCATAGATGTTTAAAATGTAAGCAATAGAAGAAGTGGGCAAAAACCCTGAGACCAGTAGTTGTCTCCCTCACTGCATAGTAGAATCACCTGGGGAAGCTCTTAAAAATGCTGATGATGCTGGTGCCTGGGCCTCGCAAATTAACCAGAATTTCTAGGGATGCCGCTGGCAGCAGTATTTTTAAAGATCACTTGAAAGTGATTCTAACATGCAAGACAGAATAAAGAACCACTCGTCCAGATGGATTCCTTTATTTTATGAAGGAAGACACTGAAAGGTTTTGCCAGTAGTTCTCAAACTCGGCTGCACATTGGAATCACCTGGGGAGCTTTAAAAATTAAGGGTACCTGGGCCCCACCCCCAGAGATCATAGTTTAACTGATGTGGGGGCGTGGCCTGAGCAGGAGGTGATTTTAATATGGAGCAGAGTTTGGGAATCACTGGGCTGTGGAAATTGCAGAAAGGTGCCATTCTAACCAATGTTTTGAAGTCAGGATCCTCTAGAACGTTGTCTGTAATTCTGGAACTTCAGGTCACTCTGGTACCCAAAGTACCCCTGAGAGCTTACCTTCATCCCTCTCTCTTCCAATTTTCTCTGTCTTATTCACAGAACAGCTGGTTCCTAGCCACTGAGTCCAGACTGATGAAGTAGATGGTCTAGATTTGCCCTTAAATGCCTTTCACAGGGAGGGAAGATTTGTCATTTCTTCTGGTTCCTATATACATCCTCTCCTCTGTTAATCTGAGAAGAGAAGCTTGAAGTTAAATGATTCACTCCTGTGTTTTGAGAAATCCCTCCTATGTATTTCTCAAATTGGAACTCTTTACTTGGCTTTTAGAGATGGGAATTGTTCCCTGGCCCAGAAAGCATTCTCAGTGGTGATGTTTATATTTAAAAGCAATTTCATAACTATCTGCAACATCTACAGCTTGTAATGGACACAGCTGCTTTTCTGAATAGCTGATCCTTTGCCACAGGAGACTGCATTTTAAGCAGAAGTCTAAACAGAACTTTGTATAGGTGTTCAAAGTGGTGATTTACTGTGATTTTTGCCACTGGCCAAATCCACAGATCACCGATCATAGGAGGATGGTGGCAAGAGTCTTGTAGAGGGATCTTGAGGACAGAAATCCCAGGAGGCATCATAGCATATGAGTAGTTTGCTACTCAAAATACTGTCCAAGGACCAGCCACATCAGCCGTTTGTGAGAAATGCAGAATCTCAGGCTCCATCTCACCCGATGAAGGAGAACCTGCATTTTCATGAGATCAAGTAAAATTTGAGAAGCCCTGGAAAAACATGGGCTCTGACATATGCATCTCAGTTTGTTTTCTGACCCCGTCACATGCTATGTATGTGACCTGGACAAGTTTCTTTGTCTTTCTAAGTTTCCTCATCTGCCCTTGAGACTAAAAGTACCTGCTGTGTGGAGTTGTTTAATAAGTTAAACCAAGGAGAGCACTTAAAATAGGTCCTTAATGTAACAAACCTCAATTTTAGCCATGGCTGGGTTATGGAGTTTTGCCCAACTCACGGCAAACAAATCAAATTAGTGAGAGAAATAAAGGCACTGGTATCCTTAGACTAGGCAGGGTCCATGAGGTCGTGTCTGGGATGGAAGCCCCTGGCCCCAAGCCTTCTGTGCTTGGCCCCTGCCTGCGGCACATCCTCTGAGGATGAAAGGGCTTGTAGGGCTTTATGGGGCTCTTGCAAGTCAAAAGCATACCAAACCGAAACCAAACAAACAAACAAAAAAATATATTTTTTGTTTGGTTTATGGAACGGAGTGAGGGTCCTGTCTTAATAAAAACAATGGTACCATGAGTATGTGGTACCCACTATGTGCTGAGTAGTCTGTTAGGTACTTTATTTACAATACACAGTGGATCCTGTAGCATTTCTTAGGTATAGGATCTCCTGTTTCCACATTAGCAGAAAATTCCTCTTTCCTTCTATAAGAGTCCTTTACCCTAACCTAACTCTTTCAGAAATCCCTTTCCAACTTTAAAAGGAGCCTCAATACTGGACATTTACTTTGGACCCAGAAAATCAGTGAAGCCCATTTCCATCTCCCACCCCGCAAATCTGGCTGCCTCTAGACCCTCACTACTCAAAGTGTGGCCTATGGACCAGTAGCGACTGCATGCCATGAGAGCTGGTTAGAAATGCAGACTCTTGGGCCCTTCCCCAGACCTATTGATTCAGAATCTGCATTTTAACAAGATCTTTAGGTGATCTGTACACACATCAAGGTTGAAGCAGATCCCTTTAGCACAGCGAGCCTCAGCCCTGACTGCGCATTGGAATGACGTAGGATATTCTGAAAATACTAATGCCTGGCCCTTGTCCCAAAGATTCTGATTTAATTGGTCTGGGCTAGAACCTAGGCATTAGCATTTTTCAAAAACTTCCCACACGGTTCCATTGTTCAGCAAACTGAGAACCAGAGCTAGAGGGAGATTATCAAATAAGGCAGACATCCTCGAGGACTGTGGAGTTTGAGTTCACATCAAGACTAGTTCACATCAAGACTTGAGTTCACATCAAGATAGAGCTTGGCTGGTCCTTCTTACTGGGCTGCAGGGTTAAGTCCTCTCCATGGCAGGTGGGCAGGATGGAGCAGAGGGTCTGGGCTCATCTGAGAGAGGGATGGGGTCAGTCTGCAACTATGAATGGGGACACCTGGGCAGAAGCAGGCACAAGCAGACATATGGTTGGCCCTCCATCCACGGATTCAACCACCCTGGATCCTTTACTATGTTTACCGCCCGCAGTTGGTTGAATCCTCGGATGTGGAATCTGCAGATACAGAGGGCTAACTGTAAGACTTGCGCATCCGTGGAATTTGCTATCCGTGGCAGTTCCTAGAACCAACCCGGTGGATACCAAGTGCCGACTATCAGAATTGGTTAGCAGGCCAAGCAGAGCCAGGCATCAGGAAACGTATCACGTCTGCAGTTGCAGGTCCCCTGAGCCCAGGACCTCAGAGGCTCGCGGTGGGCTTCATAGATGGGAAGGAGTGGGGACCTCGCGTGTTCACCTGGCCTGACTCACTCCTAAAGAGCCTGTCTTGGGGCAGCTGGGGGGAGAGTGGTGTACCCATCCCTTGCTGTAGCAATGACTTCGTGTATTAAGTTTCCAGAGCCTTGATATCCAACTTCCCATGATCAAGAGTGGCGTCTGCTGGAGGAAGTAAGTACTTATGCCCCAGCTACACACCACTGTGAGTTGTGTACCCGGGCCGTCAGTCATCTGCCTGCTGTCAAAGCCGCGTGCGTTAACAGCAGACCGAGGGAGCCAAGGGGCACGATTCCAAGCTTCGCGGAGACCAAGAATGAAGGCTGGACAGTTGACGGAGGGGCTCTCAGTCACGGCGCTGCATGGCCCGGCCCCTCACTGCTCTGTTGAGCTCAGCTCCTATTACCTTCTGCCTTTCTCTCTGGGATCCAGACGCCAGACCCTCCTCACGGCGCGCGTGTTGTCGCCTCGGGGTATTTCCCCTTCTGTTTTGTGGCCGGAAACTTTCCAGCACCAGATATTTGTGCTATGAAAGTTGATGCTCAGGTGGTACCACCTTTCCTAACCTCCTCATCTGCTCCTGTCCCCTGCTTTATTTTCTTCCGAGCCCCTACGCCATCTAACATCATATATTGGTAAGTTCACTGGTTTATTGTCTCTGTCCCTGCTGGAATGTAAGCTCCATGTAGGCAAGGGTTTTGTCTTTTTATTCGCTGTGGCATCTCAGATCCAAGAACATTGCCTGGAAGATCATCGTAATTGCTCAATGACTATTTGCAGGGAATGACAAGATGGTCCTTCACTTGGATGGATGTAGGAGCCGGCCTCTAGGTGTTCGTTACCTACCTGAGTACTGCAGAGCTCTCATCAAGGTTGTGTGCCCCTCTGCTGCCCTCTCTGCAAATTTAGCAAGGAGTTGGTCACGTTGACAGCCCAGTGGGCTGGTCATCCAGTGGAGAGCTGAGCTGGGAGGCCCTAGTTTCCAGTGCCCAGGCTTCTCCCCAAGCCCCACGGCTTCTCTCCTCCCATCTGGGGCCAACCCAGGACTCCAAGGCTCAGTGTGGCCAGAGGCTGGGAGCTTTGCTTCCCTGGCTGGGCTCAAGAGAGGCCGACACCCGGGGGCCCTGCCCATTCTGTTCACTCTGCCAAGAAAGACTTCTTTACAGAGGTCTTAGAAGCGCAGGTAGCTCTGAGTTCATCTTCCCAGGAACAGGTTTAAGGTTTAAGGCTGCAGGTAAAGCCCGACAGCCTGGACCACGCACCTGAACTCTGGGAAACTTCTGGTCAACCTCAGCCCCTAATGGGCAATGGGACTTTTCTTTGCTCAGTCATCCCCAGGGGAACAGGACTGTCGTATCCTAGAAGAGGCTGAGCTGATTGCCCCATGAGACTTCAGAGCTCTAAGGGGATGGTGAGATCAGCTGACCGAACCTGCCCTTGGCCTCGAAGGAAGCTGAGGCACACGGAGGTCACCCAGGTGGGAGGTGGTCGGGCCAGGCCTCCACACCCGGGCTCCAGTGTTGGAGATGGAATGCGGTGTGTGCAGCTCGACAGACCTGGGTGGGACTCTTGGCTCTGGGACGTGAGAATGGCTAGCACCTTCCTCACGGGGCCATTGAAGGAGTTGGATGGAAGGGCCCCCGTGTTTTAAGTGCTCGGCCCCGGCTTGGCTCCGAGCCCAGGCTTGGTAGCCGTCTTCATCTCCATCATCACCATGACCATCCTCTCTGTCCTCAGCTGCCTCTTCTCCATCTCTCTTGGCCATCCTCCGTCACTCCTGAGTTTTCTCTTGGCAGTAATTTCTTCCCCAAACTGTACCTGTTGTTTGGACACTGTCCCCGTGGACTGCTATTGGCCTTTTCCAAGTGGAGTCTCCTTATTCTCTGCCCAGATGTTACATCACCTCCCTTCCCTCTACCCCATGCCCTGTTCCTGCAGCCATTGGTCCCAGCAGATCTCTGCCCGGGGATGATGTAGGGTGGATGGAAGGCTGACCACAGCAACCATGTGGGGCAGTCGCTGTTACTGTCGCCTCCTTGCAGGGTCCAGAAAACCCAGGAAGTTCACTGAGTCAAGGCTGGTAGGAGAGAAGAGCTATCACTAATGCCTGATAACAGAGTAACACTGACTGGTGCTTATAATATAGTTAATATGAAGTACCATTGTATGTGTGTCACTGACATTGTATGTGTGTTACCGACATTGCATCGTTGAATCAGCACAGCTCTGTGAAGTGCTATCGTTATCACTCCCATTTTACAGATGGGAAGATTGAGGACAGGGGAATAGGAGGACTTGCCCAAGGTCACATCCGTAGTCATTGGTAGGGGGAGGATTAGAACCCAAGCCTGGGCTTCAGGCTGTATGCTGTGGGGCCTCTTCTGTTGCTGGATGGCAACAGCCAAGAATGAAAAGCAATTTAGGTGGTGGATAAAAGCAGAGACTGTGGAACCAGACTGTCTGGTTTGAATCCAGACTCTGCCTTTATTTGCCCATCTGTAAAATGGGGTTAATAATTGTGTTCCCCTCCTAGGGCTGCTGTGGGGATTAAGTGGGTGTTAATGTAAAGTGATCAGGCAGCATTTGACAGAGGAAAACACTGTTTTAAGACTGCACTCTCTCCTGTTGGGCACCAGGCCACATGTGGCTGTTGAGTGCTTGAAATGTGTCTCAGAGCCTCACAAGATTTCAGAGTTGGTGTGAAAAAAAAGAATGTAAAATAGCTCCATAATTTTTTATATTGATTGCATTTGAAATGATAATGTTTTGGATTTATCAGGTTAAATAGAATCTATTATTAAATTAATTTCATCTGTTTCTTTTCATTTTTTTTTTTAACGTGACGACTCAGGAGTGTGAAATTACCTATGTGGGTCACAGCTGTGCTTTGCATCCCGTTGACTTGGGTCAGAGCTGGTTTAACTGTTAAGGGTGTGGAGCGTCTACTTGAGTTCAAGTTTCAGTCTTGAGCAAAAATCCTCACCATTTGGGGAGCTTACACTGTAACGGAGGAGACATAAAGCAAACAAGTACATAACTTGAGAGGGTGCGAAACGCTCAGGACGCAAGCGGGCAGCTGATGGGTCAGAGGAAGGCTGGGAGAGGAAGGCACTTTTGAAAACAAGTTTTGTTTGATTGAAAGTATAGTTGATCTCCAGTGCTGTGATGACTCCTGCTGTCCAGCAAAGTGCTTCAGGTATACACATACGTACATTCTTTTTCATCTTCTTTTCCATTATGGTTTATCCCAGGTTATGGGATCGAGTTCCCTGTGCTCTACAGTAGGACCTTGTGCTTTATCCATCCTATATATGATAGTTTGCATCTGCTAACCCCAACCTCCCTGTCCATCCCTCCGCCACCCCCTGCCCTGGGCACTTCTGATAGTCTGGTCCTAGGAGGGGGCATTTGAGCTGGTACCCAGCTGACGAGGAGGAGCCAGCCTTGGAGAGAGCTGGAGGAAGAACATTCCAGGCAGAGGGACCGGCACGTGCAAAGGCCCTGAGGCATGAGCAAACCTGGCCTGTTCAAGGAACAGAAAGCAGACACAGATAGAGTGGCAGGTGTGTGATGAGAACAGAGGGGTAGACACAGGCCAGCCACGCAGGGTTCTGGAGGCCAGGGTAGAGTGTGGATGTTGTTTAACTATGCTGGTCTGACGTCTGGTTTAATAAGACAACCTTGGTTGCCGAGTAGTGGACGTGGGCTCTGTTGAGAAGCAGGATAGATAACCAGTTAGCATTTCTAATAGCAAGAAGGGTTAATGAGAGAACTTTCTCTACCTTCTTCTTCCACAAGAAGATACCCTCCTGGTAAAGAAGGCAAGATGCAGCAGCAGTAGCCTGTGAGTTTCAGAATCAGACAGGCCAAGGCCCGCATCCCACCTGAGCTTGGACAAGCTGATAGACCTTAGTCCAGGGCTCTTCAGCAGGGCTTGGCGAACTTTTTCTGAAAAGGGCCAGATTGTAAATGTTTTAGACTCTGTGGCCGTAAGATCTCCGTTGCAACTACTCGGTTGTGCCACAGTGATACGTGAAAGAGTGGGCACCGCTGTGTTCCCATAAAACGCTGTTTACAGTAATAGACGGTGGGCCGGATTGGGCCCGTGGCTGTAGTGTGTCGACCCCAGTTCTTAATTTCTCTCTGAAAGCCACAGGCACCTTCCAGGGGACCTCTGCTTCCATGTGACATGTGAATAGGGACACATCCCTCACCAGGATGCCGTGGGGGAGTCAGTGGCCCTAAAGAGGGTTGATGAATTACCATGTCCTGGCGGAGACCAGGGTCCTCAGCTTGACCTTCTTGGTGGTTTTATCTGCCACCCAGGTGATGATGTAGAAAGCGTGCTTTCTGTATTACAAGTGATGCATTGCTTGCAGGGGTGGCCAGCACCCCCATAATGACAGACTCAGGGTTCTAAAAGTCTCTCTGGGTGTGGACAGCCCCAGGTTACGTCTGCTGATGGCATCTCCTCCTTCCACTTTGTCTCAGATCCCGTTTACTTCTGGTCCTCAGACAACCTGCTCCCTTGATCCACGGCCCCCCCCGCCCCCCATCTCTACCAGCTCAGTTCCTCTAGGTGTCAGCGTGCTCCCCCCACCTTAACGCAGGCGGGGAGCCCTCTTTCCGTTTCACACCCTCCCGCCTGCTGCTTCTCTCCTTGACAGCTGAGCTTTGCAAAACAGTTGTCTACACCCGCTGCCTCTGCTTCCGCTTCTCCCGCCCACCCCTCGGCCCCAGCACTCTGGCTTCCATCCCCTTCCCCGCAGCTCGGCGGGCGGCCCTGGGGGTCCGGGGAGCAGGCTCTGCTGGGCTCTGCTGCTAGAATGGGCCTCTCACCCCTCTTCCACCAAAGCCAAAGCTCTGGCCACCCAGACCCACTCGGTTCCTAGGGGGCGAGTTTTCTCTGCTTCCCAGGCTACACACGATGCTCTGCTCTTCACTCTGTCTGGAACATTCTTTCTGTCCACTCTCAACCTCCCTGTTCCTCGTTCTCTCCCAGGTCTTGGCTTCCCTTTCACGGCCCCTGACTCCTGGCTGGGTTAGCGGCCCTGCCCGCCCCCCACCCCCAGCGCCCGTCACTGCAGAGTCGGGGGAGTGGGTGCAGGGCGTCGGCCCCGGTTTGGACCTCTGTGCTACGCGGTCCCCCTAGGACACGTCCACCGTCAGCCCATCTCAGGACCTGGCACACGCAAGCTGTGAAC
>NW_006782167.1:478784-488016 GCF_000442215.2 Lipotes vexillifer
CCGCTCATTAGAAATCTTGTGTTTGGGTCAGAAGGACCAATATGTCCCACGTGGGGAACAGCAGATCATGTGAGAGAGTCATGTGGGTGTAGTTGACCCTCTGTTTGGTCTGAACAAACAGAGCAAATCAGTCGGTAGCTCTGGAAACGGCAGTTTTCCAATTGCATTGAAAAAAAACCTCGGATCTGGATCCAGGGAGGTGACCAGCTTGTGTCCTTAGTGTGTCCTACTCTAGACACGCGTGCCCTATGCGCCGCAGGGTAGGATTGCAGCTGCCAGGAAGCCGGAGAACCCTGGTCTTTAAAGATATTCACAACGGACAGTGCTTTTTAAAGAACCTTCCACGCGGTGACTTATTTAAGTCTTGTAGTGACCCGAGCAGGCCGCCTATGGTCAGGCCCCCTTTTTGCGGACGGGGAGACTGAGAGTCGGGGGCTTCAGAAGCCTGTCCAGAGTCACACGACCAGGAGGGGCTGCTCTGGGCTCTGAAGGCGGGCAGTCTGACCCCAGAGCCCATGCTCTGAGCTCCAGCTGACTGGAGGTGCAGACGGGGCCCCGGGAGCCCCTGCAGCTCCGTGGAACCTGTCCCCTGGCCGTGGGCCCATGCCTGGCCCCGGCTGCCTGGTGCATGGACTTGGGCTGGCAGGGAGGGCGCCGGAGGAGGCCGTGTGTGCTCAGCCCCGGGGCAGATGTTCTCACGACGCCAGCCCCTCAGCTCCAGGACAGACCACCTTTTGCCACAAACGGGGCACTCGCCCCAGGAGGCTTTAAGCAGAGGGGCTAGGGGGAGCCATTGGGCATTTTCAGGTGGGGGCTGGGGGCTCTGGCCTAGCAACTTCTAAGGTTTTCCCTTTCTGAGAATGTACTGGAGAGAGTAGCTGGCATTTGAGGGCTGACCCTGTGGGTCCTCCCACGCCCCAGCAGACGGGGGCTGCAGGGCTGGGAGCCGTGAGGCAGCCGGTACCTGGGGCCTGGCTTGTCAGCGGCGGATGTGGATCTGACCCAGGCGGCCCGGTCCTGAGCTCACGTGGTTAGTGGCTACACTGACTCGTCTTCCTCTTTGGATACTGTGACCCCCGGGGTCAGAGCCCAGATGCGGCCAAATCACCATTGCATCTTCAGTGCCAGGCTGGTCATGAGCGGAAGGTTTCCTTCCTACCTCACAGTTTAAAGCCACTTAGAGAGTGACTCCCGAGCTGTGCTCCAGTCCTGGGTGGGATGCTGGGTGATGGCTTTTCCCAGCACAGAGTTGCCTTGAGAAGGGGTGTGCCCCGAAGCAGAGCCTGCAGGAGTCCGAGGAACTGCCCTTGCCCTGGCCAGCCAGCTGTGCCCAACACATCCTTTGGGCCCCCAGGGCCTGGTCCTGCCTGGGAGCTGCACGAGCTCGGGCAGCCTGGCCGGGGAGGCAGCCTGCATGGGGGCCAGATGGAGCCCGATCTCACCATATGGCCGGGGAGCAGGCAGGGCCGCTGGCTGAGCTGGCCCTCTAATTACTCACCACGCCCAGGAAGCAGGAGGATTTAGAATATGTTCTGGCGGTTATCAAAGTGGAGGGGAGAAGGAAGGCCGGAGCACTGCGGACAGGGTTAGAATTCACAGTGACCTCGGTGAGTTGGCAAAACCGAGGGCCGACAGAGCACAGTGCAAGAGGGCACTGGGCAGGCAGGACCAGTGACCGAAGGACCGGAGGCAGTGGGTGCACGGCCGAGCACTGGGGTTGCAAAGGGTGAGAGCTCCCAGGGCGAGGGGAACCAAACCTCTATCCAAGCGGGCATTAGGGGTCTTTTTCCCCAGGGAGCCCCAAGACCATCCCACACAGTAAAGGATATTTAGGACCAATGATGGAAGAGGAGGTGGCATCCAGCCACCCATCACTAGATGTGATGCACCCACTATGTGCTGAGCCAGGACATGGATAAGACACAGACCCCGCCTTGGGAGCTTAAATTCGGGAGCAGAAAGACCAGCCTATACCGTAGAAAAGATAACCAGCCATACAGATGCCTCACCAGAACTAGCCACGTGTTCAGAAGGTTCGCAGGCCTGGTTAGGGCGAGTGCCTTGAAGGATGGTAGGATTAAACGGGAGGGTGTCCCTGGCCGGTGACCTGGGAGCTGCAAGAGCCTGGAAGGCAGGGATGCTTAAGGGTGATCAGTTCCTTTGGAGTTGTTGGTTGTGGCTTTTCTGTAAACAGGCAGTGGTGATTAAAGAACTGGGGCAAAGGCCAGAAGGAACGGGAACTCTGTGTCCTGTTGGAGAGGGCTGCTCCGAGCAGGAGACTTTTCTTTTTCCTTCTCTAAACATAAGGGCTGTGTCCCTGGGAGGGGCAGGAGTTACGTGGGAAGGGGCGGGAGTGCCTGCTGGGGAGGTGCCATATGGCTTATTTGGGATGATGATGGGGGTTAGGGCTGGGATGAGGCTGCACCCTGCAAGGGGGCTCGCAGAGGAGGCCTGTGAGGGTCTAAGGTGAGAGGTGCAGAGAGGCGGAGGCACGAGGAGCACAGCCCCTGGCAGCAACTTGGGAGGAAGGAAAGGGGGAGGTCAGGGTGGGACTCAAGGTACACTGATCCCTTCGTTCGTACAAAAACACTTCTGGTCCTTTACTGGGTGTCAGGCACCGGGGATGTGGGAGGGAACAAAGCCAAGTCCCTAGTCTCAGCACTTACATTCAGATGGAGGAGACAGAAAAGAAACTCATAAACGCACAACACAAAATCAGGTAATGGTAAGCGCTTTGAGAGAAGCAGGGCAGGGAAGGGGAGTAGCCAGCGATGGGGATTGCGGGGAGGGAACCTGATTTGAAGAAGAGACCCCATCACTGGTCGAATTACTGAAGCAGGGACCTGAATGACAGAGAACAAACCACGTGTGACCGTGTGCTGGGTGGAGGTGAGCGCTGCCAGGTGTGTTTGGGGAACGGGAAGACCAGAGTGGCTGGAGCGGAGAGAACCAGGGTGGAGACAGAGTAGTGGAGGAGGTCAGAGAGGTGGGGCTTCACGGGTCATGTGAGGGTCTTGGGTTTCATTCTGGGTGTGATATGGAGTGTGGTAGGGCTTGCAGCAGAGCAGTGATGTGACTTGTCCTGTGTTTTACATAATCTCTCTGGTCCTCACTATGGTTCAGCACAGATCCTGGACGGGCAAAGACAGAGGGAACGAGATGCTGGGAGGAGGTGCAAGCTGTTGCACCAGCCAGGAGATGGGAAAGAGACGGAGGCTTGGACCCAGGATGCAGGACCTAAGAACGACTCAGCTTCAGGGCTTATTTATTTATTCTTAACATCTCATAGTGAATAATTTTAAACCAGTGGAATATTTTCAAGCGATTGAATGATGCAGTGGACACGTGTGTGCCCTTCACCAGTGGTTAATATTTGCCTCAGCAACAGCGTCATCAGAAGTGAACCATGTGAGAGTAAGTTGCAGATACGATACCATGATTCTTCACTCCTCACTACTCTAATTGTGTATCTTCTAAATTCAAGGATGTTCTCCTACATCACCATGAAACAATGACTAGATTTACGAAATTCATCTTTGTTGGAATACTAGTATCTAATGAAGAGTGCAGGATGTATTTGAAAGTAGAAGTGACAGCATTTGCTAATCGATTATATGGAGGGTGTGAGGGCTAGACAGGAGTCACAGGTGACTTCAGAGATGTTGGCCAGAGCAAATGGTTGATGAGAATGGCTAGGCCAGTGCAAGGACCTGGAATGAATAGCTGAGAACTCTTAGCCAAAAGAAAATTAGGAAGGGTCTGAGTGTTGGCAGATGAGCTGAGCTGGGGTGGGCTGTCCAATGGCTGTTGCCACATCAATTATAAGGGAAGTCAAAGAATCTGGCTTGCTCTCTCTACACGCACACACACCCCATAGGGTACATATACGTATACATGCATGTACAGACTTTCTTCTCCCAGGGATCTAGACCTGAATTTAGCCATGGATTTATCTCACCATAACTAGGCAGTCAGTAATGACCCATTAGACTCAGTGCGTCAGGGACAGGAACATGTCTGCTTTGCTTACTGTATTCATGGTGCACATATCTTGGCGCTTAGTAGTCATTCAGTAACTACATCTTGAATAAATGAATGACAGAATGACTCTTACCTGATACATCAGACAGGAGGCAGCAATTGTAAGTATATATCTGCAAACGACAGAACACCTAAAATAACAGTTGCTGATACAAAAGAGAAGGTTCTCTTTCTCCTGTAAAAGAAGTCAGTCCAGGCATGGTCTGACTCTGTAGTATAAGGGAGCTTCTTATATCTGGTTGCTCTGGCTTGCTAAGCATGTGGCTTCCACGTGGTAGCCCAAGATGGCTGCTCCAGCTTATGCCGTCACGCCTGCATTCCAGGCATCAGGAGGGAGGGAAGGCCAAGAAGATTATACTGCATTTCTTTAAGAATACTTGTTTGGGGCTTCCCTGGTGGCGCAGTGGTTGAGAGTCCGCCTGCCCATGCAGGGGACACGGGTTCGTGCCCCGGTCCGGGAAGGTCCCACATGCCGCGGAGCGGCTGGGCCCGTGAGCCATGGCCGCTGAGCCTGTGCATCCCGAGCCTGTGCTCCGCAACGGGAGAGGCCACAACAGTGAGAGGCCTGTGTACAACAACAACAACAAAAAATACTTGTTTGAAGTTGCCGTACCATTCCCACTTATATCACGTTAGCCAGTGTAGCCTTTATTTTGGGTGACCACGTGACCAGTTAAAATATGGGAATTATTTTACTAGAGAAGAATGGCTCGTGGGGGACCATTGGCGATCAGTGTCATTGCGTGGCCTGGAAAGTGGCTGGGGCCGTGTGATGTCTTCAACCACAAACCCTCCGTATAAAAAGCCACTTTGAGTGGTGAATCACTGTGGTTGCCGTCCATACTTTACACAGTAACATCAATTAGTTGCATCCATATGTGGACTGTAAATGCACAGGACAGGTGAGGCCACTGGGGCACCCCTGTAGAAGACTCTCAAAGTGCTGAAGGAGTTGTGTTTCCCTACTTTGGATTCTGGTAGGGAGGGCTCAGAACTTTACCCCGAGAGCAAAGCCAACACATTTTGGGAAACCTCTGTGGAGAGTCTCTGACTCTGTGCCCCCGGCTGTGTGAGCTCCCTGCAATCCGAAGCAGTGTCCTATCCACCTTTGGGTCCCCTCACCTTCACTGCCGGGAACTCTGGGTTCTCCTGCACCCTGCATCCTATCCTGTGCCTGCTGAATGAAGAGACAGCAATCAGTTGAGATGATTCAGGAGGTTTACAAGATGCAACAAAGCCAGTTTTTCCTAAATAGAACATTTGTGGAGACTTTGCCAGAACTCTCTAGAAAGTACGTCGATGTGGCCATTGCCTCAGCCCAACCACCTACCCCTGCAAGGAGGGAGGAACAGTGTCTTCTGGATGAAGAGCCCTGAGTAGGAGAGGGAGACAGCCAGCAGCGGGGGCCAAAGTTCACACTTACCCCTCCCTTGCTTCTCAATTCTGAGCTGCATTCAAGCTTTGTATTTCCCTTTGTGTGTGTTTAGCTTAGGGATTTATCACTGCAGCTTAGATCTGTGATGAAATAGATAAGCCTGTACTTTAATAAATATGGCATTTCTTTCCCCGTAAGAATTAGATTAAAGGAGACGGGGCCTCGGAGGAGGCCGGGCAGGGCAGGCAGGTGGAGCTGGGGGGCCGGGGCGGTGGAGAAGGCACTGCTGGCCAAGTGGCTTCAGGATGGGGGATGCTGGGGCACAGTTTGGGGTCGTTTTACAGGCAGGTGGTAGGGCATCCCCATGGCAGAGGAGCAGCCCTGTGTCTTCCATGGAAAGAAGCTAAAGCAGCAACGTCTGAGGCTTGCGGTGGGAATCCTTCCTTGAGTGAGCAGTTTGGGTCCCCAACTTGTCTCCTCCTTCTGGTGCAGCTGCAAAGGCATGTCCTGTAACCCTAAGGAAAGGACGTGGGTGTGAGGTCAGGGGCAGCAGGACTCCACCTGGCCACGGTCTCGGCTCCAGGGCAACCAGAGAAGCACCTCTGTAGTGGGAAGGGTGGGTGAGCTGTGCGACCTTGAACAAAGATGTTGCTTAACTTCTCTGGACCTTTATTTGCTTTTCTCTCCATGAGGATATCTACTGGTACGATCCTTGTGGAGACAAGAGGCAATGAATATAAGGCCACCTGCACAGTCCAGGCACATGGTTGGTGAGCAATAAATTGTGAGCCCTGGTATTTATTGTGGATCCGTGTCACATAATAATCTTAGACTTGTTCTTCCATGGCTTTCAGGACAGGCGACTCTTTGGTTTCCTTTGGGCCCTGCGAACCCACTTTCCTAAGAGGCAACAGGATAGGAATCCTTTGAAGTCATTAATATGCTTATTGTCACCTGCAGATGACAGGATTGAAGTTCAGAAAGGCTGACCGACTTGCTCAAGGTCACACAGCTTGGATGTGACCATGCAGTGCCAGGAGTGGTTCCAAGAGCTCGTAAAGACAGCCTTCCCCAGCCCTCCCAGGCGAGCATTGTTTCCAGCCCTGGTAGTAGTTTTCATTCATAGCCCTAAGGTCCTGGAGACCAAGAACGGCAGAGAACCGAGAGAAAGAGACAAGGCTAGGGCAGTGACCTGTATTTTCAGCTTTCATGAGCAGGCTCACGCTCTCAGGGCTGCTGGGCAAACACCTGGCTCCTTAGATGTTCCTGTAAAGGAAGCTCACGGTGACCTTCAGAGCCGTGAAGGTTTGGCTGAGGCTGGCCCGCAGCCTCCTGGCCTGTGGGCTCACGTGAGTCAGAAGGGCTGGGTGAGCACACGGAGCCTTGTTCTCTGAGAAGGAGCGAGACGTTCTCCTATAAAAACATTCTTAAATAGGAGCCACTGAAGAAAGCGGCCTTGGTAGCATTTCTCTTTATGTTATTGCTGCATAAAGGTTTGCTCAAGCACCTTGCAGCTCTTTTTTTTCTTTGAAACTTCCTCTGGGGTATATGATTGCTATGATGGAAATGTATTCCAAGTATATTGAGATTCATTAGTCTGCTTATTCATATTATTAATTGAGTCCTGACCCAAGTCCAGGCATTGTGGCTCAAATGATGGGGTTCTACGCCCGGGGAGAATTTGCAGTCTGAGTAAATAAGATGTGTACCAAAGAAGAGTTACATAGCAGAGTACGAGAGTGAAAAATCCACACAAAACTATGATTAAAGAAATGTTCACTTACCATCCTTAGGAATAAGGTGCTGCCCTTAGGCCTGTGGAGCGAGAGACTGAAATACAGCATATGAAGCCGTGTGAGTCAAGGAGTACACGTGAGTCGGGTATGGGTGTTCATAGAAACAGGAGCAGGCTACAGGTTCATTCATTCTGTTAGGCTTTGGTGCATACCTACTGCATACCAGGCACTGTACCAAAGACTGAAATGGTCTAAGGAGGCAGCATGAAGGTGTTGGATATTGAATATGTCCTTGGAAGGTAGACAAGGCTTGGATGGTCAGGAGTCTGGGGAGGGATTGGCCGCAGTAGCAGTAGGAATGGGGTGGATTAAGGAAAACCATCAGGGTGAAAAGAGTGGGCTTCATAGGACAGAGATTAGGCCTCCCATGCTCATGGTGGGGTGGGGGAATGAATAGTAAGAGAGCAGGTTAGAGAAGGGTGTTGGAAACAGAATGTGGAGACCTTGAATGCCAGGATTTGTTCAAGGGGAATGCCTGAAGGGAACACCACACTGATAGTGGTGTCTGCATTCACATTTATACTCACATTCTAAAACAGCTCACCATTTCAATTTTTGATTATTTGTGGCTATTATAAAATACAGTTGATTTTTATATAATGACCTTGTATCCTGCAGACTTGCAAATTCCCCTGTTAGTTTTATTAGTTTTTTCACAGGGTCTTTTTTCCTACATAGGCAATTATATGATCTGCAGTAAAGGTAGTTTTACTTCTTCCTTTTTTACTGCATGCATTTTATTTCTTTTCTTGTCTTATTGCACTGGCTAGGACCTCCTTCACAATTTTGAATCAAAGTGGTGAAACTTTGTTCCTGGTCGTAAGGAGAAAACGTTCAGCCTTTTTCAGTGTGATGTGCGTGCTGCACTTTTCAGAGATGCCCTTTATCAAGTTGAGAAAGTTTCCCTTTGTTGCTAGGTTGTGGAGAGGTTTTATCAGGAATGGATACTGGATTGTGTTTATTTCTTTATCTTTCTCTGTATCTGTTGAGAAGATCATACAGCTTTTCTCTTTAGTCTGTTAATATGGTGAATTACATTGATGGTTTTTCAGATGTTCAAAAAACCTTGCATTCCCGGCGTAAATCCTACTTGGTCATGATTTCTTATCATTTTTATATATTATTGGATTTGATTTGCTAAAATTTGGGTAAGAACCTTTTGTGTCATTGTTCATGAAAGATATTGATCTGTAGTTTTATTTTCTTGTCATTTTGGCTTGGTTATCAGTGTTAATTCTCATCCCATAGAATGTATTAGGAAGTTTTCCCTCCTTGAATTTTGTGGAAGAATTTTTGCAGAATTCACTTGTGAGGTCATCTGAGCCTGGAGTTTTATTTATTTTTTGCTGGAAGACTTTAAAAGTTCAATTTCTTTAATAGATATAGGGCGATTATTTCCTTTTGAAACAACCAAGCATGACTAAAAAGTGCTTTAAAACTTTGCTGAAGCCTCTGATCCCAGGACATCCTCAAAGTATAACTCATAAAAAGCCAGGGTGACCGGCCAGCTGTCTTGGCATGGTGTTATATTCCAAGAAGCAACAGTCAATACCCAAACATAATTAAAAAGCAATATGAATCTTTACCTGGTATTTTGGAAGAAAGAAACAAGGGGATCTATGAAACGTTTGTGGTGTACAACAAATTTTAGAAATTAAAATAATTTAAAAATTTAAAAAATTTAAAAACTTGCTTTCATCTTCCTCATTCTCAATGCCTTATGTATTGTCAGAAGTTGCTTCCCCAAACATTCTCCTTTCTCACAAAACTCCCCCAAACTCAGCGCACTGGCCTCTGCAGGTCTCCCCCGTCATGACTGTAAATCAACTTACACTGTCTCGTTCTTTGGAATCCTCTTGGCTCATTGAGGTAGAAATTAGAAGGGAGGAAGGGACGGGAGGGCAAATGGTTTGGACTAAACGTATTCTTGTTGATTTCCTATCACACCACATATTCACCATTGTAACCTAAAGACATAAATGGATGGGCATCTCCCCAGCCACCCCCCCCCCCCAAGCTG
>NW_006782167.1:488126-495839 GCF_000442215.2 Lipotes vexillifer
CCCCAGCCACCCCCCCCCCCAAGCTGAGGGGACACCTCACAAGCCCCAGGTGCAAGGAGATGGCGCCTCACTCAGACTCCGAGTCTGCAAACTGGAGTTTAGGTGGCGGCCTTCTCTCTTGATTTCCCCCAAAGCCGCATTCCACATTCAGGTCTGTAGAGTGGAGAGCTCAACACAGCTTTTCATTAAAAAGCAGTCCTGCTGTTTGTATATGATTTGTTCCAGGACAGTTTAATTGATCTAGTGGAGTGCAGAAATTATTGAACTTGAAACAGAAGATCCTGTGGGTGTTTTTACCGACCAAACCTTCAGATGTTTTCATCTGATAAAACTTTCTGCTTCTCAGGGGTATTGAACTCTGTAAGGTGTCCGCACAAAACTATTAACCGTTATGGGACTTCCCCGGTGGTCCAGTGATTAAAGACTTCACGTTTCCAATGCAGGGAGCGTGGGTTCCATCCGTGGTAAGGGAACTAAGATCCCACCTATTGTAAAAAAAAAAAAAAAAAAAAAAAAAAAAATTAACCATCACTTACTGTCCTTTTAGACAATATATGTAATAAAAATTCATTGCATTCAGCTAGCCCTCTACAAAAGCAAATATATATGTATGTATATATAGGTTTATGTATACATACATCAGTTCATCATCCCATGGGTCTTTTGAGGAAGAAATAATTCTTTTCATTTAACAGGTGATTCTGTCCGGAGATTCAGAAGGTTTAATTAATGTGTCCATCATCACACAGCCTATAGGTATTAAAACCCAAACTTGAACTCAGGTCCTCTGATTCAAGGTCTGTTTTTCTTTCTGCTTCTCCATTCTGCCCCGATTACAGCTTAGCCACTCGTTTGTCTACTACAGAATTAAAATAAAGTGGGTCTGAAGCCTCATGCTGGATAAACTCAGGCACGTGCTTTTTTTTTCTGTTCTTTGGAATCTGAATTAAGGAAAACAAGCTAGTCACTTTCAAATGGTGTCAGCAGGTACTGCACAAAGCACATAACCCTAGCACCATGCTTGGAGAACTCAGACTATTCATCGCATGCAAAAATACCGTGTTAATAATGCAGGTACTCAACACCTATACTCTGTTGGAATAGGGGAGGGGCATATAACGGCAGTAGGGTGCAGTTTTGGATTTCAACAGTGTAAAACTCTAGTGGCTAATAAGGAATTTCCAGTTTTGTCCTTCACTGTGGGAGGACTTATCTCCTGTTTCTGTTGCTCTCAGGAAAGGATAGTGGAAAATAATCTATGGAATTCTTCAGCCTGAGCTTTATGTGAGGTTTGCACTTTAGGCTTGATGGGTTTTTGGTGGGCAATTGTCCCCCACTTCCTCACTCAGAAATTCTTGTACTTCTGCACAAAAAATCATCCATTAGAAAACTGTGACTCCCATATCATCACCTCAAAACCACACACACACACACACACACACACACACACACACACACCCTTACCTAGTGTAAAGAGTGGGAAAAGTGATTTGTATCGTTTGGGATTATGTTCAGCTTCAAGTAACAGAAAACTGATCAACTGTGGCTGAAACAAATAGAGGCTGATTTTCTTTCCTAGTCAGAAGTCCAGAGGTAGGCCATTTCTGGAGTTGGTTCAGCTGCTCAGCAGTGCCTCCTGAGAACCAGACTTGTCCCCTATTTTCCTTCCCACCTTTTCTCTTCACCTTGTGCTTATGACCTCGTGACTGCAGGATGGCTGCCATAGCTCCAGGCTTTATATTTACATTCCAGGAATAGGAAAGGGCAATGCCAGTGATCTTTATTCAGCTGGACATATTGCTGCCCTAAATAATGTGTGTTTTGTTACAAGGAAGAAGAGAGACAAATGGACTCTTGAGTGGATAACTCCCGGTGTGTGCCCTTGTCTTTTGGGTATGCTTTCTTCCTTCTTCTTACAGGCTCAGAAAAGACTTCCTCATTGAGGAGTGGCTTCTGGTCCTGTGCTCACTTTAACAAATCTCTCTATAATGAAATAATTGACATCCCTTGGAATTCATTCTGGTTTTCTTTAATGACTCCATTAATGCAGTATTATACTTTTATAGCACTTTACATTTCCACTGCCATGGTCCCATTTAAACTCGACAATGGTCATGAGATAGCATATCACCTCCATCCTCCAAGAGAGGAAACTGAGACCTCAGAAGTTTAGTGATATGTTCAGCCCTGGTCTTCCTCATCTGGGGCTCCGTCCCACTCCCCCACCCCTGTTTCTCCTAACCAGACTTGGCGTGGCTCTGAGCAGATGCTACCCCAGGAAGACCCTTCTGGCCCGATGGCTTGCCACTCAGCTCAGGACACCAAACTTGGTGCCGTTTTGCAAACACGTGTGGCATTTTGACGACATGAAATCGACAAGGAAAAGTATCCTGGAAAGTACTCCCCAAGTTTCAGGTTTCACTGATACACACACACTCACATACATACAGGCACCTTAGCAGTAAATCTTCACAGATGAGGCGCTGCAGTTGGGGCATCCGCTCATTACGGTTTGATCTGAGGAGCTTCAGATGCGTTGCTGGAAGTCTGCGCTGGGATGAGGTTTGCACATCCCGTGTGGTGTGTCAGACAGATGGGGCTAGATTCCTCATCCTGAGGCTGGGAGGCAGAGCGTGATGTTTGCACGAGTTGCTGTCGTTTTCTCCCTTCCCTTCAGCCTTGCAAGTGACGCTTTGGGGGGATAAGGATGCGGTGCTTTACGTACCCCACCACCCTCTATCTATGCCCTGAGAAGAGCAGTTCTTCCCTTGCCGTTGGGAAAGCGTGTATCTTAAGGAGAGAGGGGGCTCATTTCTTTGTTTGAAATAATGATGTGGATGCCTTCTAAAAAATAAATCCAACTGGCAGCCCAGGGGCCTTTCACTGGGGAACTAATTCGGTTTGATAAATACATATTTAATGAGAGCTTATCAGAGCAATGCGCCAATGGGCCAGGAAGCTCCCTTTCCTTTGCGGGGTGCGTGCAGCCCATGTGCCCAGGTTTGCGTGGGTCTACCTTTACTATTAAAAAAAAATTGTGGCCAAGATGGAGATGAGGGCGGCTGGGAAGTGGCCCTTTGGCACTTTGTGGAAGCTAGCGGCTGCAGTGACAGTCAGAGTGAGAGGGCGGGTGGTACACCGCGACAGTATGTGTGTATCTCTTTATCAGGTTGAGGTGAGGTCCCAGCTGGGAGATGTATCCTTGAACTTGAGCTGTACCCCACACGGCCTCAGTGGGAACAAATGTGCCTCAAACAAGTGAGGTTCAGGTCCCTGGTGGTCACCTCCCACCACGCCCCTCACCACCTGCCCACCCCACAGACCAGGCCTTGTCACTGACAAGGGGACAAGGGCACATGTGTGCATGCTTTTCTACTGAAGATTCAGGAACAGGTACAAAAGGTCACACATCCCTGCGTCCTGAGCTTACACAAATCTGTGCCTTTGTTTTTGCTATTCTCTGTGCTAGGAAGTCCCTGCTCCCACTTACCCACCTGTGGAATCCTTGTCATCCCCTAAGCCTTACTTGAAATGTCACTTCCTCTGGGAAGCCCTCTAGGATACACCTCCTCCCTTTATCCACACCCAGATTATCCCCTCCCACTCCTCGATAGCTAGTACCTCTAGTTAGCACTCCCATCATCCTGCCCTTTATCAAAGTCTCAAAGTCATGTGTCTGGATGTTGCTAGAATGTATGCAAGGAAAATCATATCTGTCGATGGGAAAGAAACATCACTGGTGAGGCAGAGAAGGATTTTCCTCCACGAAAGTGCGGACTAACATCCGTTTCCCTTCAAAGGAACCAGAATCCAGTCTAGGAACAGGCTCTTTCATTAGGTGAAATGTCCATTCAAATCCCGTAGGACCTCAGGACATAGTGTCCAGAATTTTATAATTCGTTTACTTAAATGACATGAATTGGGAACCTCTCAGATGTAGAACATGGCACCTACGTTGGAAGCAGGATTCGAGAGAAAGAATTTCAAAGTGTTTATTGGAATGATGGAAAAGGAGAGATGATATTCTGAATGCCTAGTATAAATATTTTGGCTTACGTTTACTGACATGAGAAAGGAATCATCTCAGCTACGAGACATGACTATCCTGTCCTCTTGATGGATATGGCTTCTGTTGCATTTTTCCCCTTTTCTTTTACTTTAATAGTTTCTATTACTCGAGTAAAACATTTTCATTACAGAAAAATGTGAAAATGCAGTGAATAAAAGGAAAACTAATGTTACCCATAGTCAGTGGTTTACATTTTGGTCTTTATTTGCATATATATCTGAATTTTTAAAATGAAACTCTACAGAGTGTTTTAAAACCTGTTCTTTTTGCTTCACCGTATATCATAAACATCTTTACATATTAATAAATACACATGTAGAGCATCTTTTTTAACAGCTTTTCTTTTGCTACGGAAAATTTCAAACATATGTAAATGTATAGTCATCCCTCATACCCACTGGTGATTGGTTCTAGGACCCCTACAGAGACCAAAATCCAAGGATGCTCAAGTCCCTTTTATAAAATAGTGTAGTATTTGCATATAACCTATGCACATCCTCTTGTACACTTCATTTTTTTTTAAGTATTTTTATTTATTTATTTATTTTATTTTTGGCTGTGACGGGTCTTCATTGTTGTATGCGGGTTTTCTCTAGTTGCGGCCAGCAGGGGCTACTCTTCGTTGGCAGTGCGCGGGCTTCTCACTGTGGTGGCTCCTCTTGTTGTGGAGCACGGTCTCTAGGCGCGCAGGCTTCAGTGGTTGTGGCATGTGGGCTCAGTAGTTGTGGCTTGCAGGCTCTAGGGCACAGGCTCAGTAGTTGTGGCGCACGGGCTTAATTGCACCGTGGCATGTGGGATCTTCCCGGACCAGGGCTTGAACCTGTGTCCCCTGCATTGGCAGGTGGATTCTTAACCACTGCGCCACCAGGGAAGTCCCCTCTTGTACACTTTAAATCATCTCTGCATTACTTATAATACCTAATAAAATGTAAATGCTATATAAACAGTCGCCTGCACATGCCAAATTCAAGTTTTGCTTTCTGGAACTTTCTGGAAATTAAAAAAAAAATTATTTCAATCCACGGTTGATTGAATCAACGGATGCCGAACCTGCAGATACAGAGGCCTGACTGTACAGAGAACAGTATATACCCCCAGGTACCATCACCCAGCTCTAAAAATTGTCAACTCACTGCCAATCCCATTCATCCATGGCTTCTCCACTACCCACCACCCCAACACACACACACACACACACACACACACACACACACACACACACAAACACACACACACAAAACCACTGTTATTCAGATTATTATGAAGCAAATTCCAGATATAACATTATTTCATCTGTGAATATTTAAGACTGTCTCTAGAAGAAAAGGACTCTGAAAAAACACGCACATTCGCAATACCATTACCTCACTTAAAGAAATTAGCAGGACTTCCTTAATATCACCAAACACCCAGCCAGTTACGAAATCTCCTTTTGTAGCTGTGTAGGCCCTTTTCATAGAACTGCAGTATCATTTATCCACCTAGTACCCTGGTGTTGACCTTAGAAGATAGGACTCTTGTTTTTCACTGTTACAAATAATGCTGCAGTGAATAACTTTAACAACAATTTTTGTGTAACTTTCTAATTATTTTCTTAGGATAAATTGCTAAAAGTGGCATTGCTGAGTCAAAGGCTGTATAGTTTTTTTTTTTTTTTTTTGTGATACGTGGGCCTCTCACTGTTGTGGCCTCTCTGGTTGCGGAGCCCAGGCTCCAGACACGCAGGCTCAGCAGCCATGGCTCACGGGCCCAGCCGCTCCGCGGCATGTGGGATCTTCCCGGACCGGGGCACGAACCCATGTCCCCTGCGTCGGCAGGCGGAGTCTCAACCACTGCGCCACCAGGGAAGCCCTGTATAGGTTTTTAAAGACTTTTATTCTAAAATGTCAAATTTCCTTCCAGTTCGTAATACTCATTTACACAATCCATGAGGAGTACAGGAGACTCTCTAATTATTCGTGCAGTTTTATATTTATTCTTCTGTATAAACGTTAGAATTATTTTGTCAAAATATAAATACAATAGAGCTAGTTTTTATTTTTGACTGCATTTTTTTTTTTTTTTTTTTTTTTTCCTTGCGTTATGCGGGCCTCTCACTGTTGTGGCCTCTCCCATTTGCGGAGCACAGGCTCCGGACGCGCAGGCTCAGCGGCCATGGCTCACGGGCCCAGCCGCTCCGCGGCATGTGGGATCCTCCCGAAACGGGGCACGAACCCGCGTCGCCTGCATCGGCAGGCGGACTCTCAAGCACTGCGCCACCAGGGAAGCCCTTGACTGCATTTTTATAATAGATTTTTAAAGATTAATTTGTATTATAATACCAAGAATTCCTATCCAAGAACAAGTATTTTATGTCCTTCAGGAAACATTTTTATTCATCTGCATTCGCCACACTTCTTTCAAAAGACTACGTATTTTATATAATTTTCCATAATTGTGAATAAGATTACTTTTTTTTTTTTTTTTTTTTTTTTGGCTGTGTTGGGTCTTCGTTGCTATGCACAGGCTTTCTCTAGTTGCGGCGAGCGGGGGCTACTCTTCATTGCGGTGCGCTGGCTTCTCATTGCCATGTCTTCTCGTTGCGGAGAATGGGCTCTAGGTGCACGGGCTTCAGTAGTTGTGGCACGCGGGCTCAGTGGTTGTGGCTCGTGGACTCTAGAGCACAGGCTCAGTAGTTGTGGCATGCGGGCTTAGTTGCTCCGCAGCATGTGGGATTTTCCCGGACCAGGGCTTGAACCCACGTCCCCTGCATTGGCAAGCAGATTCTTAACCACTGCACCACCAGGGAAGTCCTGGATTCCTTTTTCTTCTCTCCTTCTCTTCTCTCTTTTTCTCCCTGACCCTCCCCAACTAATTATTGCTGGTAGAAATTACAGAATAAATACCATACATTTATTCTGTAATTGTCAACCTTACTGAAATTTCTTATTAGTTTCAGTGAGGTTTTTTCCCAATTAATTTTCTTGGATTTTCTAGCTCTATATTCATATCATCTGGTTTTTTGACTCTTTCTTTTAAATATTCTTACCTTTTATTTCTATTTCTTGTGTAATTGCACTGGCTAGCACAAATAAGACTAAATGATGACAAAGATAGTTGGCATCAGTGTTTCACTCACTTCTAACTTGAGTGGAAATGGCTCTGCTCATGGGTAATTTCTGCTTGATGGTGGCTATTGGTGTGTAATTGAGCTCAACTGAAGATTTTTTAAAAATATTGTAAAACTTTTAAAATAGTAAACATATAACAGGTGTTTTTGTTATTATTATATTTTTATCATGAAAAGAGGTACATCTTAATTTCCTTTCACTGAGATTTTAAAATTTAAGAATGGATGTTGAATTTTACCTGTTGCCTTTTGGGGGCATTTATTTAAATAATTCTGTTTTTCTCTAATTTGTTAATATGATGATAGATTGTTGATATATTCTTCATTCTTAGCATGTAAAACCAATTTGGTCAAAAGTATGTTATCCGGGGCTTCCCTGGTGGCGCAGTGGTTGCGAGTCCGCCTGCCGATGCAGGGGACGCGGGTTCGTGCCCCGGTCTGGGAGGATCCCACATGCCGGCGGAGCGGCTGGGCCCGTGAGCCATGGCCGCTGAGCCTGCGCGTCCGGAGCCTGTGCTCCGCAGCGGAAGAGGCC
>NW_006782167.1:495849-496254 GCF_000442215.2 Lipotes vexillifer
AAAAAAAAAAAAAAAAAAGTATGTTATCCGGTTAAAATAATGCTAGATTCTAGTTTCCTTTTTTTATATTTCTTAGTTTATTATTTTTTATTGACGTAGAGTTGATTTACAACGTTTCACATGTACAGCAAAGTGATTCGGTTATTTATATAAATATATATATACACACATATATATATATATTCTTCTTTTTCATTATAGGTTATTATAAGATAGTGAATGTAGTTCCCTGTGCTATACAGTAGGTCCTTGTTGTTTATGGATTCTGGTTTCTAATACTTTATTTAGAGTATATGCATCTAATTTCATGAGTTAAACTGTCATTATTTTTCAGAGGTATCTTTGTTCAGGTTTGAGATCAAGATTATACTAGCTTTGAATCGGGACTTTTTCTTTCCATCCTTC
>NW_006782167.1:496294-500214 GCF_000442215.2 Lipotes vexillifer
ACATTCTGTTCTGGGAAAGTTTGAAGGAACTTACCTGTGAAATTACCCTGGGCAAGAACCTTAAAGAAGTATACACACACATATACTTGCATTTAATAAATACAACTTTTAATTAAATCTATATACATTTTAAACAATATTTTTATTTTTTTTCATGATTATTGCAACTCTTAGTTTTTCTACCTGTTCTGAATTACTATTGGCAATTTATACTTTCAAAGAAAATCATTCTGATTTTGTTAAGTTTATTGGCATAGAGCTGCAGACAGCCTTTTGTTAGTTAAAAATAGCTCTTCTGGATCAGCAGTTGTATACCTTTTCTCTTTTATACCACCGGACACTTGTGCCCTCTCACTTCTTTTTTTTTTTTTTTTTTGGCGATACGCGGGCCTCTCACTGTTGTGGCCTCTCCCGTTGCGGAGCACGGGCTCCGGACGCGCAGGCCCAGCGGCCATGGCTCACGGGCCCAGCCGCTCAGCGGCATGTGGGATCTTCCCGGACCGGGGCACGAACCCGTGTCCCCTGCATCGGCAGGCGGACTCTCAACCACTGCGCCACCAGGGAAGCCCGCCCTCTCACTTCTGACTGGGGTTGCTGGAGATTTAATTAGTTGTTTCATGGAAGAAGTTATGGCACGTATTAGAGGTGACTTCCTAGTCCTTTAAATTTTATTGTTTCCCCTTAAATCTAAGAGAACTTAAAGCTGTAAGTTCTTCTGTAAGGGTAGATTCTTTTATAAGTGAATCCCCAAAGTTTTTATATGTAATATTTTAACTACTGGTATGTTCTAAATATCTGTGGTTACTGTTTTGAATTATCCTGTTACTCAAAGATTACTTTTACCACCGAGTTAATCTTTAAGACTTTAAAGATTAAGAATTTGAAAAGACTTTGTTTCTTAAATTTCAGTTTGTTTGCCTTTTTGTTTGTTCATATTTTGTTAATTTTGTTGCATTTTAGATAGAATGTGTGACCAATATTATTCCCAATTTTGAAATTTTTCTACTTTTTTGTGTGTGTGGTATATGATGTGATCAATTTTCATTACTATTATGTGGGCATTTAAAAGAATATCTGTTTACAGTGCAGAATTAATATATAATTAAAGTCTATTAATCATGTTATTAAAATCTATTCTTATTTCTGTTCACTTGATCAAAGTTGATAGAGATATGTTCACTTCTACTGTGATTGTGTTTTATTTCTTCTTGTATTATGTGAAATTTCTGGTTTTAATAGGTTAGGACAATTAAATATTGGCAATTTCCTATAGTTTAACCTATACTTATAATATTTTAAATATATACATATTTAAAAATATATATTTTATGTTGGGGTCATTACATAAGGGGTCATTGGACTTATGTATTGACAGTGGGTTATACCCTATCTTATCTCTGATTCTCTTTGCCTTGAATGCCACCCTCTATAACATTACTGTTGCCAGCCCTGACTCTTTGCTTGTTTGCATTTTCCTTATATGCCTTTGCTCATCCCTTTTAATCTTTTCATATGACTTTATTTTAGGTACATCTCTTTTACGCAGTTTATCTTAAGATTTTGTTTCGCGTCTCTATGTGAGAAGCTTTTTGTTGTAACAGAGGTGTTAAGCCTGTGTGCATTCATTTGATAACCAGTATACTTAGTCCTTGAATTTTTAAATTTCATTTGTTTGCTTTCCATTTTTAAGAATCCATCCTCACTGTTCCCCTTCAATTCTTTTCCTATTTTTGCCTCTTTTATTCTCCAGTGATTTGGAAGATATCCAGCTTATTTTTACTCTCCTGGTGCCTCCCCTTCACTTCCTCCCTTCCTATTCCTTCTTCAGCTTTATTTAGAATAAATGAGACTGTGAAGTCATGTATTCATTCATCCAGTAGATATTTATTAAGGGACTTCCGTGTGCTGTGCACTGTAGTAGGCAGTGCAAGTCAGTGGTGACCAGAGCCCTGCTCTTACAGAGTTATAGTTTGATGAGGAGAGAGAGCATAAATGCGCAAACAGGGAAGTGATCCGTGTGATACCTGTGCACATAATTAGAGTAAAATTGTATGGTAGAAGGTTACTAGTGGCTTCTTAGGCTGGGTGCCCAGGGAACGCCTCCATATGTGTTTGCTAGGACTGCCATAACAAAATGGCACAGACCAGGTAGTTTAAACAACAGAAGTTAATTTTCTCACAGTTCTTGCGGCTGGAAGTCCAAGATCAAGGTGTCAGCTGGGTTGGTTTCCTCTGAGGCTTTTCTCCTTGGCTTTACAGATGGTCATTTTCTCCCTCTGTCGTCACCTGGCCTTCCCCCTGTGAGCATGTGCTTGTCTGATGTCTATAAATTTCCTCTTATACGGATACCAGTCATATTGGATGAGGGCCCACCCTTAGGACCTCATTTTAACTTGTCTTTAATGACCCTGTCTCCCAATACAGTCACATTCTTAGGTACAGGGTGTTAGGGTTTCAACATATGAATTTATTGGGGGGGGGGAGGGACAAAATTCAGCCCATAACAGCCTGTCTCAGGAGATAGCATTTACACTGAGATCATTCTGGATGTGCTCTATTTGAAACATTCCAATGGAGCTGTCCTGTATGCAGTATGCTCAGTACGTGTGGTGCTCAGAGCAGGCTGCATTGAAATAGAAATGTGAGTTATCTGTATCTGTGGGGTAATGGGAGTGATGGGCTAGAGTCTTCTAGGGAGAGAATGTTGAGCCAGTGCAGAAGAGGGCTGACAGCTGAGCGCTGAGGCACTCAACACTTCGAGGCTGGTTAGAAAGAAAGCATCGTGGACAGAATCACGGGAAGGAGGCAGAAAGAAAAGCCAGAGAGTTTGGTCTTCTGGAGGCTAGAGAGGAGAGTGTCTCCACCCGGTCCAGAGCCATGGAAAAGTCAAGTAAGATGAAAACAGAAAGACACCCATTGGCCTATAACTTGGAAGTCACGGGCATCCTCGGAAAGAGTAATCTCAGTGGGGCTGTAGGGACTCGAGCCAAGTTGGGTTGATTGGCTGGACGTGGTGGATGAGGGGAAGTGGAAACTATATAGATGATGGATAGTTCAGGAAGGTTTCCTTGGAAGGAGATTGAAGACATGGTGTTGGAGGGGATGCAGAGTCAAGAATGAGTCTTCTCTTGAGGCGGAGACAAGATGGCAGAGTAATAAGGCCTTGAGCTCACCTCCCCTCACGAGCACACCAAAATCACAACTAACTGCTGAGCAACCATTGATAAAAGAGACTGGAAGAATAAGTCTTGTGCAGATGGAAGACACCAGAGCATGTACGGATGCAAGCATGCTCCATCCGTCAGAAAATGGGAGATTGAAGGTGGAGAAAGGACCAATAGATGAGTGAAATCCAGGAGAAGTTGAGAGTGTTAATTAGAATATGTCAGAATTTGAATGCTAGTAGCTTAAATAAGATGGAAGGTTTGATCCTTTCAGATACCCCCAAATAAGCTCTCAGGCTAGAATGATGGTTCTGTTGCACAGATTGTTCAAGGAGCCAGCTCCTTGCCTCTCTTGTTCTGCCATCTTCGTTCTCGGGATCCAGATTAACCCATCACTCCATCGACATTCCCAGCATCAGGATGGAAGCAGGGACAGTAAAGGAGCCAGTTGCGGCCCAGAGGTCGCCCACATCATTTGCCCTCATGTCACATTAGCCAGAACCTGGTCACATGTCCCTGCCTAGTTACAAAGGAAACTAGGAAGTATAGTATTTTTTCTTGGTATCCAAGGAGTCAGCTGAAAACTTAAGTTTCTCTTACCGTAGAAGACGGAAGGGGCAGCTCTCCGGGGTCTGCCTCTATCAAAGACTAGATTACCCAGCCGTCTCGGTTACAGTCAAATAGGAATAGAATCCCCAGGTAAAGTGGTGGGATCGGCCTTCAGCAAAAGAGCGTACAGTTCCTTCGTGTCAGCAG
>NW_006782167.1:500224-539827 GCF_000442215.2 Lipotes vexillifer
GAGAAAGTGGATGGCGATGCTGGAGGGTTTGTGAATCTGGTGCCTAGAGGACAAGACAGTTCCAATCTTTTTTATTTTTCTTGAGAAATTTTTTTAATTGAAGGAGAGTTGATTTACAGTGTTGTGTTAGTTTCAGGTGTACAGCAAAGTTGTTCAGTTATACATAAATATATGTGTATATATATATTCTTTCTCAGATGTTTTTCCATTATGGGTTATTACAAGGTATTGAATATAGTTCCCTGGGCTATACAGTAGGTCCTTGTTGTTTATTTTATATATAGTAATGTATATATGTTCATCCCAAACTCCTAATTTATCCCTCCCCCCACCTTTCCCCTTTTGTAACCATAGGTTTGTTTTCTTTGTCTGTGAATCTGTTTCTGTTTTGTAAACAAGTTCATTTGTATCATTTTTTTAAGATTCCACGTATAAGTGATATCATATGATATTTGTCTTTCTCTGTCTGACTTACTTCACTTAGTATGACAGTCTCTAGGTCCCTCCATGTTGCTGCAGGTGGCGTTATTTTATTCTTTTTTATGGCTGAGTAGTATTCCATTGTATATATGTACCACATCTTCTTGAACCATTCATCTGTTGATGGACATTTAGGCTGCTTCCACGTCTTGGCTATTGTAAATAGTGCCGCAGTGAACACTGCGGTGCGTCTGTCCTTTTGAGAAGTGCCCATCTTTTGAGGGGAGGTCGATCTGCATTTTCAAGCACGGTGAAACCTTTATGCCATTCTCAGCTTTGATCTCATCTGGATCTGACATCCTAGACTTCTGTGGTTCTAGTGGCACTTAGAGAGTTCCTTGTAGCAAGACTGTGAGCCCTTCTTGGGAGAGAATTCCTTTTTCTGCAAGTTCAAAGGCCACTTTTTGTTAACTCACCAACTGTGGGTGTGAACGTGAACTTCTGAAGAGAAGATGATTGTCGGAAAAGCAGTCTTCTTATCCTGAGTCCCTGACCCGCTGGCGAAGAATCACAGCTCTCCCTGAAATGTTTGTTGGTCATTTCAGAGTTTGGGCCATGCGGGAGGGAGGAGGAGGCCATGGGGAGAACAGGGCTCCACCCTCCCAGGCCATCTGCCCCTCCTTCGAGAACATACTGTAATTGCTGAGCCCTGCCTGAGGAAGAAAGAGAAAATCACAACACGTTCATCCAGAAGAGAAAACGAACAGCCTTTGGTATCAGGCGGGGGAAACGTTTTTAAAGGGTATTTATTTGCAAGGCCTGAAGCCAAAGGAAGTCCCCAGCAGAGCCTCCTGGAGTCCATCCTCAGCCTCAGCTCGGGCCTTCCTGTTTCCGGGTATCAGAGCCCCCATGCCGGTGACAGGTTCTCTTCCTAAGAGCCCCACATCAGACCCGAAAATGCACGGGAGGGGGGGACCCTCCCTAGGGTTCTTGTTCCTCTGCAGCCTGTAATGTCTGGTGAGTGCTGGGGTCGGGCTGCGAACATTGGATTCTGAAATGGATGCTGCACGGTCCATCCCTGGGATGCGCTGTGAGCTCCAGGACCATTAAGCACACGCTCCGCAGAGCATCAGATTCCCCAGGTGGATAGAAAATCCCATCTCAGAAAGAGGGGATGCTACATTGACCTTTATCTGTCTTTCCAATTTTCCACTTCTTTGGGAGCCCCCAGGCTTTGCCACGGCCTACTGTGCTGATCCAAACGATTGCAGCACTTGGGGGTCAGCATCTCCTTAATTCACTCCTTTGCAGGGGTACTGGCCAGAGGACTGCAGTGGCGGCTTGCCACCCTCAGGTCACACCAGGCGTGAATTATCCTTTCTTCTCTTAAGAGCATCCTTAGTCTGCCCTCACTGCGGTTCCCCTCCTTCCTGCCTCCCCCCCAGTCAGGGGTGGCTTCCAGAAAAGTCCCCTGTGTCTTCATGGGCCTGGGGGGCCTCCTGGTGAGGGACATCTAACCTTCATGACCCCCATGAAGGTTCCTGCAGTCTAGATGCATCCTTGTGGGTCCCCAGGTCAAGGTCACGCATGTAGAAAGGATGGCAATGCAGGTGTGGCATTTTCGAGGAAAGATGTCCCACGGGGAAGGCTGTGAGCTGTAGGGGGTCCCTGCCCTTTGCATGCACCTGGCTTTGGGAGCCTAGAGCGGAACCTGAGGATTCTGGTTGGAGTTTTCTGGAAGAATTCCCCTATTTTGTCAGGCTCAGTTTCCTGCCAGCAAAATTTAAGAAGTTGCAGAGAGTGAAATAGATCACAGAGCATTATGCTGGGACATACTTCCCAAGCTCATCCAGTATGAACCCCTAATTTTACCGATGAGGAATTTGCCCAGAGGCCAACAGCCAGCAAGTGGCAGACCCGTGGCCGGAATCCACATCCCAGGATGCCCAGATCTTTGCTCTGCTCACTTTTCCACATGGGCACCTATGCGTCTGCCTCTGTATACAGAAGTGCCTGGAACAGGCAAGCGTTTCCTTGCCAGCCATGTGCTTTTGAAAGGGGAGAGAGAGAGCGCGAGAAGGAGAGAAGCAGATGCTGAGGTGCTAGCCTGAGCGGGTTGATGGTCTCTAGAACATCTGGACTGGTCCAAGCCCTGTCTGGCTTCCAACATTCATGGCAACGCTCGAGTCCTAGAGCAGGTCCTAGAGCATATGTACCTGGCTCGTAACCCGGCTGTTATATAGATAGAAGGCAGCCCCCAGGGGTCAGAGCTCTCAGCAGCAGCAGCAGTACCTGGGGGCTGGAGGTTGCCATGGAAACAGTGGGGGGAGGGGAGAAGCTGAGATTGATCCAGGGAGAGGTTTGACCTTAGAGGTTTCTTGATGGAAACTGGAACTTTCCAGAAGCTCTGCTGGAGTTTAGTTGAAGGCTGGAGACTGTGTCATTTTTCAGCAAGGCGGGCTCCAGCATGGGTCTGGGGGCCTCCAGGGAAAGGACATCTGGCTGAGGTGGTTAGCCAGTCCCCATCCCAGTACAGCGCTGTGATCTGCCTACATACTTGTGAGTGTGATTGTGTGTGTTGTGTGGGTGTGTGTAATCGTGTGTGCACATAATTATGTGTGTGGTTATATGTACCTGTGAGTGTGTTACTGTGTGTGACGGTGTATGATTGTGTGTGTGTGTGCGTCTGAGTGTGCTGTCATCTTATCCCAACAGGAGGTAGTCAGAAAACTCCATCTGTGGGAGCCCCAGGGGGCCATACCCAGAGGCCGTGCCTGGGGACATCACCTCTGGGACTCGGAGGACAAAGGTGGTCATGGTCAAATCCATGCTGACCTTCCGTCTCCTCGAGAAGACCCTCCTCTCCCCTCGAGCACCTGCAGAGCTGAAGCGTGGATACAGGGCTCATGGGTGGGCCTCCCCTCAGAGGAGCGTGCTGGGTCGGGCCCCGGAGACTCGGGGACAGAAGTGGGCCCGGGAAGAAATGTTAGGGTGACAAACTCTCCCATCTGTCTGTTGCATTCAGTCGGGTTTCCAGGAGAGAGAAGTGGACGCAGAGGCAGAGGGCAGGAAGCTGCACAAGCCTCCAGCAGGCCTGGGAAGGGCTCCCTGTAAGCAACCGGATGAATGAATTCCTTGGACCTTCTTGTTTCTAGAAAGGAGACTGGAAAGCATTCAGGAATCAGATGCCTCCTTGGGGGTGGAGCCCTCCCCTGGCAACCCCCCGGGTAGTTTGCTTTTTCCTGGGGGGGGATGGGGTCCTGAGAGGGCAGCAGAGACCTGACTGGTGACAGACCCCTTCCTTCGCTCTGGGTTTCAGCCTCGTGGGGATATGCCCAGCTTGCCCTGCAGATGTGGCCCTGCCCCCAGGGTAGGGCCTCAGGAGATGGAAGTGCCCAGAGCTGGATGAAAGCTATGGGGGGCGGGCAGAGGGGAGGCAGGTGACGTCAGGGAAACCAGAAGGAGATGTGAGCTCAGTGAGGACAGAGAGGAGGATCTGGTGAAAAAGCCGCATGGCGGCATCTGAGGTCTTGGGTTCGAGACCAACTTCTCCTCATACGGATTAGATCCTGACATCTGCAGTCAGAGGAAGGGCTGTTAGCCCCCCTCAGGCTCCCACCTTGGGGTTTGGTGAGGTGGATACGACAGATGCACAGGGAGATCCCTGTTACTGGGATGCTACGGGGGAAGCCGGCAGCGGAAGCAAGGGGCTTGCACGTGCTGGGATGGATGAGGTCGGCATCTTGAACTGACTGGACCGGAAGTGAGTAGGGGGTGCTGGAGGGCGGGAGATGGGGGTGTCAGAGGCGGAGAGTAAGGCCTGAAGCGGGCACGCAGCTCCCACAGTTATCCCTGCCCTTCAGGGCTGCGCTGCAGTGACGACGCGGGGGAAGGAGGCCAGTGACATGTGGAACAAAGGAGAGAAGAACTCACGATGACTCTGGGAACCTGCCAGGGACACTCAGGGCTGAGTGCAGGGGAACTTGGGTCCTGGGACCTGCTGCCCCTGCTCCTGGCTGGGGTCGGGGTGAGGGCAGTGCCAAGCTGGTGTCACAGCCCTTGGCCACTAGCAAGAGACCCAGCCTTCCTGCTTGGCTGCAGGGTGACCAGGTGGTTAAAGACCAAAGGGAACCAGGTAGCGTTGCCAGACAGGAGCGTTCTCAGACCACGCGTTTCCATGGACAGCTTTGCTGTTCAGATTTTACGTGGTTCAAAGAGACGTCACCTTGGCCAGCAGTGATGGGGTTTTCGAGGGGTTTCCACGTACATCACATCTCATCCCCGGTTAAGCAAAGCACTTGCTGGGGGTGTGCCCTTGGGCAAGTTCTTGGATATCTTCTGTGCCTCAGTTTTCTCCTGTGGAAAACAGGACTCCCAAGATCCGCCCCCCCCACTGGGGGTGTATGGTTTGCATTGCGTAAGCAAGCGTTTATCAAGCACTTAGCATGCAGCTGGCATTCAGTAAAACTAGCTATTTTAAGAATCTCTGTACAATCCTATTAACCATGAATTCATATAAGTACCACGTGCTAATTGATGGTGCCACTGGAGCTCCTGGAAATCCAGGTGAGGAAACCCAAGATTTCAGGGAGTGTAAATAAATTTCCAAGATCAGTAGGCAATGCACAGGAAGAGGAAGAACAAAGCTAAATAAACCCCAACCAAAAAGCAGTTGTGATGGCGAGCCCTTGGCGTGGGGACAGGTTTCAAGGTCTGGGTCACCTCACAGACTTAGGCACAGCAAGCTGGGATTGGCCGTTGGAGCCCCCTTGGGATGACACACTCAACTGCTTTAATAGACCCCCCCCAAAGCATCCAAAAATGGAAGTTTCTTCCTCTCTTCTGTAACAGTCCGAGTGTGGGCTCAGTAGAGGCTCTGCCATTCCCTCATCCACAGAGCATCTTCTCTGTGGCCGAAGCCAGGTCGCAGCCCTCTGTGCTCTGGTCCTCAGGGAATGAGCAGGCGGAGAAGGCCGGCCCACCACGTTTCAGGCTTCAGACCAGAAGTGGCACGTGGTCGTCTTGTCACTTTCCTTAGGTGAGATCGTGGGCACGTGGCTACACCTAATGGCAAGGGAGGCTGGGGAATGGCGTGCACCCCTGCAGGGTGGGCCTGCAGGTCTCCCCCCACGGAAGATGGGGAGAATGGATTGTGATGGACAGCCAGCAGTCTCCATCACGTAGGACATTTGTTTTGTTTGTTTGTTTGTTTGTTTGTTTTTGCGGTACGCGGGCCTCTCACTGCCGCGGCCTCTCCCGCTGCGGAGCACAGGCTCCGGACGCGCAGGCCCAGCGGCCATGGCTCACGGGCCCAGCCGCTCCGCGGCATGTGGGATCCTCCCGGACCGGGGCACGAACCCTTGTCCCCTGCATCGGCAGGCGGACTCTCAACCACTGCGCCACCAGGGAAGCCCACGTAGGACATTTGCAGAGCGTCTGTGCCCTCGTGAAATTTACGTTGACTTGAGGAGTTGAATAAATATGTAGATTCTCAACATAACCTTACATAATGGTACATACTCTGAAGAAAGAAAGATAATGTGGGTGAGGGGTATGGAATGGCCAGAATTGTTACTTAGATAGGGTTAGAGGACCCCTAGAAACCTAGTCCAGCCCCCCCTTCAACAGATGAGAATATTTAAGGTAAAATCACTATACAGTTTTTTATTATCAATGAGCAAATAAAAGGAGTGTCCTTGAAAAAGGGCAATTTTTTTTTTCTGGTGCCTTCAGGTAATCCACAGAGTTTGATGTCTGACAGCCGTCAGTCTTGACAGCCCACCTTGGGGTGAGGGAAGAACACGCTCAGGGTCCTAAAGTTTTACCATGCGATCTGGCGGGGTTAAAGCAACTCTCAGAAAGCCTGGTCCAACCTCTGGTTTACAGAGGGGGAACCTAAAGTCCAGAGGGAGGAATCGTCTGCCTTCAATTCCACCCAGCGTTGTGGCTTTTTCCCAGTTCCTGTGCAAGAGGATGGATGGCCACGCAGAGGGCAGAGATGCCGGGTGGAAAAGGCACAGCTAGAGGGACGGATCTGCCGGAATTCCATCAGCGCGATCCCTCCACTCCCAAGCACAGAGATGCCTGCTATGCCCAGCACTTTCTCCCATCTCCTAGACGCACCCAGTGCAGCCATATGTGCACCCAAGGCAACAAAACGACATTTCCTGAAAATGGCAGAAGCAGGCTTTTCTCCTTTCCACACCCAAGGGCACCGTGGGCGCTTTCTCCCTTTCCCTCGTACCTAAGGCCAAACATCTTAGGCTTCCCAAGTCTAATTTCCAGGGTGTTTCGTTAAATAACTCACTAAACACCCCAGATACTGTGTGCGCCCGTGTTTGCTAAGCCCCCTCATTTCACAGGCTGATCCGAAAAGCAATCAAGTTTGTCCAGCGTGATTTGTTCTTTAATAAAGAAACTCTGCGATCTCACAGCTAATCTTTGCCCAGGGCTCAGGCTGCAGCCAGTACTGGAGTTCTGTTTGGTAAGTGTCCACTGGGGAGCCTCTCCCCGCCTGGTGGCTGCATCGCAGGCAACAGCTGTAAAGAGAATGTGCGTTATGGAAAGAGGAGACGACTTTTCAGAGTGGGACCAGATGGCACCGTGACCAATGAGTATTTAGGATACCTGTGTCATACTTTCACTGGATATTAAACTTCCAGAGATTGGTCACTGCCGGTGAAGCCAAGTCATCCACGTGGGCATCCTTAAAGCAAGCATTTGATTGCAGAGACTGTGCATTTCTGGCTTTCATCCTTTAGGGTGAATAAGATGCTAGTTGGATCCAATTGCACGTTGCTTTCTGCAGTGATGTGAGTTGAGTCATTGTATTGTTTCTCACCCTGACCCTGTGTCTGTTCTGCCTGGTTCCCATTTATAAGTGGTCTCTCTGCTGTGTTTCTTCTTTGAAAGCCGGAGGACACCTGTGTGCCCAGGTGGGGTCATTGCCTCGTCTCCCTCATCTTTGGCTTTTGTTGTGGTTCTCCCTCTATGATGCCTTGATGTCATAACTTCTGATGCTAGACTTTTACCCCCTTGTGAGTGATCACTGGCTTCTGTTAAGTGGCCGTGCTCTAAAGCGTCATCAGTAATTTACAGAGTGGTTTGTCAGTTACTTTCTTCAGGGGTATAGATGCTCCCCACGCAAGCATTTGCTCTGTCCTGGATTTGCGTGATGACTCCCTGAATTCACTCTACGAACAGTGCTCCTTTTTCTTCTGCGATTCTTCCCATGCAGAGAGATTCCTGTGATTTGTCTTGGTTTTGGATTTCCTTTCCCCATTTCCAAATCTGGAACAGAAATGTCAGGAAAAGGGATTCATTCATTGGTTCGCTCAGACATATCGAGCCACTGTCTTCATCTGCATGGCCAAAGCTGGGATCCGGCATCAGTGGTCCAGCGTATAGGAAGGAGATAGTAAGGGGGAGGAGGCTGGTCCACCGTCTTTCAGGCTTTGGACTAGAAGAGGAACATGGCGGTCTTCTCACCTTCCTTAGGTGAGATCATGGGTGTGTTCCACACCTAACGGCAAGGGAGGCTGGAGAATGGAGTGCATTTTCCCACCTGTGTGTTGGGCTGCAGGTCTCCCTCCGTGGAAGATGGGGAGAATGGATTGTAGTGGGCAGCCAGCAGTCTATTTGTGATGGGCATCATTGCAGGCTATTTGCAAAAAGTCTGTACCCTGATGAAGTTTACCTTGACCTGAGGAGGCCTGGGAATAGATTGCAGTTGGGTTCAGGGAACAAAAAGGAATTCTGGATGGCTAGAGCGCAGGGAGAGGGGAAGAGTATGAGTCAAAGAGGTCACTAGAACCCTTCATGAAGGGCCTTGTGGGCCAGGGAAAGGCTCTAGATTTATCCTAAGTAAGATGGGAATCTCTTGGAGGGTCAAGAGCAAGGGAGAGACATGCCCTTATTTATGCTTTAAAAAGATCCCTTCTGGGGCTTCCCTGGTGGCACAGTGGTTAAGAATCCGCCTGCCAATGCAGGGGACATGGGTTCGAGCCCTGGTCCGGGAAGATCCCACATGCCGCGGAGCAGCTAAGCCCGTGCACGACAGCTACTGAGCCTGTGTGCCGCAACTACTGAAGCCTGCACTCTAGAGCCTGTGAGCCACATCTACTGAGCCCGAGTGCCACAACTACTGAGCCCTTGCACCTAGAGCCCGTGCTCCACAGCAAGAGAAGCTACTGCAATGAGAAGCCCGTGCACCGCAACGAAGAGTAGCCCTCGCTCTCCACAACTAGAGAAAAGCCCATGCACAGCAATGAAGACACAACACAGCCAAAAATAAAATTAAAAAAAAAAAAAAAAAAAAAGGATCCCTTCTGGCTGCTACGTGGAGAGGCAACTAAAAAGTATTTTCTTTGGATCTTTGCATTTGTATGTATATGGGATTTGGTCCCTGGTTTTCTTGTTAGTATGTGATAGTGTCAGGATTTGGAGTCATGGCTATCCTAGTAAAAGGCATCTTAATACAGTGTATTACAAATCCATTGTCGTATGATACTAGTCAAATGCATCAGGATACTTAACCTCTTTTTTTCTATTGTGAGAATAATTTAAATAGCGTTAAGTATGATGCCTTCATTTAAGTTTCAAGACCTCATTTTAGGGGGAACAAAGTTGGAAGATCCTTTTAGTAGGCAGTAGGCTGTTTGTCGTGTTTTCTTTTCTTTTCTTTTTTTTTCTTTTTTTTTTTTTTTTTGCTTTTTTTTTTTTTTTGCTTTTTTTTTTGTTTTTTTTTTGTTTTTGCGGTACGCGGGCCTCTCACTGTCGCGGCCTCTCCCGTTGCGGAGCACAGGCTCCGGACGCGCAGCCTCAGCGGCCCTGGCTCACGGGACCAGCCGCTCCGCGGCACGTGGGATCTTCCCGGACCGGGGCACGAGCCCATGTCCCCTGCATCGGCAGGCGGACTCTCAACCACTGCGCCACCAGGGAAGCCCCCTATTTTCTTTTTAAAATTAACATTAAAATTTTAAAATAGCCCATCCATTTTATTGGCTCTCGGGTTTCAAGTGTATCACTCTCATGAATTTTAATCTTCACATTTTTACTTATGTCCTCTTTCTCATGGGTTTATATATATATACATTTCTTTTGTTGATGAATGTGCCAGCTTTGCTGATTGTTTTTGCAAAGAATTAGGACTTATTTATACTTTTACCATTTCTAAATTCATTAATTGCTGCTTTTATCTATGAATCCTTTTGATTTCCCTGAGTTTTATTTTCTAGCATATTAAGTTGAGCGCTGAATTAATTTATTAACTTTTTGTTTAATGATGAAATTATACAAAGCTATGAAGTTCCTTCTTCTTATAGCTTTTGCCACATTCCATAATTTTTGCTATGTATTATTTTCAGTCATGATTTTTAAATAGTCTGTAATTACAATTTGATTATCTCTTTAATCCAAAAGTTATTTAAGATTATTTTTTCTGAAAATAATATCTGCTGCTGTTTTGAAAGTGCTCACAATTTATAAATGGATAAATTAAAAAGCAAAACCCACCCCACACTCCTTTCCCATCCCTGTATCAGTCCTAAGGGATAACTACTTTTAACAGTTTGGCATGCATCCAGATAGATCTTGTCCAAACACATGGAGAACAATATACTATAGGCATATACAGTTTGTTAAAATGAGATAGTATACATGTCCTCTGAATTTCTTTATTTATTCAACATAAACTATGGCAATATCTGTATCTCATTCTTTTTAAATGGCTATTTTATAGTATGGGATAAATTTATTTAATCATTCCCTTACTAATGGGCATGTAAGTGTTTAGATTGTCTGTTTTTAAAGTTTTTTTTCCTTGTGCAACTGCACAATAATTTCTTCAGGAATTCTAGATCAAAATTATACCCATTTTCCCTTTTTATATATAAAGGCATTGGTGTGCTCAAAACTGGCTGTCCAAAAAACAAACATGCCAACAAAAGAAACTGACTTAGGGCATTTGCTGATTTCCATGGTGTAAACTCTGCCACCATGGCCGATTTCAAGCTAGCAGCTGCTCTCCAAAAAGTCCTGAATATTTAACTATGGACTCTTGTGAGCTGGTATAAGCCAGTTCAAACTGGTTCCAACAACTACTGGGAAAAGCCAAATTGCCTCCAAAATTATTGGGTTAATTTACAGTCATGCAATGTGTGATTCTTCTCTCTATAACTTTAATAACCCTGAATATTAAGAATTTTCCTATTTTTTCCAATCTGATAGATTAAAAATTACATTTTACTCTTGTTTTGTTTGCATTTCTTTTCATGTGTTAAATGTTCTTATTTCTTCTCTGAACTGCCTATTCATATTATTTACCTTGTTCTTTTTTCATTCAAAAACATTTTAATTGAACACCTTCTTTATACTGTGCATTCCTCCAGCTGCTAGGGATACAACAGTGAACAAGGCAGATTCTGTTCTCTCCACTAGCCAAGTTTATTTTCTAGGGAACAGAACAGATAAAATTACTGCAAGTTGAAAACAAACTATGAAATTAACAACCTGGGAGTCAAGCTAGAAAATAAAAGGAGTATCTCCTTAGATAGAACCTTTGGGGAAGGCTCTCTGGGGTGATAGCATTTATATCAAGGCCTAAGGGTGTGAAGGAGCCAGCCAGGCAAACAGTGTGAGTTAAGTTCGGAGGTTAGAGGTGGCATTGATGAGCCGCAGCAGCAGTGTGCGCAAAATCCCTGGGGATGCAGGGAGAGTTGGGAATATCCGAGAAGCCGGAACGTAGTGGTGAAGGAGATGAAGTGGGTGAAATAGAGAAGGAACAGGCCACGAAGGACCCTGCAGACCACAGAGAGGGATAGGATTTTATTCTAAATGAGTGGTCAGCTACTGAAGTGTTTTGAGAGTTGATGCAATCCTGTTGAAAATAAAAATATAAAAATCTCTTTTACTGCTGTGCAGAGAAAGGATTATAGGGAGGCAAGAGAAGAATCTGGGAGCCAGTTAAAAGGCTGTTTGTTGTACTAATCCTGGTGAAAAGTAACAATGTTCTTGACCAGGCTCATCATGCTGAGCAGCAGTAGGAGGCGCTGTTCAAATTGCATTCTGTGCTCTGCTGTAACTGACAGCCCTGCAGATGGAAACGATCAGTTGCTTTTCCCTTACTGATTTTTAGCTGTCTTTTAAATAATAGATACACTTTGGTTGCTATATATGTTGCAAATATTTTTTTCACAGTTGGTAATAATCTATTTCATGATTCAAAGTATCAAAGTTTTCAATTTTTATGAAGTCCGATTTGTTGATCTTTTCCTTTATTGCTTCATAGTTTCCTTGTTGCATTTAAGAAGATCTTCCCTTTTGCAGCTTTGTAAAACATACTTTCCTATTTTCTGTCAGTATTTATATTGGGAAAAAGGCATAGATTTTAAAATGGTGATTTCTTTGGTATATACATACAGTAGGAAATTTTTATTGTGTGTATTTTTTCTGGGTACCCTTATATCATTCCATGCTGCTTTTTAAATTGGGGTTCTGTAGTACATTTTGATGTCTGGAGGTACAAATATCCTCTCATATTCTTTTACAGAATGCTACTGGCTGTTCGTATGCATTCACTTATCTATATGACTTTTAGAATCAGGTTCTATTTTTAAAGAATGAGATTTTAGGCTTGAATGGAATTCATGTTTTAATTTGGGGGGAATTAACATTTTAAATGACTTAAGCTTTCCTGTCTAGTAATATGGTATATCTTCTTAGTTATCCAGACTTTCCTTCTATTTCCTTTAGCAAAGTTTTCATAGTTTTTATCATAGAGTTGTGATAGTTCTCTTGTGTTTATATTACTGTCGACTTAAAAAAAAATTGCACAATGTGAGAGTTGAGAGTTAAGTTTTATTTGGGGCAAAATGAGGACTGCAGCCCGGGAGACAGCATCCCAGATAGCTCTGAGAAACTGCTCCAAAGAGGCAGGGGGGAAGGTCAGTGTATATGTGATTTTGGTGAAGGGGGAATACATGCAATGAAGCACATATTTTTTACAGAAGGTTTCTGCTAGTCTCGTGCAGGTTACAGCTCGTCACGAGGAACAGACATCACCATGAAGGATTTTAGTGCTTTTCTAGATATGAGGAGATACAAGAATTGGGCTCATAAAATCGGCTCCTGAAAATATCTAACTATCTGAAGACCTGTTCTGCCAGTTTGTCCCAGAGCCTCAGTGTCTCGTTTCTGCTCTCTACCCTGAACTCCCTTCAGGGGGGTGTTGAAAGTCAGCAACTGCAGCAGCACTTGACTTAATCCTTGTAGAGGTAGATGGCAAGTGCCAATGGAAAATGCCAATTTGTAGGTGGCGTTACAGTGCATTTTATTATTTTTATCATTAAATAGATGCAATTCATTTTCATTTGACTCGCCAGTGTATAGGAAAGCTATTTATTTTTGTGTGCTTTTCTTTTATCTGGTCACTTTATTGAATTTTCTCACTAACTTTAATAGTGGTTCAGTTAATTGCTTTAAATTTTGTAAGTAAACAATTATATCATTTACAACTAATGACAGTTATAACTCTTCCAATTCAGTATTTGTTTCTCTTACCTCTTTTTTTATTCCGTTAGTACATTGATTATAACCTCTTTAAAAAGATGAATAATTACAGTGGTAATAGGCAGTCTGTATAGAAATGTCGTTTGGGATTCATCAATAAGTTAAACCTTTGCTTTTCAGGTTACCAAAAAATGACTTTTTAAAAAACAGATTTTAAAAAAATGACTTTTTCTGCACTCAGGTTGGCAATCATATGCTTTTTCTTTCTTATAATGTTGGAAATTTTATAACTTACTTATATTTTACATTGTTGAACTTTCCCTGTATCCCTGGAATGAATTCACCTTGGCCATGATGCTTTATTATATTATTACACTGAGATTTAGTTTGCTAACATTTTATTTCGATTTTTTGCATCAAAATTTATAAATAAGATTGGTTTAGAACTTTCATTTTTCCTAATATCTGTATTGGGTTTTGGTATGAGAAACCAAACAGAGTCTGGCACTTCCCTTGTACTTATCACAAGGCATTTATCATTTAGACACAAAACAATTCCTGAAAAAAATTTTTAATCTCTTTCTCTGCCCTGATGGGGTTTAAATAACAAGGAAATTATGTCTTATTTAAAAGTTTCCAAACTTGGTCATAAAATGATCTGGGCGGGCTTCCCTGGTGGCGCAGTGGTTGACAGTCCGCCTGCCGATGCAGGGGACACGGGTTCGTGCCCCGGTCCGGGAAGATCCCACATGCCGCGGAGCGGCTGCGCCCGTGAGCCATGGCCGCTGAGGCTGCGCGTCCGGAGCCTGTGCTCCGCAACGGAAGAGGCCACAACAGTGAGAGGCCCGCGTACCGCAAAAAAAAAAAAAAAAAAAAAGATCTGGGCATGGTGACTTTTGAGGCAACTATCTCTTTGGCTGTCTGTTCAATATCTTCTGCAGTTATTGATGGATTCATTTTTATTATATCTGGAGCCAATTGTGTCTATTTTGTCTAATTTTTCAAACCTATTGGTATAAAGTTGAACGTAGTATGTTTAAAAATAAATTGTAAGGTTTCCACAGTAGCTTTTGTTACTTTTCCTTTGGCATTCTTTTTTTTTTTTTTTTTTTAACATTTTATTGGGGTATAATTGTTTACAATGGTGTGTCCACAGTAGCTTTTGTTACTTTTCCTTTGGCATTCTTTTTTTTTTTTTTTTAACATCTTTATTGGGGTATAATTGTTTACAATGGTGTGTTAGTTTCTGATTTATAACAGAGTGAATCAGTTATACATATACATATGTTCCCATATCTCTTCCCTCTTTGTCTCCCTCCCTCCCACCCTCCTTTGGCATTCTTGATGCTGTATGGATTTGTGTGGGTTTACTCTCTCCAAGTAAGGCCAGATTTTGGAACATTTTATTTACCGGGCTTTTCAATAATCTAGGTTTGGGTTTATCAGGTCTCCTTTTTTCTATTCAGTTAGTTTCTCCTTGTGTTTGTATTAATTCCATCCTTTTCTTTAGGCTTATTCAGTTTTGTTAATTCTTGTTTTCTTACAAATGCACTTAAAGGTATCACTTTTCCTCTGAGTGAGACTTTGGCCACATCTAATATTTTTTACAATATCATAGTTTTAAAAGTTATTTCCTAAAGAAAGTGTACTTTTAGTCTGAATTTCCTTTTTTACAGCAAAAATTATTGATAAGAGTTTTCATGTTTGCATTTAAAATATTCCAGATATAGTTTTGGCCATTGCTCATTTGTTAATACATAATTCTGATTTGAGGATAAGCCTCTTTTATGATTTTTACTTTAAGAGGTTGATTGAGCTTTTCTTTGTGGCTTAGTGACTGAATTTTCTAAATACTTTATGGGTATTTGGGAAAAATGTATTTTATGTTTGTTTGGCTAGCCATCCATATTTGTAAGTCTTGTTATATATAATGTATATATCCAATATGCTTTTTTCTGCCTCATATTTTAAAAACCCTAATGAATTAGTTATATCTTTCACCGTGATTGTGGTTTTGTCGAACTCTTTTATTTTTTCGAATTTTGCTTTAAATGTCTCTCTACTATATTTTCTTTTTTTAAAGAAAAAATCATGCTTACTCCTATTTCTTTGGTCCATAGTTTTTACCAAAGCCCAGTATTCCTTTTTATCCTTTTTTTGCTCTGTATTATCTGTTACCTGATATAATATTTCTAGTCCTGATTCCTTATTAATAATAAGTATATTATTTATTTTTGTTCAGTTCTTTATTTTCTGCCTTTCTGTATCATTTTGTTTATAGAATATATATGTGTGTGTGTATATATAAAATATACATACATATATATAGAGAGAGAGAGAGGAAGAGAGAGAGAGAGAGAGAGAGTTTGTTTTTACATCTTAGAAATCCTTGAAAAAAATTGAATGAATTTAACGACCACAATATAAATAATTATTTAGATTTTCTTTTATTTTTACTTTTATTTTGGTAGTGTCTTTCTTTGTTTTTGTTTTGGTAGTGTCTCCCTGCCTTGTAAAAAATAGATTGAGTATTTGGGCGGTAAACCTATGAGTGTTTGTATTTCTGAAGAAGTCTTTATTTTACTACCCTAGGTTTTAATTAATTTTAGTTAAAAATTTTGTTTTTACTTTTTGTGGTAGAAAATTTCAAACATATACAAATGGATAGAGAATAGTATGGTGAAATCTTTGTATATGTATCCAAGCTTCTCTTGTTTTATCTCACCTGCCCCCACTCCTTCTACTTACACTCCGCTCTGGATTATTTTGAAGGAAGTCCCAAAGAGCATATCATTTCATCCACAAATAGTAAACATTTTAGTATGTATTTCTGAAAGGTAGTAAGATAATGACATTCTTGGAAACAACCGTAATGACATTATCATACTAAAAAATTTAACATTGCTCCCTTAACGCATTCAATTTAGGTTCAGATTATTTGAATTTAACACTTTGAAGTCATTGCTCCATTGTTTACTCACACCTTGTTTTGCAGGGGAGAAGTATAATACTAAGTGTTCTTTGTAAACAAACTTGACTTTTGCTTTCTGGAAACTTGCATTATTTGATTTTTATTCTTGGAATTCACATACTTCACGCCTGTCCTTATTTTCTGAGCTCTGACCACACTGACCTTCTTTTAGTTTCTTAATGTGCCCTGTCACAGGGCCTTTGTACAAGCTGTTCCCTCTAACTAGAATGCTGTTCTCCATCGACTCCAACCTGCCACTCCGTACTTCATCGTGTAGCCCAGAACTAGATAATGTGGCCACTCCTAGCTGCAAGTGAGGCTGGGAATGTGAATGCTTAGCTTTCCCAGCTTCTTTAGGGCAGGCAGGAAAATGAGAAAGGGAATGAGAATGAGTTCTGGGTTGGTAACCATGAGGATTGGTAGGGATTTGTTATTTTGCATGGTGGATCTTTCTCCGTCCTTTAACTTTCAATCTAGCTATGATTTTACCTTTAAATGGCATCCAGTACAGACAGCATAAGATGGGTCTTGTCTTTGTAGCTAGTCTGACAGTCTCTGACTTTTAATTGCAGTGTTTACTCAACTTATATTTAGTGTAATTATTTATATAGTTAAGTTGAAATCTTCTGTCTTGCTGACTGTTTTCTATCTGGCCCCTCTGGTTTGTTGTTGTTGTTGTTCCTCCTTTCCTGTCTCTTTTTAGGTTAGTCAAGTTTTTGTTGTTGTTTTGCTCTTTGCAAAGATTCTATTTCTTCTATAGGCTTTTCAGATATATGTCTTCAAATAATTTTTTTGTGTGTGTGGTTGCTCTAGGGATAATAGTATGTCTCTTTAACTTAGCACCCACCATTACCAAGAACTAGTATTATATTCTTCATATATAATGTAATATCTTTACAGTAGTATAATCTCATTTATACCAGTCTCATTCTTTGTCTATTAGTGGCATGACTTTTACATATATTCGGAACTCCATTCTACATTGTTTTATTTTTACTTCAGTCAATTAAAAAATATAACAGAAAACAGTCTTTTGTACTTATCTATTTACTTACTTTTTTGGAGAATTGTTCTGCCTGCCTAGAGATGCAAATTTTTTTTAGTACTATTTTTTTACTTTAGTAGCATGGGAGATTTGTCCATTCTCTTTTGTTTATTTATATCAATATTGACTTATGGGTGTTTATTTTCTACTTTGCATTATAAGTCAATACTATTTTATTATATCGGCCAAATTGTTCCAAGTTTTCACCTTCATTTTTGAAAGATATTTTTATTGTTTATAGAATTCTAGGTTGACTTTTTTTTTTCCTTTGAGCATTTTAGAGATGTTGTTCCATTGGCTGTGGCCTCCATTGTTTTTCAGTAAAGTCAGTAGTAATCTTCTCTTTGTTCTTTTATATAAGATACATCATTGTTTCCCCTTTGATGGTTTTTAAGGTTTTTTTTAAAGTTAGTTTGTTGTACAGTTTCCATGTCTCTTCTGAAACTGGCCATCTGTTCACTCATTATATCCAACTTGTCCTGCAGATTCTTTAATACATTTTAAAGTCCTCTTTTCGTTATTCCAAAATCCAGCTCATTTATGGATTTGCTTCCATTTACTGATTTTTCTCTTAAATATTGGTCAGATATCCTTTGCATGTATGGTGATTTCTTTTTTTAATTTTTATTGTACCCTGGATATTGTTGGTCATGCAGTGTAGAGACTCTGGATTCCATTATCATTTTCTAAAGAGTCAAGTGTCTTGTTCCAGCAACTAGTTATATTACTGGTGGATTGTGAACTTGGGGAAGCTTGGTTTTACACTTTGTTAGGCAGGTCTCTTTTGGTTTTTCCCTTAGTACGAAGTGCACATCCTTTAGTCCTAGGATGTAGTCTTTACCCCTAAAGCATGGCTTTTCTGGGATTATGTTTTTGTTTTTGTGTTTGTTTTTTTTTTTCCGGTATGCGGGCCTCTCACTGCTGTGACCTCTCCTGTTGCGGAGCACAGGCTCCGGACGCGCAGGCCCAGCGGCCGTGGCTCACGGGCCCAGCCGCTCCACGGCATGTGGGATCCTCCTGGACCGGGGCACGAACCCGTGTCCCCTGCATCGGCAGGCGGACTCTCAACCACTGCGCCACCAGGGAAGCCCTGGGATTATGTTTAAAAAGTGTGAGATGTTTACCAAGTTTCTCTAACTCAGGAGGATTCGAACTCTAAATATGATCTCCCCTGAGATGGGCAGCTGCTGAAGTCTACTCAACTCTTAAACTTTGCAGCTCTTGTTTTTCCTCTTTGGCCCCTTTACAGTCTTGTCTGAACATCTACCATTCAGGGGTCAAGCAAAGACTTGAGGGGAGTTTATATGCAGATTTTAGGGGTCCCACCTTTTGTGGCTTCCTTATTTCCAGGGTCTCCCCCCTTTGATTTCCAGCACCTCTGGGAGTCCCAAACTCTGTCGTCTGACTCAGGCCAGTGATACTCTGGCTTCCTGCTTGAATTATGCGTGGTTTCTGCCATGTGGGCTGGGAAGTTCCAGCAGGACAAAAGCAGTATAAACATACATCTAACCAGACATGATTTTCTTCTTCCAAAGGTCAAATCACCTTTGATTTCTACCTGCCTTTCATCTTTCTTTGGTACCTTCAAATAGTTGGGTTTATTTTATTTTTTTCTATTTTTTGCCCAGAATTATAAAGCAGTCTAGTACAAGCCATATCAGAACTGGAGCTCAGGACTTAAGATACTGGAATACAGTTCCTTTTTAGTTTTACTAGAATTGAAAACCCAACTTTTATTAATTAATTTGCAATAAGTCATTCTCTTCTTGGAGATACTAGTCTGGTATATATGATCCACTTGGGGAGAATTTACTGTATTTATAAATGGGCTGATTCAAGTGTAAAATGATGGGTTTCTATTAGAATGCTTTCATCAAGTATCTTGCCTAAAGATTTTCAGCCTCTTAATAAAAATGTGGAATTACATTCATTTTTTAAAAGGCAAATTGGGCAGGGGGGGGTAGTGTCAGTAGGATGCTTATTTTAGAGACTAAAGTTGAGATTAATCTTTAGATTTTCAGAACATTTGAAGGTTTGAGGGAGAAAGAGTTAGACCAGAAGAGAGGAATGACTCACCGATATTATCGTTTTTGAAAAAACATTTTCAGGTCAGGTTAACCAGTCTTCCCGACCCTATGCCTACAGGAGCGAGTGTTTCACAAGTCCTTTATCAAGAAGGTTCACAAAGGAGCTTAGAATTCCAATCTGTTCCTTAATCTGTCACTGAGAACAGGGTGAGTTCTTTAAAACTCACGCAATTCTAATTTTATCTAAACTTCATTAGCTTGTCTTAAAATAATTCCCAAGCCAAAGAATAATAGAAAGCTGGCACTCATCACATCCAACCACCTTTATTTTACTAATGAGGAAGCTGAGACTTTAGAAAGGATTCTCAAGGTCATTGTACTCATTAGTGGCCGAGCTGGGACTTGAACTTGTAGTCTTTGCTCTCCCCCACCCAGCATGTCATGTGCTGCAGACACCAAACATCTCTCTCCCTAGAACTTTCCTTTCCTTCTCTTATGCTGCAGGGGCTTCAGCATGGATTGAGTTCCCTGATGCACAGTCCTGGCTTCACCTGGGCTTCAGAACTACGTTTTTAAACAGCTTCACTGAGATATAATTTACATACTATACAGTGCACCCATTTTTCATTTCTCTTTTGTCACTGCCTGAAATCTAGATCTCAGATCTCAGAACATCAAATAGAGAAAGAAGGCTATTGCGAGTAAGACAACTGAGGGGTGCCCTTGACACTTCAAGGTGTATACCCAGAAGTAGATGCACTCCTATTTCCCAGAAATGACAACCCCAGAGACCCGTATTTCTAAGTTTCTGGCCCCAGATCTCTTGGAAATCTTTCCCTACCCATCTGTAGCTCTTCTCAGCTTTGGTGCTGGGTTTTTCATCTTATCTAAGATTTGTGTAAGTGTGTCAGACTGGCACATGTAGGCTGTTGAGTCTGGTGCCTGTATACAAAGGAAGACTTTCCAATCCACTTCCAGAATTCCTTTTCTGTCTCTGACACCCTTCCTTTCCCCTGTAACACAGCACTTAGAAGGAAAATTATCTGACTTGTTTTTGGCATGAAAAGCAGATGAAAGAACTCACGTTAATTTGTTCATCCAGTAACTATGCTTGAGCACCACCTGTGCTGGGCACAGGGGATGCAGTGAGTGGAAACGGACTGAAGAGGCTCTGCCCCCACGGAGCTCCCAGGAAATTAGGTGCCCAGCTTTCTGGTGGGTAGAGCTCTTTTAACTTGAAATCCATAAATGCCCGTGGGGGGCGGGGGGGCGCGGGGAGTAGAGGCAAGAGGCTCCTTTTTACAAATGAGGAAGTTGAAACTCAGAGAGGTGATGGGAGTTACCCGCAGTGCCATGGCCAACTAGTAGCCTGGCCAGAATAGGAACTCCAGTCTCCCATCTCCCTGATCCCACGTGCCGTAGCCCACTCCCCTGGTTCCGCCCCAGACCTCCCCATTTACCACCAGTTTTGCTCCACACAGCCAAGCAGACTGACCAACGCAGGCATAAGCCCCAAAGTCCTAGCTACTGGCTCTCCAGCTCCTAACCCAATAGGGTCCAAAGGTCCCTGAAAATATTTCTGAGAAACGTGCCATCATTATCAGATGGCAACCTTGACATGTCAGGATACCCTGGATCCAAGCTAGGATCACCCCAACGTTGAATTGAAGACTTATGGGCATATCAGAGCAGGCTGGAATGTGGAGTCTGGGGCTCTGGACTCTGTGTTTCAGCTGATCAGGCTGAAGGGGCAGCGGGGCTTTGCCAGGTTTAACTGCACGAGCTGTAGAAACAGGACAATGGCAGTACTTTTCTAGGACTGCATCAGATAAACTGGGACAGCTGCAATATTTCCTAAGCAAACTAGGTTACCCTCCCGCTGCTGCTGCCACCCGAGGGCATTGGGCAGCTGGGTGACCCAGAAATGGTCATCTCCTTGTCCGGCTCCATCTGGAATTCCAGCCCCTAATTCCAGGGCACTGACAAAAGACAGGCTCTTTAGGTGGAAGCGAGCTTTACAACACCAAAGGGAATCGAGCCCATTCTTGTTGAGAGGAACCTTGTCCCAAACAATAAGGGGAAGAGGTGTTTTGACTGTCTTAAAACAAGACAGAATTAGGAAGTGAAATGACAATAAATCTTTCCCATCTACTTTTATGTTTTGTAGTCTGGAGAAGCAAAAATAATTATAGGAAAGTGTACCATGTTAGGGGGAAAAAGAATAAGCTTGATGTCAAGAGATATTGATTTGAGTCGCTAAACCTGGAAATATTATTTCCTCTGAGAGCCTAACTTTTTCAGTGGCACGGTGAGAAGGTTGGCTTAGATGATCTCTAGAGGTCTTTCCTGCTCCGAGAGTCTGTGACTGTACGTTACCTCTAGTTAACAGTAAGGGTTTCTACTGCTCACTAACTGACGACCTTGGGCCGGTCATTTCCCTGCCCTGAGGATCAGTTTCCCCATCAGAGAAAGGAGAGGGTGGTTATTCCCCAGTGCTCTAGCTTCGAGAGCCTCCAGGACTCCAAGGGTAGGAGAGAGAAGCTCTGTCTACCTTACTGGTGAAATGTGTCAGCCGCGGCAGCAGTAAATCCAATATAAATCCAGTGATGCTAAAGTAAAGAGATATCAGCGTGTGAGAAAAGACAAATGTTGCAGCTCTTCAATCCAGACTTCCTCTAGAAGCATCACACATGCACACTCATATGTTTTAATACGCTTAAAAGCATCTTTTTTTAATAATTAAAAAAAATTTTTTTTTTGGCCGCACCTCGCGGCGCGCGGGATCTTAGTTCCCCAACCCGGGATCGAATCCACGCCCCCTGCAGTGGAAGCGCAGAGTCCTAACCACTGGACCGCCAGGGAAAGTCCTAAAAGCACCTTGTTTAATAAATGAAAGGCTCTTGCACTTTTCTTGGTGCGACTTATTGTTTATTTTAAAATTACTTTGTCAATTACTAGTTGTGCAAACTTGACACAGTCTTCTAAGTGCTCTAAGCCTCAGTTTCTTCATCTATCAAGTGGAGATGATGGAAACTGTGTCAAGGGGTCGATGCGGGCAGCAAATGAAATACATAAAGCACAGCAGGTTGGTCTGGAAGTTGGGTTCCGGGCGGCCTGTGGGGAGCGCGGATTCTCCACGGCGTGACCTGAGGGCGGTGCCCTCACCTCTGTGGGCTCGGGTCTCACCATTGGTAAAGAGTGACGATAATAGGTAATGATAATAGACCCTAGAGGATCATTTTGCATGGGGTGAGGCAATTCAGAGCACAGCTCTGGAGCCACATTTGTAAGGGTTCAAAGCCCTGCTCTGACATTTACTGGTTGCATAACCTCAGGCAATTTCGTGAACCTTTCTGTGCCTTGGTTTCTCCACCTGAAAATGGGAGGGATCGTGGCACCCATCTTACAAGATTTTCTTGAGGATTGAGTTAATACACATAAAGTGCTAGAACAGTAGCTGGTGCTTAGGTAACAATAAATAAGTTGTGTGTGTGTGTATTTTGTAACATATAAAACAGTCAACAAGAGTAATTTAACCAAAAATTCGACCAAAAGTACAAGTCATGAAACAGTCTTTCTCTTATGGAGAGTGACAGTACAGAAATAAATACATACAGGCATATCTCGCTTTACTGCATTTCACAGATATTGCATTTTTTTTTTTTTTTTTTTTTTTACAAATTAGAGGTTTGTGGCAACCCTCCATCAAGTGAGTCCGTCAACGCCATTTTTCCAATGGCATTTGCTCACTTCGTGTTTCCGTGTCACATTTTGGTAATTCTCACAATGTTTCAGATGTTTTCATTATTATTATAGGTATTAGGGTGATCTGTGATCGGTGATCTTTGCTGTTACTCTTGCAAAAAGATTGACTCGCTGAAGACTCTGATGATGGTCAGCATCTTTAGCAATAAAGGTTTTTTTTTTTTTTTTTTGCTGTATGCGGGCCTCTCACTGTTGTGGTCTCTCCCGTTGCGGAGCACAGGCTCCGGACGCGCAGGCTCAGCGGCCATGGCTCACGGGCCCAGCCGTTCCACGGCATGTGGGATCCTCCCGGACCAGGGCACAAACCCATGTTCCCTGCATCGGCAGGCAGACTCAACCACTGCACCACCAGGGAAGCCCCAGCAATAAAGTATTTTTAAATTGAGGTATGTACATTGTTTTTTTTAGACATGATGCTATTGCACACTTAACAGACTGCAGAATAGTGTAAACAGAACTTTTATAGGCACTGGGAAACCAAAAAATTCATGTGACTCGCTTTATTGCGATATTTGCTTTATTGTGGTGGTCTGGAAGTGAGCCCACAGCATCTCCGAGGTATGCGTGCATTAAGTCCGGTGGAAATAAATACGATGCAGCAGAATTACATGGAGCAGGGGAAGGGGTGATGGAGAGGGGGTCTCATTGGATTGCCATCCCGAAGGAGGTAACATTTTCAATAAAGAGCTGAACGGAATGGCGGAGTGCGCCTGAGGTCATGTGGGACCCAGGGTTCCTGGCGGAGAGAGCAGTGAACGTAAAGGTCCTGATGCTGTGGGCTTCCCAGGTGGCGCAGTGGTTGAGAACCTGCCTGCCAATGCAGGGGACACGGGTTTGAGCCCTGGTCTGGGAGGATCCCACATGCCGTGGAGCAACTAGGCCCGTGAGCCACAGCTGCTGAGCCTGCGCGACTGGAGCCTGCGCTCTGCAACAAGAGAGGCCGCGATAGTGAGAAGCCCGCGCACCGCGATGAAGAGTGGCCCCCGCTCGCCACAACTAGAGAAAGCCCTTGCACAGAAACTCAGACCCAACACAGCAAAAATTAATTAATTAATAAACTCCTACCGCCAACATCTTCTTTAAAAAATAAAATAAAATAAATAAAGGTCCCGATGCTGAAATGTGATTCCGCTGCTAATAATAACGGTCATAACAGTACATAAAACAATGCTCCCGTAACGAGTGTGCAGAAGGTGTTCAAGACATCTCTCGGCACATTTGCCCCTCAGTCCTCTAAGTTATTATCACCCGCGTGTGCTTTAAAATGGCTGTTGACTGTCTTCAAAGAGGGAGTAAAGAAAAGATGGCAGGACTTCCAGCTTTAAGTGCTGTCCCGTTAATGGCTCCTGGTGTATGTAGCCTCTTCCAACTTTCCATCAAGAGGCCTATGAAGACACAAGGAAGCACAACCACGCGTGGACGGCTGGTTGAGTCCACCTGCTGCGGACTCAACTGTGAGTCAACCTGCTGTCAGAATCTTGGAGGAATTTCCACTAATTACAAAGTTGTTGGAACAGGATTTAAAAATGTAACTTGGCATCAAATGTGCAGAATGAATGTATGCAGGATTAGCATTCACTGTTATTTCAGTGGCTGCCCACTGTTTGAGAAATCATAGTTTCCAGACAAACTGGGCATCCGTCTTCTCTCCAAGTGACAAGTCTTTGGCCCTTCCCTCCCTGACTCTTCCGTGCAGACTCTAGAAAACAGGGAAGGGGGCAAAGACATGGGCGATGGCACAGCACATCTTAGAATCTGTGATGTCCATGAGGAAGTAGTTTTAGATAAGCGTGGAGTTAGGAAGAGCCTTGGGAACAAATATGCTGGTTGTTACAGCTTTTTTTTTATACTGTTTTCATTAAGGAAGTCTTCGAGAACCAGTCAATGGGTGCAGGAGAAAATCCCATCACAGTCCAGCAGAATCAGCTGTTCTGGTCTGGATTCTTAGTGGTTGTCGGGTAGGAAACACCAACCTAAAATAGGAATGTATTGGCTCACTGTGTGTAATGAGTCAGGCACACCTGGATCAAGGTGGTGGAATGATGTTTTCAGTTCTCAGTTCCGCACCCCCCCCCCCAATTTTCTTCATTTGTAATGAGTCAGGCACACCTGGATCAAGGTGGTGGAATGATGTTTTCAGTTCTCAGTTCCGCCCCCCCCCCCCCAATTTTCTTCATTCTTGGGCAAGCTGTTGCCATATCAGGGGAAAATGGCCCCCCAAACTCCCAACTTGCATAATCCTTACAGCTTTGTATCCCAGAGGAAAGTGAGTCCTTTCCTTATATTTCCAGCAAATGTTCCCAGGTTCTGGTTAAAATCCTGGTTGACCTGTCTTGGTTTGGCCCATATCTAAACCAACTTCAGGGGGCTGGGGGTCCTCTGAGTGATCAGACTGATCATGCAGTTGCGACTCAGGGGAGGAGGGACCACCCATCTGAGCCGCCAGGGTGATGGGGAGTTGCCATGGAAAGAGGCTGACGTGGTTCGCTAAAGTTAGGGATTCTAGGCAGGTGAAAACTCAACACCCATTCCACCTGTGCTAGATGATGCCGGAGCAAAGTAGGAGTAAAACCGACGTCTAGAAGAATCTAGTTAGTAATGAGGATGGTAAGTTGGGAATTTTTTCACATATTCTGAGAATCATGCTAGAGATAAGAGCGGGAGAATGAGAGGTTAGAGATCGAAAAGACAGAAGAGTGGCTACAATTCGAGCTGTTCTTAAGAAATTCCACGACAATCTTAGAGGCTTGAGAATCAAGGATATGAACAGATCACTTTCCCAGAGCTTCCCTGGAGTCCTTGTTAAAAGAATACTCAAACATCAGAGGGAAAGACCTGTGCCTAGAGCACCTTGCCAGGTGAGTGGAGTATACCAACAAGGTTAAAAAATTCAGGAAGCATCAGTCATTTCAGGTGACGTTAAAATGATTGTATATTCAAAGTAATAAAGCTCAGGCTGGCCTTTGCCTCCTGTCTGACATCAAAGGCCAGAAGACAAAAGAGAAGCGTCCCATTGTTGTGATTTTGTGAGCCGGGAACTTTACACCCAGACAAAACATCTTTCACCTCCAGAGACAACTGAAGTCGTTCTTGCATGTGCATGATCTTGGGAAATAATAGATCTGAAGTTCTAGCCAACCAAGAGATCACCGAAGTTAGGAACACAGGCTGGCAGTCCTTGCAGTGGAGGTGATGGGCCCCCATCCAGAGGTCCGGAGGGGTAGCCCCTGTGCGGGACCCCTCACCTGGGCTGAATGAGCCACTCACGGGGACTGGCACCCAGTCCCAGTGTCATCTGGATGAAGCTTCAGAGGCAGGGATTTCCTAATTTATTATCACCCTACTTGATTTGGTCAGCTCTGTCAAGGCACGTCAGAAATTCCTTTAGAAAAGCTTCCTCCTCAGGAAAGCACAGGCCAAAAAAGACAACATAAACTAAGCACAGCATTTACTGCATGCTTACTCTCAGCTGGGCCCTTTGCAAAATGCATAATGTAAGTTATTTCAGGTGAATTTCACCACTGAATTCAGAAGTCCAATTAAATAGGGTTTACAACTGCACTTGAGAAAAAAATGCAAAGGCTGCATCTTTTGTTCTGGGTGATTTTTTTTTCCTGCCTTCAGTGTTCTCTCTCTCTCTATATATATATTCCTATATCTCTAATGACTCTGTATTACTTTTTAAATGAAAATAAACAATATACACTTAAAATAGAAAAGACAGCATGCATTAAACCAAATGCATGGGCCGAAGCACACAGCCATACGTGAACTCACACTTAAACACAACACACCAGGGTTTCCCTGGTGGCGCAGTGGTCGGGAGTCCGCCTGACGATGCAGGGGACGCCGGTTCGTGCCCCGGTCTGGGAAGATCCCACATGCCGCGGAACGGCTGGGCCCGTGAGCCATGGCCGCTGAGCCTGCGCGTCCAGAGCCTGTGCTCCGCAACGGGAGAGGCCACAACAGTGAGAGGCCCGCGTACTGCAAAATAAATAAGTAATAATAAAAAAAACACAACACACCAGCCTGCTCTCTGCTTCACGTACAAGCTTTCTTTATTTCTTTTCTTCCTGCATCTGTATTTTTCTTACACAGCTCATATACACACAGTTCATTCTCTCTCTCTTAAACACACACACACACACACACACACACACACACACACACAGAGAGAGACTTTGGTCACTTCCTTATTTCTGTCTTCCTCTCCGTCCAGCTGTCTCTCACACACCAACCTCCAGTCTCATGGTCATCTCTCTCCCTCCTCCCTCTGACCCTCTGGGCTCTGCACACAAACACAAGCCTTCAGTAGCAGCTTCTCCCTTTCTGTGTCTCTTTCATTCACAGACACAGGCGCGGCCAGGCGACCTCAGTCCCTTCCTTTCTTCTCTTTGTGCCTGAGCTCCCATCCATCTCATTCGCCTCCCTCCCTCCCTCCTTCCCCTCCCCACCCCCCATGCACACACCCTCTCCTTGATTAGTTGTATGCACTTACAGCCGCAGGAGTTATGGATTCAAGTATCCAAACACCACAGTCCTCCCCCTGCCGCTTCTCTGTCAGGCGAGCATCCTAATTAAAATGTTACCGGTCTCATTGGCACCAATAGACACAAGCGCCAGGGTTGAAAAAAAAAAAAGGAAAGATAATAACGTGTTTACCTTCCTCTAGCTGGATGAGTCGTCTGTGGGCTTTCTCTGGTTTTCCACCAGCTCTTTACCACTCTGGGCACCGTAGACTGGGGACAGCTTGCTTTTTTGTCCATCCCTCTGGGTAAGATGATGAATTCTTTATCTAGACCCTTAGGAATAAACGTGCACTGTGATCACAGCTTGGCTCAGCTCCGTGGACCCCAGAAACTTTTGAAAAAGCTCCTTTGTTCCTTGTCATTTGTACACGAGACCCAGCTCTGGCCCTTCCCGCCTCCCATGATGCAGGGTGGACACAGGCCATGTTTGATGGAAGGGGGTGAGCCCAGGCCTGTCTCCCTTGCTCCAGCTCACGTTTCACGTTCGCTCTCCATTGCCTTTGCTATTTTCCCGTTTCCTGCAGACCAGGCTCCATGGAATTCCTCTGGGATCCACCTCCTCTGGGTTTAGAGCGCTTTAAACCAAAGCAGATAAATCATGTCCATGCAGTGCTTTGTGACAGTATAGGATCAGTGGTTAAGGCACTTCTGTTGCTTTAGAGAAATCAGGGCCCTGAAGCCTGCAGGAGTGTTTTGGCGTCATTGCCTCCCGGGTGGTGGTGGACGCCTATATTGCCAGCACAGTGCCCAGGAGCCGTCTTTGTAATGAGGTGGTAAGAGCAGGAACCTTCTGATGAACTTCAGAGGGAGGCACGTGTGCAGCGGCTGCCAGTGGGTGGCTTGCTTCTTGGTGTGATGGGAACCCACGAGTCATGGCTCCCTCCTGGTGTTGCTTCAGGACTTGGACAGGTCTTGCATTATAGGGAATATTTATGCCCTGTCCCGTGATGCTCAAGGCTGTAGGATGGGTGGGTTCCTCTGATCCACGTGAAGAGGGGACCCATGACAGCCGAAGGGTTGAAGAGAGTGGCCTGATAAGAACTGTGTATTTGGTCTATCCCCAGTTCCTGAAGCAGAGCTCCTAAAACTTTTGTGATTTCCTAAGGGTGAGGGATGATAGGAACATCTTTTATTTTAATGAAGAGACTCTTGGTGGGACCCTAGATAGCTTAGGATGGGCACTGGTCACCAGAAAGACCGAGCCATGACTAGAAGCTTGGAACTTTTGCTATTCTCACACCCCCTGCCCTGCTCTCTGGAGAAGGGAGAGGGGCAGGGGATTGAGTTCAGTCACCAATGGCCAGTGATTTCATCCATCGTTCCTATGTGACGAAAGCTCCACAAAACCCCTAAACAATGGGGTTCAGAGAGCTTCTGGGTTGGTGAACCCTCTGATGTGCTTTGAGGGTGTGCGTCCGGAGGGGTCATGGAAGCTCTGTGCATCTCTGCCCTCCCTTCCCTCGACCTGTAGATGTCTTCCATCTGGCTGTCCCTGAGTTGCATCCTTTATAATGAACTGGTGACAACAACTAAAGCATGTTCCTGAGTTCTGCGAGCTGTTCTAGCAAATTATCAAACTGAGAAGGGGATCATGGGAACCCTGGGTTTATAGCCAGTTCATCAGAAGTAGGGGTGGCCCAGGAGTGGGACTTGCCTTTGGAGTCTGCAGTGGGGGCGGCCCTTAACTTGTGCGATCTGACACTGACTCCAGGTGGATAGCGTCATTGTTGAATTGAATTGAGGGCACCCAGTTGGTGTCGTCCACAGAGAATGGGAGAATTGCTTGGTGTGGAAACCCACGCATTCGGTGGTACAAGTGTTGTGAGTAAAAACAGCTCATTGAGAGCACGTGAGAACCACTCCCCGGAGCCTGAAAGCCATTGTCTGCATCAGACTCACAGGGTGGCCATCCCCCCTGAGCACAGCCACATGAGGATCCTGGTGACTGCCACACAGCTGGCCCCCTCTGTCCCCCAGGACAGCACGGGACGTGTAGGTCTAGGTTTGATATCGGAGCCGAGCTGGAGTCCTGGCCAGGATTGGTTCTCCCTGCAGGTGTGGGGGGGGGGCCTGTCCGAGGGCGGGGAGGGGACAGCTGCACGGTGCCACTATCCCTTGCCCAGGAGCCTTAAGAGGCTTCCCGAAAGCCCAGCCCTCAGCTCCAACAGCATTTCGGTCCCCGGTGCTCTGAGCCAGCGCAGGTGGAACCCTGGCCTGGGCAGGACTTGCTGGAGGATGTTTAAACCTCTCGTGGGTGCTGCCAGGTGCCTCTTCAAGATCTTCCCTCAGGCTGCAGAGAGAGCGTGGTCCGTGCTTCTCAGAAACAGTGACAGTCTTGGAATCAGGGGATGCAGGTGCGAGTGCAGGACTTTCCTCTCCATCACAGAGCCCCGTCCTCCGCTGGCCTTGCAGGCTGGTCCTCGTGTGGAGGAATACCCATCCTGCTGGCAGGTGGCAGGTGTCTGTTTGGATACTTGCTTCTCCCTGGGGACTCTACTCCAGAGCCTCAAAAAGTGCCAGCCACAGGGGGACAGTGACAGACAGGTGTTGGGTGAACGCTCCTTCTCTGTGCTTGACTGTAGGGGCCCGTGGGCAGCGGAGCAGTGGACCTGGTGCAGCGGGGCCAGCGAAGGCCAGTGAGGGGTGAGGCTGCAGGGACACCAAATGCATGGTTCCTTCTTCCCTCGTCTCCCCGAGCCGGCTTCGTAGAAAAGTTCTTGAGGCAAGAGAGTCTCAACGCACTTCCTGCCCAAGGAAAATGGGATTCCCCCAGAAGTTATCAGGTGCCTAAGGTTCCAGTGAGCACAGAGGAAAGAGGGTAGACTTGGCTCCTTTCCAGCCACCCAGCATTGGCTGGGCGACTTTGAGTAGGTCAGGGAACCTCTCTGAGCTTCCTATTCTGCATTTGTAGAATGGGGGTCATGGTAGTGTTTATGACACAGCATCACTTGGAGGTCCAAATGAGCCCTGCGTGTGGTACCCTGTAAACCCGTGGAATGTTACGCAGTGATAGCTAACTCTGTACGTTTCTCTGTTTTATGGCTGTGGTCCTTACATACCTGTTTTGCCTAAATAGCCTTGTGTGGGCATGGGGAGGGGAGGCATATTGAGAACTAAAGGGGCAGTGAAGAAAACCATTGGAGGGGAGAGGGAGAGTAGAGGGTGGACCCCCGAGGGACCCCAATATTGAGCTCACGAGGCATGTTCTGCAGCTGTTACCCTGGGATGTCCCTGCTCACCCTGACCCCGTGACAAAGCTTCTCCACGTCCCACAGCCGGGGCTTGAGAAGGCCAATGAGGAGGGGGTGCGAGAAGCCCCCTCCACCCTCCGTTCTGTCAGGGATGAGACAGGAGCCGAGCCACGAGCAAGCCTTTGCCCGACCATCTCCGAGGAACATCCTGCAATTAAAGGCCTGACAGGTGCCATCTGTCCTATTCTGCAGTTGCCCAGGGCACAGGGATTCGGAGCTGGCACATTGTGATACTCTGCAGTGATCGTGTCACCTCTGATTTCTTCCAGAAAGTCATTAAACAGACCCATGTGGGAGCTGCTTCAGCGTCTGCAAACTTCCTCCAGGGCAGGCAGTGCAGAGGTGTTAAGAACACGCTAGGATTCCTCAAGTTCAAGGGAGCCTGTGTGAGGCGAGGTGGGAGGAGTATGGCGTCAGACAAGGATGAGCCAGACTTGCAGCTCACGTGGACTCGCCTTGTCTTTCCTCCGTGGATCCCTCCATCTAAGACTGAGCCTCAGATCTTCTTTAGGAGCCCCCAAATCGCAGAGAGGATTAGAGTGTGTCTTAGTTTAGGTGTTCCCCAGAGTCTGAAGCCAGAACTTGGCCATAGGTCACCTGTTTAGGAGGGGGTCCGGGGGCAGGAGCGAGTAGTGGGCACAGTGCCGCTGGCACAGGATGTGGGAGCGAGCGGGTTATCCTGCGGGAAACTGGAATCCAGCCCCCGGGGGACCCTCCGGGGCACCACGTGGCACGCGCCCCCAGACTGCTGCCCCAGGAGGTGCAGGGAGGGGCTGCCATTTGGCCACCTGTTCCCAGCACCTGCTGCGTTAGTTCCCGGCACTTCTGGGTTGCATTTGAACGTGACTGGGCAAAACCCTGAGGCAGTAAGGCAGGCAGACACCTGGCACATTTGACGTGGGAGGCTGGCAACTCCGAGATCTGCCCGTCAGGGGCCTTGGACATGCGGTGGTGTGGGTGAATCGCATGGGCGACAAGAAGCCAGTTCTTCCTGGGAAATGTGGCTTTTCCATCCAGGCACAGGAAGGCGGGGACGGCGACTACTTGGTCCTTCCGACAGACTCCCGCTTCTCCTCTGAGAATCAGCTCATGGATTCTGGGCTTCACGTTGGCTCTGCTTGGCCAGGTGCAGGGAGAAGGGGGAACGCCTTCTCGTGGCATTCCTACCTGGCTCTTGGACAGCTGTGTCCCACTGCTGCTCTGCCCGTCTTTTTTCCTTTCTTTTTTTTTTTTTGGCCACACCGCACGGCCTGTGGGATCTTAGTTCCTGACCAGGGATTGAACCCGGGCCCTCGTCAGTGAAAGCGCAGAGTCCTGACCACTGGACCTACCAGGGAATTCCCTGCCTGTCTCTCTTATACGTGGCTTCCTGGGGGACGAGGAGCCATCACTGCTTCACCTTTGTTCCCTGAGCCCCTGGCGGACTAGCTGACCTATAGTAATTGCTGGTTCGCTGTTTCTTTCTTCATTCATGCATCCAACGGTGCCCAGTACAGAAAGTGCTTTTACTCATGACCATGGATTGAGCAGGGGAGTAGCAAGGTCTGAGCTTTCGGGAGCCTTGGAAGGTAAGTGGTGGAGAGCACAGGTGTCCATCGGGGACCATTGCAATGACCCAAGGAGAGGTGATTGAGACCTGGCACCAGGGTGCAGGTAGGAATGATGTAGAGAGTTACATGGTTGAGGGACGTGTTTCTGGACTCAGCATCTGACTTGGGTAAGGGGTTTGGCAGTGGCTGGAGCACACAAAGACATGGTGGTCCTCAGCAGCTGTACACAGACTAGGTAGGGGCATGGCATCCATCCGCTGTTGAGGATGCCGGGGCACCACCATCTCCCCCCTCCTCCCAGCTCCATAATCGTTTGGGCCTCTTGCCCCAGAGTGATGGGCCAGGAAGCAGCTGCTCGCGGAAAAGCAACCTAGACCCCGTATCCTAGAGCCACAGCCACTGAGCAAGTCCCCTTCATCCCAGAAGGCTTTTTTTTTTTTTTTTTTTAAGCTCTGATGAGTTTTATTCTTTCGACATTAGGAGATATGAAAACTTTGTTTTTGGATTATAGTTGTTTTACAATGTTGTGTTAGTTTCTACTGTACAGCCACCCAGAAGGCTTTTAGCGAAAGGTTTATCAGTCTTTTAATTGGCTGTTCTGTGATTTGTGGTTCAAGGTGATGTTGAATTTTAGCAAACAGGGCCAGCCTTGTTCCCTTACAGATTACTGTGGAAACTGCAGAGATACATGAAAAAGATGTTGTGCTGTTTAAATTATTGAAAAACTGGGCATAACCCAAATGTACAATGACAGGGCTTAGTGAATTAATTGAATGATGTACATAAAACTACAATCATCCATGTGCATTACCAACAGTAGTGTTTAAAATAGGGGCAAGATGGATACCCAGCAATAGGGGATTCACTAAAACAAACAAACAAGCAAGCACCCGGTTGTGTGTGGTCCATCCAGACAGTAGAAAGTAATGAGGCACTAAATTGCCCCCCATCCCATTAAATATGTTGCCAGTGTGTATGTGTTGACATGAAGGTCTGTTCATAATATACGGCATGAAATGAGCAAATCAAGAATTAGTATACTTACCATGATCAAATTGTTTTCACTATAATTATTTCAGTGTGAGTGAAAAGATCTGGAATAATCATCTCCAAATGTTGACTGGAGTTATTTCAACAGGATTATGAGCGATTCACCCTCTTTTGGGGGTGTCTGTGGTTTCTATTTTTTCTACCAAAATTGTTTCATTTGTGTGTATAGTAATTAAAAAAATAGTTTTTGGGGGGCTGAGTGTGAAAATTAGCAGCCCTCTCAATGTTTACACGGTCTGATGTAGTTATATTCTGCTCACCATGCAATAAGATAAAAAAGCCCAGCAGCTGACTGCACAGGCCACAGTGAGACGGATTTTCTGCGAGGATTCCGTTCCAGCTCTCTTCCCCCCAGCATTGCCGGAGAGTGTGGCTGTAGAGATTAAGCGTGCGGGTGGAAGTGGGCTGAGGCCCAAGGATTCGGCCAGCGGGAGCCCAGGGGAGATTTTCCCTCTTTGTATTTGGTGGCCATGGAGAGGGAGCAGTTCTGACTTAGAGGCATGGACCTGTGACCTGGGTTCAAGGTCCTTTGCGAGTTAAGGAAACGGAGAAAGACATTCGAATTGGAGCTCAGGTAGAAGTATGGTAAGGACATGCCAGAAAAGTCAGGAAAGTTCCAGAATTGCTTGTAAAGAGGGCCCAGGAGAGAGACAAAGGGACACCCTGGTAGGAGCTAATTACTATTCTAATTGTGTCAAGCTAATTAAGTAATGAAACTAGGTACCTGTGCTTTGCCTGCCTGTGTATATTGTTCCCTTTATCATTTTAAACCTTGAGAGCACATGAATTCTCAGTGACTCTATAGGCATGAGGATGTAAGCTTGAGCACAAACGGACTGGGAATGGGCAGTGGTCTGGGGACTTGTGAAGTGTATCAGTTATCCATTGCTGTGTAACAAACTATCCCAAGACCTAGTGAATTAAAACAACACCACGTTATTATTTCTTGCAGTTCTGAGGGTTGGCTGGATGGTTTTTGCCTGAGGTCACCCCTGTGGTTGCCTCGGCTGGTGGGGCGGTTGGGGGTTGGGCTCATCTAGGCCCCAAAGTCTGGGCTTCTCTCTTCTGTGATCCCATCAATCAATAGTCTGGGCCAGGCTTCCTTACGTGGTGGCTAAAGAGTTCTGAGAGGCTAAAGCTAAAGCTTCCAAGCCGCTCAAGGCCTAGACCCAGACCCGGCAAAGCGTTGCTTCTGCTTCAGAGTGTTGGCCAAAGCATTTTACAAGGCCAGCTCAGATTCAGGGGGAGGGAAGGCAGACACTCCCTCTAGATGGAGTCGACACTGCAGGTATAGGAATGGGAGGAATTGTTGGCGATCATCTTTGCGGACAATGCAGCACAGAAAGGAAGTCTCCAAGATCATCTCCACTCCAAAGAGGTGACACCCCCGTTACATAAGGCCCCCGTAACAAGGCTGGGATCACAGAGTGTTTTGGGGGTGGCCAACTAGAATAGTGGACATGCAGTGACCACCTGTCCCAGCTAGTCCCCAGGGAGACAAAAAAGAAAAAAACTGGGGGGGGGTGGGGTTATAAAGGCTGCGGCCCCTGGAGCTCTGCTGGTCAGCTGGGCTGGTCCAGGGCTGGCTCTCAGCCAGGCACGATGTTGCCCTAAGAGTCCTCTGGGGCTTCCCTGGTGGCACAGTGGTTAAGAATCCGCCTGCCAACGCAGGGGACACGGGTTCGAGCCCTGGTCCGGGAAGATCCCACATGCCGCGGAACAACTAAGCCCGTGTGCCACAACTACTGAGCCTGTGCTCTAGAGCCCGCGAGCCACAACTGCTGAAGCCCGTGTGCCACAACTACTGAAGACTGCGCGCCTAGAGCCCATGCTCCACAACGAGAGAAGCCACCGCAATGAGAAGCCTGCACACTACAACGAAGAGTAGCCCCTGCTCGTCGCAACCAGAGAAAAGCCCACGTGCAGCAACGAAGACCCAAAAGCAGCCAAAAATAAATAAATAAATAAACAAACAAACAAATAGATAAATAAATTTTTTTACAAAAAAGAGTCCTCGGAAGTCTCTCCTGTGGACGATAATTGGTGAATGGCAGCAAGAATCCTGCCCCACCTCCTGAAGGACAGCTGTGTCGGTCAGGCCTCTGGCTGAGATGCGCTCCCTCACAGATACTGGGAACAGGGATGGGGCGGTGTTTTGGGGACCGAGGGCCGAGTTTGTCTCAGGGCCCGTGACCCCAGCGTTCTACAGTGTTATTGCACTAACAGCAATGATGATGGTGGTGGTGACAGCAGCAAACACTGGCAGCCTTCATATGTCTTTCAAAACAACCCTATAAAGAAGATGCTCTCATTAGGCCCATTTTACAAATGACACAACAGAGGCACAGAGCGGTTAATTAACCTGCGCAAGATGGAGCTACACTTTGAACCCCAACCGCCTGGCTCCAGAGTCTGTGCCCCACTAACAGTCAAGCTCTGTTCTCCCCTAGTTTGTGGTCCTAGTGTCCATAAGGTGCACTTGGCGATCTCACTTACAGCAGACTGTCACGGGGAAGACTAGCGATGTCGCTGTTGATTACGCGGTTGTCTTCCAAAATGAATTTGATGCGTCCTCTGGGGGTGGTATTATTGGCGCCCTATCCCCTATTGAGTCTAGAATAAAGGGAAGGGGATTCAAGGGCAGCAGCGTGCTGAACCCCAAACCTGCCCATCCAGAAGTGAGAACGGTGGGACCGGATGCAGGTTACTGCGGATTCATACCTGAGGACAAACCAGTGGACTGTGTTCTATTAGCCTGGCTGGCCCTGAAGCCGTAGGGGTGGGTGAGGTCACTTCCACAGTCTCCCCCCGCCAGCAGCCCACGTTCCACCAGGTGCAGTGTTTCTGGGGGGCAGGCAGTGGACACCACCCCAGGGGGCTCTGCCACCTCCCCCAACTGCCTGGCCCAGCCATAGAGAAGAGCCCTGGGAGTCCTGAGCCAACCTGAGCAGCAGGGGAAGGGCAGGGGCTGGGGGGCAGCCCAGAGGTGGGAGCCTCCTGCAGCCCACCTGCTGTGCCCTCTCCCATCCTCCCCCAGAGCCTCTCAAGAGGCCAGTGTGCGTCCCCGGGCTGTCCCGTCTCTCTGGGTAATTTTCATCCAGCTCTTGAATGACCTCCATGCTGATGTCACTGCTGGAGTGGGGTGGGGTGATGGGGAGACGCCCCCTCCCCCGCCCTCTTTATTCTTTGCTTGGCAACCCCAGAACCTCCAGAAGCACTGTGGCCGCTCCAGGGCGCAGAAAGGCAGAGGTGTCTACCAGAAAGCTGGATTCACAGAGCTGCAGCCTTTAGCCATATAAATATTAAATCACCGAAGAGCCAGAATCCTCTGGGAGGGGCTGTCTCTGAGGGGAGGGGGAGCCATCCATCATGAGGATGCTTAGACCTGGGGGAAGGAGAGGGCAGAGGGAGGGAGGGGGGAGGGAGGGATGAAGATGTCCAAGACCTGGGCAGCTCTCAGCCGATGTGAAGGCCAGGCCTGGCTGGGATATTAGAGGTTCAGGGAGAAAGAAGGACTTGGAGTTGACCGTCAGTATCCAGGGTGTCATCCCTGGCGATACAGGCAGAGGAGACGGATGCTCCCAAAGACACAGATGATTTTTCAACACCTCATTTCCCATCAGCAGAGCAGTAACATCTCTGTACTAGTGAGTACAGGTTACGGCGTCCCCCCAAAAGAAACAGCCAATCCCCCCACCTCTTAGAGTATAAGACAGACCTGGATTCTGATAGAAATTTTGTAGATGTTCTTTTTCTCATGGGAAGAGACGCATTTCACGGCACACATACTTATAGAAGGGCTATTCTGCGCAGGAGTCGGCCACAGGTGCTGGCCGTGAGTACCACAGGCAAGGTCCTGGTTCTGGAAAGTTCAGCTTGTTGGGATGGGGTGGCAGCAGAGCAAGCCCCTATCTGATGTGGGTTTTGAGGATACACCTTTCCCCATTTCCAGTGTGTTTTTCAGGCTGTGTGATTTGCACATCTCTCCAGAAACAGAACCAGGGACAGCCGGGGCTGGGTGAGACCTTGAGGCTTCCCATCCAAGCCTCTCACTTTACAGACCAGGAGAATGAGGTATCCACACCCACAAGGGTGTGCAACAAGGGACAGAACACAGCGGGGCTGACTTCCGGCCTGCTTGCGGAAAGCGTGCCCTGACTCACACAGCTGGAACTCTTGACTCTCATTCAAATTCCTCTGTTTCCCCCTCTATCTTGTCTGTGATTCTAGCTTGGAGACAAAGTAATAATTTATTTAGGATAGTAACTGAAAATTGTGCGTCATCCCGAATTAGCATCTGGAAGTGGGAGAGAGGAACTTTCCTCTCCTCAAGCCAGGCTAAGCTTCCCAATCAATTTCCTGATCCTCTTTAGGAGGCAGGAAACTGACATGATTGGTCCAAGCACTTGGCATTTTTATCCCACGTTCACAAGGCTCTGTGACTTAGCCTGGGTCCCCCAGAAAGCAGAGCCTGAAACAAGGGCTTACGCAGGTAGTTCATTTGGGGACACGATCCCAAGGAGTGGAGGATTGAGAAAGTAAACAAGGAAAGCAAGAAAGCTAATCCAGGGGTTAATGAGCTGGTGATAACTGTGGTTAACAGGAACTCAGTCCTGCTGAGAACATGGGAAAGGAAACTGAAATTGCCAGCCTGCAGTGCTGAACTGGGGTGCATTTATCTCCTGAATCCTGCACCCAGAGGTGGTGAAATCCCCTCACTCCAGGTGTGCACATGTGATAGAATGGCTGAGCGGGCTCCCACAGCCACTCGAAAAGCCGCAGGGGGGAAAGCAAGAGCTGCCAGGTGCAGCTGCAGTGAGGGACTCTCCAGACACACCTGTGTGCAGCCAACCAGCTGCCATCATAACGGCCAGAGCAGAAATGAAGGACAAGAGAAAGTGGGGTGGGGCATAAGAAATAGTTGATATATTCGTGTAGGTCCCTCCTATAGCAGGGACCTGGCCAGGGTTTGTGAGATCATGAGATGGGGGTCCCCTAGGCTTTAGGCTAAATCAGTGGTTCTCAAACTTGAGCTGTATCAGAATCCCTTGGAAGGCTTGTTAAAACATGTATTACTGGGCTCCATCCCAGAGTTTCTCATTCCTTAAGTCTTGGTGGGCCTGAGAATTTGCATGTCTACCACGTTCCCAAGTGGTACTGGTGCCGCTGGTCTGAGAACCACAGTTGGAGAACCACTGGGCTAAGTGGTAAGTCTCAGATGTACTTAGTAAAGCATTCTAAAATGAGGTTTCTGGCACAAGCCCACTTAATAAAGCAGCGCCTTTTCTCCACATGCCTTTGCCCATCATTAACCACACTCATATGGAATCGAAGGGTGGATGGGATGGGGCAGGATTTCAGCAGTCCCAGCCATGATACCACCAATTACTGTCCCAAAGTTCAGTTTTACCCCCCGCCCCCATAATATCAAAAATGGCATCCTCTCGGTGTCTTCCATCACATCTATTTGGCAGTGGATGCTGGATTTGATGTGACAGGTAAATAGGATCTCCAGTATTTTTTAAAAACAGCTTTATCAAGGTCCAGTTTATATGTCATTCAGTTCACTAACTGAAAGGGTATAATTCAGTGGTTTTTAATATTTATTAGAGTTGTGCAACTGTCACCACAATCAACTTCAGAACAATTTCATTACTCCTCAGAGAAGCCCCATTTCCATTAGCAACCTCTCTCCATTTCCCCCAATTTCCCCTACCCCCAGCCCTAGGATTTCTGTCTTTATAAATTTGCCCATTCTGGACATTTCCGATGAATGGATTCAAGCAACCCACAGTCTTTTGTGAGTGGCTTCTTTCACTTTGCATAATGTTTTCAAAGTTCATCTGAATAATATTCCATGGTAGGAATACATCACTCTTTACTTATTCATTAATTGATGGACATTTGGGTTGTTTCTACTTTGTGGCTAGTATGAATAATGCTGTTATGAACATCTGCCTACAGGTTTTTTTGTTTTCCATTCTCGTATGTAGAGAAGTGGGAGTGGAATTTCTGGGTCCTTTGGTAACTCTGTGGTTGACATTTTTAGGAACAGCTCAACTGTTATCCAGGGTGGCTTCATCCCCAGCAGTGAGTGAGATTTCCAGTTTCTCCACATTGTCTTTAATATTTGCTATCAATCTGTCTTTTTGATCATAGTATCATGGTGGGTGCAAGTAGTGTCTCATTTTGGCTTCAATTTGCATTTTCCAATGGCTTATGACATTGAGCATCTCTTCATATGCTTATTAGCCATTTGTATGTCTTATTTGGAAACACGTCTCTTTAAATCCTTTGTCTGTTTTTTAATTGGGTTATTTGTCATTTTATTTCTGAGTTGAAAGTGTTTTTATGTAACTGGATACAAGTCCCTTATCAGATGTAGGATTTGCAAATATCTTCTCCCATTTGTGGGTTGTCTTTTAACTTTTCTGAGGCTATCTTTTGAAATACAAAAGTTTCTAAACATGATGAAATATATTTTATCT